>NW_026535289.1:12026772-12164423 GCF_026225885.1 Hylaeus anthracinus
TTTTCACGTACGACTCGTATTTCATGCCTACCGATCGCGTGAAACTTTAGACTCTGAACTTTAGTTCGTCACGACAAGGATGTCCATTTCCTACTGAATCTGTGTTATTTATTTCACTATTAGCTTCAACTTTGCACTGGATAAATTGCCCAATTTGCGTTCTTCACCTAATCAAAACGTACTTCACAGACAAAAGTCGATTTTCTTTTTCCCAGCGACTAGCATCCAGAGTCGATCTTCTCGCTACCGCGCAGTACCGTATTCGCTCTCGTTTTTCTCACCCTCTTCGTGGTGTCTCGCGTAAAAAGGTAAACGCTCCATGCGTCGGGTTGAGAAAAACTCCAGCATCGACAAAGAAAACAATCGTTTCCGTTCCCCGCCGGCCCACCAACGCTTCCTATCAATTTGCTTTCCCGTCGCGCTTCATTCTGCGGAGTCTATTTTCCGTCGATCATTTCCGCCACGCAGCTATAGCAATTTTTTGTGAACCCCAGGAGGCATCGCGTGCACAAACACGTTTAATTACCGGCGACGAAACAGAGGATCACTTTGCATCGACGGATATCAAGCAATTTGATACACCAGGTCCTCGAATTGCGTGGCCATGTCGCCGTTCGCGTCACGCGCATTTTCTAGGTAGAGTTGCTTAAATTTATCACGAGTTCTCCTTGTCACTGACAAACGAGCTGTCGCGAAACGAATCCATTGCGAGAGTGGTGTAATCCCATTGTACTTTCATTAATTGCTTTATTCAAAATGATAAATGTGTAGTAGGCTCACTCGCAGCGAAATAAAATATTGTCAAGACAATACATTTAAATATGTGGAAATATTACACGTAAACGGTACGGGCATCGGTAACGGTTCTAAACATCGTAGAAAATGTGTTTGAATTAATGGAGTTTCGATTAATGTAAATGAATGTTTGGGCGCCGCCACGAACACCTAATTCAACTTTCTTTCCGTTCATCCAATTTTCATCGGATTATTGGAAACTTTAAATATAAATAAAGCAACATCGAGTAAAACGTTTCGCCTCTGAAATTCGATTCCATCGTACTCTGCCAGATAGAATTACCATTAATGCAAAACAACGATTCGAATAATGTATTTATTCGGATAATAATAGACCTCTCGCTCCAACTGGCTGTCTTTGCGATGGCTGGTGCCTCGTTTTTTTAAAGCCCGTGAAACCAATTAAACTATTCTGCCTTCCTATTCGACGTACAAACTTCGCGATGCGCGTTCCAAACTCGGCACTTCACGTGCTCGACGGTCTGTTGAACTTTCCGAGGGCTTGCGAAGCGTACGACGCGGTCGCATCGCGACTTTAATCGGAGAACGATCCTTTGTAGCGATCAATCGATACTTCGTTTATTTGAAAATCGATAAAACGTGCCCCGGCGAAAGGCTCGATCTTTCGATTTTACTTCCGAACGACAGGTCCGCGAGAGAAAATAAATACACTTGCTGGATATCGGATTAACGAGTCCAAGATACAGAAACTAATTACGTTACGCGTTCTGCTCGGGGCTCTAACGGACTCGTTACCGCGTTCGCATCCGCTCCCTAATCTCCTTCCCGTTGAATGGAACTTCCGCTAAGAAACGTCCTGTTGTTTCCTCTATCGCGTGAACGAAGGCCATAAAGAAACAGTCTGATTATTAGAAAAGAAAATTAAATGTTCCTCGTCTAATTTTATCTTTCTTAATTTTATCTTCGAAGAAACGATTGCGCCCGAGTATAAATTACAATTGCAGTACAATGGACGATATTTTTCAAGAACGAACTCCTTTTTAGTGACTTTGGGAACATTGAAAAAACAAAGTAACGCGACTTTAACGCGCGATGTTAAATCACATAGAATTCATGTCACCGTTCGATTTCGGATTTTAACCGAATAGACGAGAGCGCTCGAGGCTCGAGAGCTCCGAGGGGACGGACAAAAGAAAAAAAAATCGATCCTTCGATCCGAAATGACCAGACTGCTCCCTTAATAAGATTCCCGGCTCAAACGCCAGGAGTCTTAAGCCTCGACCGAATTTCCCCCGAGTTTCTCAATCGATTATGAAACTTTTACCACCAGGGTTCCACTCGATGTATTCTAAACCCTTTCCCTTCCACTCGAGCAATCGAATCGCCGTCTAATCAACAAGAAACACAACTTCGTTCCACGATCAAAATTAAATTTCGAGGAGTAGGAGATAAGAATTTTACATCCCCTCCCGATCCCTGTCTCTGGACACCGCAAGGCTTTCGCGGAGTCCCAGCGATAGCACTCGCGAGGCAAATCGACGTCGGTTGTTTTGACTGAGAGATACACGGCCGCATTAACGCACCCTTGCCGAACGAATCCAATTCGTGCAGTGTCTCGTGTCACGGTGCTCCTTTGCGTTTCGTTGTCACGACAAAAGTAAGAAGAAGAAAAAAAATTGGAGTATCACTGTCTGGTGTGCGCTGCATGCATTCGTGTGTCGAGCACGTTACCTTGAGAAGAGGATCTCCGAGGGCACTCCGAGAAAGGGGATCGGATCGCGACGATGCTCGGTAAATCGAGTTACTGGGCACGATATCGCGCGAAACTGTGGCGCCCGACGCGAGAAAGACAGAGATAGCGGAAAAAAAAAGGGTAGGAACGAAACACCCGCGACCGAGATGCTGACGCTTCCGTGTCCGAGAGGCCACTGACAGAACTCGCCGATTCCCCATCTTGCTCGGATACTCCTACCCCCACCGCTGCCGCACGACGGTGGGGGTGGAGACGGAGGGAGAAAGAGGGGGCATACGGAATTGCCCGTGGGCGCGAGACAGACAGGGAGAGCTCTATCGACCCAAACGAAACCACGGTTGTGCGAAAGGTGGATACGCTGGTAGCGATGGGTCCGACGGAAACGTTCTTCGTCGTGGACCCCCGGAAATTTTGAAATGCCGTCTCGGAGAACCCCTTATTTCGACTTACGTCGCTCGAATTGCGCAGAAAAATTGAACGATTTCGAAAATATTGCGAAAAACATACGAGAGATAAAGGTATTCGCGTAAATAGAGAATTTATTCTATTTTTCTTTTTTTTTTTTTTGTTTATATATTGGTGAGTAAACTACTCTAAAATAGCGTATTGAATAACTTGGCAATTATATAAAAATGTATCTTTGTGTTTCGATCAGAAGCCTTCGAAAGATAGCGACGCAAATGGATTACGGAAATGAAAGAATCGTTCGACGAACATGTGTATCCAACGCTCGTCGTGCGTATAATTTTCGACAAACTATATTATGGTGATAATTTACATAAATCGTAAAGATTCGTTCTGTCGTTTTGAAGTTCAATCGAAAATTCTGGTGTTTCGCGTAACGAAGTTAATGCCGATTGAAGTACTTATTACTTGCCCTGGCCTGACCTCCGCGCGCGATAGGAATGGAATAATAATTGTGCTCCGCGGACGTGTTCTTTGGTGACCCATTATTTC
Source organism: Hylaeus anthracinus (assembly GCF_026225885.1). NCBI lineage: Eukaryota > Metazoa > Arthropoda > Insecta > Hymenoptera > Colletidae > Hylaeus > Hylaeus anthracinus. Next base: position 12,030,239 of record NW_026535289.1, read on the forward strand.
GATTACTCGAGGGTATATAACACCGTTTCCGTTTGCATCGCCATTCTGGTTCCGTACCATAATCTTCTATGCGAGCCGCGGGAAATATTTTAAGGTGGTCCTTTCCTGTACTAGTCGAAAGAAAACTCAAATATAGAAAGTATCAATAACGATATATTTTCTATAATAAAATTCTTAAATTATTATTTGATTATGATTTTTAATTAAAAAACAAAAAGTAGTAATGCAATTTTCGTCAGGTTAAGTTACGAGTGAGAGAGAGACATTTCAATTTGACGTTTCGCATGATTTTTGACGTTTCAACTCGACTTCTTTTTCTAATGCATATTGCTCTGGTACTAAACTGGCAAGTTTGGCAAAATTGAAATACGTTATTCTACATTTATTAATTTACTTTCCATTCGTTTTTGGTATCGATCTGTCTCGTACAAATTATTTTACAGTCGAAAAGTACAGCCGAAAAATCGGTAAATCTAAACGGTAAATCGAACCCATATTTCAGACACACGTGTATCAAGATGTAAATGTTGAGTTTTCGAAGTTACGAGACGATCTGTTGTCATTTTTTATCAAACCACCTTAATAATTTTACGACGTCGAAAGCATCGAGAACGAAAAATAAAATTCTTCCTGTGCAAGCACTGTTCCTGACAATTATCACGAGGATCAAACTTTCGCCATGAAAGGGTCTACAAAGGAAAAAATAAACAAAGATCGTCCAGGGCTGAGAAACGCGACTCGAAAGACGGCTCAGGGCAAAGGGCCACCTGTTTAATCGTGTCGTGGGAAGCCTGCTTAAAAATACCTCGCATCAACAAGTTGATAAACACGAGCGAACAAGGCATGTATATTTTGCACTGACGAAATAGTACGGATGCCAAGCGAATCGGTGGATCGATGCCATCGCTATGCACATGCACGTTTCTGCGAACGACGCCGGCCGACGACAAAACGGCGCCAACGCAGCCTCTGGGGAGGGCAATAATGCCTTTCGAAATTTTCACGCTTCCGGTGGGGACGAGCGTTCGAGGCCAAATGGCCAAAGAAAAAGATGGGGGATGCGAACAATCGCGGATAAGCATCGTACAAGGGAGGGTGCTCCGAAACGTTACCCACTTCATCCGCCTAATCCCCGTGTACTTTCTGTCGGAGGGCGGGTGACATCGTATTCACGCGACTTCATCCACTCGGATGGAATTTTCGAATCGCCGATGGGATTCCGACCGCGCGACCTCGATCGAACCCCTAAAAATATATTTCTGGTGTCAGATTCAATACTTAATAATAGTTTGTCTATCGTCGTTTAATGCAAGGCTTCCCAAACGGCGTCGGTTAGGGTCGTACTCTCGCTTTTGGTACCACACCGTATAGAAGTTGTAGTACACATGTAGTATAACATAATCCTAATGGGTTTTTTTTCAGAATGGGCCCTTGTTTTCGAGATATTTTGATTTTAAGTTTGATACGAAGCTAATAATTCAATTCTGTGAAACTGTAGTCGAAGAGTGATCGGTGGGTGAGCGAATTTTCGTACTTGTAATGGATTTCTTTTCCTCTTTTTCCATTGTCTACTAATTTTTAATCCTAGAATAACATTTCCGATACTTTATGTATTTCTTTTTTGTATATATGTCGCATATATTTTTGCGCGCATTATTCTGAAACGTGTATCTTTTATAACATAATATATTCATATTATGTTATAAACAGTATACACAAAGAAAGAAATACATAAAGTATTAGAAATGTTATTCAAGGATTAAAAATTAGTAAACAACGGAAAAAGAGGAAAAAGAATCTGTCATATTATCTATCGTATGGATTAGCGAAATCTTGGGGTCGCGAGATTTGTATGCAGAATATTCAATATTCTCTCTTATTTATGTTGTTGCAAAAACATGCAGTTTTGACGAAAAATAGGGTACATTCGAAACGTACAGGATTTTCTTGGGAACTTTCGGAATTAAAATCTCCGAGTGTTCTCCGCTGCGCGATGAAAAAAAGAAATGGGTTGTACTCGAGGCGAAAGCGTGTCCTGGTAGAACGAACGACGACGAACCCGCCAGTGGAATTCGTATTAATTAACGAAGCTACATTACGGTGATTAGCAGTCGGGACCGCGCCCCTGGCGAACGTTCGCACGCGATTCCTGCGGTTTTTCAAAGTACTGCGACTATTTTCTTCGGGCTACGTCGTGATACAGGTTTAACGACCGGATGAAACTCCTGTTTCGCGAGGAATTAATTCGTGAGAATTTAATTAACACGGTGGTATGGATGTGAAATATATGTTCACGTGGAACATTTGGTATTATTAACAGGCAGATTTGAATCCTAGAATAACGGCAGAATTTACTCCGAATAACGTTCTTTTGGCGTCGCGATAGACTGTCTGGTTAAAATCGTCCCATTCTCCTTACGCTGCCGCGGTCCTCCGCTTCCACTTGACAGCACTCGAGTGTAGAGCGCCTCGCGACCGTGGCGAGCTAATAAAATAATATTCCGAGCTTTCCTTGTCTTCGTGATAAAATTGCCAGTCGAAAATTGTATTAAAAATCGTGATATACAAGCGTGACTTGCAAGAAAATTTTTGGATAAAAATGTGAATGCTTTCGTGGCCTGGAAAGAGTCCAAACTCGAGCGTCGGGGTTTTATGGGCGATTGTCAAGGCCAGACTGGCGAAAGTAACCGTAACCATGAATGTGGAACACATCGAGATACTCGTTAAAATATTGGCGAGCTGAAAGTAATAAACGAATCTTTTTAATAAAAATTTCAAACTAAATGCAGACGAAGGGTGGCTTGACAACAATATATATTACACTATGTACCTTAATATGACATATAAGTTTGAGCCACCGGTGGTACACGCCGACGTGAACGTGTTACACCATAATAAATAAAGGGGAAGTGGATATTAAACAATTTATGGACGCATACCTGTTTAGGTGAATTGTTGACTGTTCATTCGTCAACTAAATGCCATCGCCTTCCATCTACGTTATACAAGTACAAGCACACCTTTCCCTTCGTACTGTTAATTCTCCAAGTATCCTGTAAATAAAATACGCATCCATCAGCAAGGTATAATTTTTCGATTAATTCATCTAATATAAATTCGTAACTAGCCTGCGAATTTCATGGCATTTATGAACGACGTACAGTAACACAGAAAATGTACGAAAAAAGTACATAATGCACGTTGAATATATTCTACGATTCATACAACATCGATATTTCATTATCCATAAATGTATGAAATCCGCATTCGTAACAGAACATTCGCGCGTATAAATAAATTTATAAAAATAGCTGTGTATCTGTAATGTTGTTTTTTCTCTAAATTTTCGATGCCTTTGTTAAATCGCGCACCAAAAAATGGTGTTTTCCAGATTGTTTGGGATTAAAATTTCGCATTTCGTTCGATACCAATAAATGGTGTTTTCCAGATTGTTTGGGATTAAAATTTCGCATTTCGTTCGATACCAATAAATTTGGCACTGTAATTTGATAAAATCATTGATAAGAACGAACGTACGAAGCGTCAATCGTCCGTGATTCGACGTTTTACGAGTGTAAATTATCAACGTCTACTCGGGAGTTCTTCGAGCCGGAAGTGAACATGCGCGAAACTGAATTACCGACAAAGATAAATCCGCTGCGAGTCAGCGCACTCTGGGACGGCCGTGGCGCAAGGTTGCGTACTAAAATGCGAAACTGTTGTGCCGGAAAGACTGGTAAAAATTTGTAACGCAACCCTTCGCCGCGTAACGCCTCTGTCGACGCTAAACTCTCGCGAAAAATACGAAGACGAACGTAAAGAGATTCGATCGGACAATTTCCAGCAAAGAATCGACAACGCGTACTTTACTAATCGAAATGATTACGTACGATTCGTTACGAAATTTTTGAAAAATAACAAAATTACTCGAGGCACGTGGCCCGACAGTATTAACTGCAAAAGTGCGATGGAACGAGAACAAATTTTGAAATTTTGAAATGATAATTCCGCTGGTTAGAATTTTCCGAAAAGTAATTCTAACGCGTTCCGGTTGATAAATCGTATGAATCCACTGTTAAATAGCGAAACCGGGAGACGTTTGAGCATGAAACTGTTTAGCAAAGCGTGCGTTGCAACCCCTTTTGCATTTAATCCCTTTAATTACGTAACAGAGGCGCGGCGAGCGGAAGTGGCGCTCAAGAAGCGCCTACCGAGCCGAAGGGTTAAAGGTATTCCTGTCGAAGCCCTCAGGCTGAAATGTTTACACGAAAGCATCCCCACCGATGCGTTATATTTTCTTCCTTTTTTTTTTTTTCTTTTTAACAATAACGTGACGCACAATAATGAAATGGTAACGCAACAGCTTTAATTCTTTCCTCAGTGTATTGTGCCTTAAGACAAAAGACAATAACGTTCTTAAATTACAATACAAATATATTTATGTATATATATATATTTTTTTTTTTAATATATATATATATACATATATATTTCATCGAACTTCGATTCGTTTAAGTAACCATGTACTCGTGTCATTTACATATATACATACGTATAAATATAACATATAATGTACACATTATATTTATATATCGCTATACAATCATAAATTACATAATTTCTTCTGGTACGAACGTAACGAACAGGGATTGGGCGAAAAATATTAACAACTCGACGAGTAAATGTACAATTGTTCGCGAGGATGAATCGCTCGGTGGTTGGTCACGATTCGTTATTCGTTATTCGAATAAAAATTCGCCCATCTCCGGGTTCGGTCGTCGCACGATCACAAATCGACATAGTTTTTTCTCTGTTTCGGACAAAGTACAAAATATAGCGAGCATACACGGTATGCAGAATCGGCTTTACCATGGGAATATAAAACTCATTGCCATTCTATTATTAAATAATTAAATAGTAGCCTACTTTGCGAGATTATCGTCCGGGATAATCGAGTCTGACGTATTAATAGAACCTCAGATCGATTGCCTCTACGCACCGTATCGGAAGTGCTCGTACGCCACGGTAAAAACTACAAAGAAACTCGTTTTATTTTTTAATTTTTTTTCCGTTCTTTTTTTATTTTCACGTCGCGTGACTGTCTGTCGATACTTTTCTCTCCTTTTTGTCGAACGAACGAATTCCGTGTCTCCCGAGCAACACGGAAACACCGTAGAGCACGAACAAATGATCGTTTCCACGGTGTATTTCCGAAACGCATTTTTGAAGAATAAAAAGAAAACTTTTGATTCGATTCGCCGTGATTCACAATCGTCCCCATAAGTATTCCCCGAAGTAATTCGTATAAATTAAACGACAGGTTCGACGTTTTCGAATTCAAAAATTCAAAAAGTTTTCGTTAGAAATTTTTAAATATGCAAAGCCTGTTCGTGTACGTATTTATAACAACTTTTTTTGGAAACTTTGTAACTTGTTAATTGATTAAGACAAATTTCTTTAACGCCACACTTTAACGACAGACACGGAGAGTACTTATAGGCCTGACTTTGTACAACTGACAACCGAAAACTGAGAGAATAATAACGAGAAGCATTTTCTACAAAATTTAGAACGCACAGGTCGAAAAGAAGAGAGAAGAGTAATTTGTAAATTGCTCCCCCAAGGTCGCTGCGTGTATTAAAAAAGAAATAAAAGACGGGTGTTCAAGTCTGGAGGGGAGTGGGAGGGAGGAGTTAATAAATCGACCGGTGAACACTATCGCTGGTATCGTACAACGAGAAACACGAAGGTCCTCCCGCTTAAATCACGCACAAAACTGTGCATCGCGTGGCCTCGTCGCCATAATCGATACGACCACACGCAGCTTCGCGAAGCGAGCGTGACTGCCAATGAATTCGCAACTTTTATACCGATCCCCTTTCGAGACGTGATCGCTAAACAAAAGGCGTCGATCGACCACGAGCAAACCCCTCGAAACACCCCCCCGATGGGCTGTATCTTCAACCCCCACAAAAAAAAAAAAAAAGAAATATTTCTTGGTTCTTCGTTTCTTTCTTTCCATCGTCTTTTTAATGTATTCGAAATATAATACAAAAAAAATCGATTCTTTCCCGGTCGATCCACCGTTTTTGGAATCTTTTAAATCAGAATTTTCGTAACGTTCCGATATCCGAATCCTAAACTTGGAATTATAAAATCAAGATAGAAAATTCGCTGTGCAGTAATTTTGCTCGTGCTCTTCGATAATTTCTCACCCCCCCTCCCCCTGGCCCCCTGCGATCCGAGTACGAGCGATCAACGATACCAACCCCTCGTTAAATGCGATCCGTGGAGTAATCTCGTCCTCGTGAAAAATAAACAAAAATTTGCGTCGAGAAAGAGATTGCCTGGGAGACTAAAGCTCGTTGAATAAATAAACAGGTTGTTCGCGGTGCGCGAAGGGTAGAGAAATTGCGAATTTCTACCGCGAATTTCTATCTTATTTTATTCGGCGCGTTTTTCTCTCGTTGTGACTTCGTTGCAGGAATCGAAAATGAAAAGAAAGAAAGAGAAGAAGAGCGGAAGACAGAGAGAATGTAACCGGATAACGTAAGGGGACCACGACTGGGGTTGCGGTTGGGCGGGGTGGGGGATCGATCGCCATTTCGTCGTTCTCGTCGTACAGAGAAAAGGTAATGATAACGCTGAAGACTGTACACTATGTATTTTAAACATTACGTTTGCTCGCATACTCGTGCTACGTGTTACAAATTATTCGCGTCTGTCGCGCGTTGGTCGCGCGCGAATCGATAAGCGGATTCCGAGTTCTTTCGAATCCTCGAGAACGTGCCCTTCGAAGCATTCGAAGATGAGAAGAGACGAACGATAGTATCGATTCCGCCCCGTCGATGCCACCGTTCCGTCGAACAACAACCTCCTTATTCGTAAATCGAACGCGTCGAGCCCCCTGTTAAATTGGTTCTCGTTAAAGTATTTCTCTATGCCACCGGGTATATGCTCTTCGACCAACGTAAACTCTAGAATTTTTCAACAAACTTTAGACGAAGATAAATATGTATAAAAAGTCTACAAAGAATCAAACGAAATCGTTAGAAAGAAGAGGAAAGGTCGGAGTCGGTCTTTCCGTGCGGGACCAACGCGCGGAGGAAATAAAACGCTCGTGACGAAATGCTTCAAAGGGTTGAAACAAATGGGATTCGAAAGAAACGCGATGTACGTCAGAGATGGGTACTGTCTGGATGAAAAAATTGTTTAAATGAAAAAAATCGAATAATGATTCGAAGAAGGCTTCATCTTCGTTCGAACCCTTCGAATAACCCCGAGTCGTATTTATTCGACGAATAAAGACACTCTTTTTATTCGGCAAGCCTTCGAATAAACTCCGAATAAAGATTCGAAGGAAACTTCATCTTCGTTCGAACCCTTCGAATAATCCCGAGTTGTATTTATTCGACGTATAAAGATACTCTTTTTATTCGGCAAGCCTTCGAATAAATTCCGAATAAACGGATAAAAATGAGATTCTCGCTCGAACCTGGGATGATTCGACAGAAACAGTATCTTCGATCGAATATTTATTCGTTATTCATCTCGAGTTATTTTCGCTTCGACGTCCGAATAAATAAAACGTGCCCATATTCGGGGTACGATCGAGCAGATTCACGGTCTCGTAGAGTGCTGTCAAGGTCCTCGGTAGATTGCAATGTTTTATTGAACAATCAACTGGGTTTCAAGGATTCGTCTTGGTACACTTATCTCCTGTGCGCTAGCGATATCTACGCGAGACATGCTGACGACGATTCGTTTGCTTGCCAATATACTTCATGCGTCTAACGCAATTAAACTCTCATCGAGACGAGATCGATTCGAAATGCGGTTATAACGCATACGAGACAGAGGGCTAAGCAGGTAAACCGTAGTAGCGAACGTGCTGGGTCAAAATTTAATTATAAAAATTATTGGCGACTATCGAGAAGAGTTCTGTCGAAAGTCGTCGGTCTCGAATGTGCTAAGCGATAAATAAGGAATAAAAACTGAACTTTTCGTCCTCCAAGTATAAAGATTGTTAGAATTTTTACAACGTTATCCAGGTCCTCCTCGGTGATAATATTTTTCTATAAATTATATACGAAAAACAATTAGTAACCACGAGCATCGCGTCGAAGTTTAATCATTTCGTTAGATTTATAAAATTAACTTTTTTTATATATTTCGTATAACACACTAATACTTATACTAGGTAATTACACGCCGATTGTTTTTACAGTTTGTAGTCTTAAACACACTCCACTTATCCAAGGAGAGAAAACAATTGAACTTCAACGAAAAGTTCAAAAAAAAAAAAAACTTTGACACTTTCTTACTCGAACGATCGTCTAACATTTACCGAATTTCTTCTACTGTCCACGTTATTGTTAAAATATTCTCTCCTATTACACTTTAACACTATATTAAATAAATATTTATCATCGAGAAGGACTGAAATAATAAGGTCGAAAATATTCTAGCAAACTACGTTTGGCGGACCAGGACTTCAATTTTTCTTTTCAATTTTTATTTTAAACAACAAAGCAAACCTTACAATTATCGTTTCGAACAAGAAAAGTTAAATTGTTTCCAAGGGAAATAGCTTTTCATAGGTGGGAGGAAGATGCAAAGATCAACTGAAAAAAAAAAGTAGAAGGTTGTCCTTCAAATCTCCGTGATGCCACTTAGGAAAAAAGCTACTCGAGCGAAATTACGTCCCTCGCGGAACCACTCAACTTTTGTTCGAGACATTTACCGAAATCACTGTATCTGTGAACGTACAAAGCTTCGTTGTTTTGAAATCGTTGGTAAAATCAGCGCTACGGAACGTGAAATTATAAATACAACTAACTAGCAAACGAATCGTCGTCGACAGAGACTTATGCTTGTTCGCAGTTTCTCTTTCGCTCGTTTACATGAAATATATCAACGGAACGACGCGAGTCGTGCGCGATTTGACAAGAAATTTTCGTCGACGTGTTCCTCGTGAAAAGAAAAAAATCAAGGGAAATGTACGAAGTGGACCAGAACATAAACATTGCATTTTTATTAATACACTTTTTGAAGGTTCATTTGACACGCCTGTTCTATAAATTGAGACCCCGACGGAGACACACCGGGCGATTAACGTTACACGTAGAGGCAAGCGAACGGAGAAGCGACCCGTGGGGGGAAGAATCTCGTCGAGAACGAACCATCCACGGGTCGATAAATATATCTGTACCCGTCGACGCGTACACGTGAAACGGTGTCTAAGATCTTAACAAACGTTGTACATACATGTATACCGAGGAACTAGGAAGATTGCTCCTGAATGGAGAGCGTCCGGAACGAGCAGAAACTTTAGAAACGTTTATCCCAATATCTGTCAGCGAAATCGACCGGTTATCTTTAACCGAGGGATGGTAGATTGTTCATACCAACCCTCGATTAAAGATAACTGGCGAGCTGGTCGAACTCGAGTAATGGGATGGAATATCGACGACGAACAAGACATCCCTTTCTGTTATGTATTTAATTTAAGAAAAGTAATCGATGTTATTATAATCCATGGTATCTCTATGGAAGTATCGAGTAGATTGCTCCCGAATGGAACGTCCAGAACGTACAGAAACTTTCGAAACATTTGTTCCAATATGTCAGAATTTCGTAACAATCGAACAGCAAAACCGATCAATTATCCTTAACCGAGGGATGGTAGAGAATTATCTGTACCAATCCCTCGGTTAAAGACACTGGCGAGCTGGTCGAACCCGAATAACGGGAACTCGAGAAATGGGAGTATCGATGACGAACGAGGACAACTTTTAATTAATTTTACCGACCTCTGTCGCGTGGATTACTCTAGCAGCAATCTTTGCAGTTCCGTGCGGTACGTGTGAGTTCGAGCTTTCCGAGAGTGTGTACGTGTGTTACCTTTTATATCTATATATTTATATAGTTTATTTATATATGTATATAGGCGGTTCGATCGCGCAGAAACGTGAATCCCCTCCGCGAGGGACGATCTCACTATCTGGGATCACCTTCCGCCTTGTCCCACTTCCTCCTGGCGAGGAAGTAGCACGCATAGTGTCCCGAGATCGACGATTTGCGGAGTCGTATGTACACCAAGGAGCAAAACAGTTGTTACGACGTCACGGGCACACGAGCATCGTAGGCAGAGGACCGATCCTCGTTCGAACGCCACGTGTGCGCAAGGTAGATGCGTAGGAGACCGTATGCTGTCGACAGCTACGCGACACAACATTTTTTAAGCACTCGAGTATCTATCTTACGTACATGCGAGGTTCGAGAGAACGTAGTTTCTTCACTGGTAGCGTTAGTACGCCTGTGACGTCACGAGAACCGTTTCGTTCTTCGGTATACGAAATACAAAACGTTCGTCGAAAGCGTCGCGAATCACTTCTCTTGTTACGAATTGCAGGGAGAGACTGATCGTGAGTCGACAGCCCTCTACCAATTGTTCCCGCGCCCCCGACCCCTGAAACCGTTACCCCTGAACTGTCCCCCACGTTTCAGTCCCCTGGGCATAAAGTTGCCGATCGCCGGGCCACGAGGCCCTCTGTCCATCCAGGGTGCCCTGGGCCCGCCCCTGAATCCTCTGCCGCGCGGCGGACCGCCTCTCCACGGAGGAAACGGCACGGGACCGCTGATACGAGGTCGGAAGTTGGGCCCCATGGGACCCTCGAAGTCGTATATCCCCGAATGAACGTCCACGGACGCCTGGGCGATCGGTCCGTTCAAACCTGAATCGGAACCAGTTGGAATTTGAGGCCCGTTGGTCACGAGTCGCTTCTTACAGGACGCGACGTCGTTCTGCTCGTCGAAGCTGCCGTTCGTCGAGGGTCTCTTGAGATCGTTGCTCGCCATTAGATCCTCCATTTGTTCCGTGAGACTCTGCTCGGAGATACTCGCCTCCTGGGGGTTTTCGAGAGGCTCGCTGTCGTCGCAAATCTTCTCGAGAGGTTCCGACTCCACGTGCTCCTCGTACTCCGATATCGGGACATACTGAGCGTGCTGGGGATCCTTAGGATCCGTTATCACGGGCACGACCGTTACTTGCTGGCTCAGCTGCTCCTCGGTCTCGGCCGTCGGTTCGAGCTCGCAAACGAGACTCGAGCCATCGGAGTAAACGGGCTGGTCCAGGTCACGGGAGTTCGTCGTCCCGAGCGAGGGTCTACGGTCCAACGACAAGGACTGCGGAATTTCTTCGTGATCCACATCCGGCGGATGCTCTGCATTCGCTGGGCTGTCCTTGTCGTCGGGGATCCCTATGGGCATGCCCTCCTCGTCGAGGATGACCACCGTGTCCGGTGGTTGCAGCAACAACGGCCGACTATTGGGCAAGATCTCGGGCGAGGACCTGTGATGCTGATCTTGCGACCGCTTTCGATTGTTCTGAGGGTTCCTCGGTTTGTTGTGATCGTCGGAGTATCGGTCCCGTCGGTTCCTTTGGAATCCTCGACCACCGCGACCACCTCTGTCGTTCCGATGAAAGGGCATGTCCCGATGCTGGTGCTCCGACGGCTGCGAGTACCTGCCGCGCATCTGCTGCTCGCCGAGGAACTCCTGGGTAGGTCTCAAATTGTGATTGTCGCGGTACTCGAAGTCCTGGGGGAAGTCGGGCTGGTTCGAATGCATCGGATGGAAATCCTGCTGGCCAAAGTCTTGCTGATTTTGTAGAAAGCTAGGCGGCGGCCTGTTTTGGTGGAAATTCGATTGAGACGGATGAAAATCTGCGGCTGGATTGTGACGGAAGTCGGACTGGTCCTGGTGAAACGATTGACCCGGATGAAACTGAGGTGGCGGGGGCGGCGGCGGAGGAGGTCCCGAGTGCATCATGCGCACGTCTTGCATCATTTGCCCGTGAGAACCCGGCATTTGGCCAGCGGGTAGAGGAATCATACGCATGTCCATGTCCATGTGCTGAGACGACCCTGGCGGGTTACCAATCCTCATATCCCTATCTTGCGATCTCACGTCGACCAAAACCCTTCCCTTTGGCTTACTGTCGGTCTCGTCGTCCGACATCTCCATGTCGACGCTTTCCACGATGTCGCCAGGCTGCATGTGTTGCCTGGTTTTGTATCGCGAACGGTCGACGTTTAGAAAAGTTATTTCCAATGGTTATGAACTAATCGTAACCTAATATCGGCATCTCAGTATCTTACCGGTAATCCTGATCGCTCGTGGACCATAAACTACTACTATTGGGTATCGTGTTCATGGAGCTCTCGCTGACGTTGTGATTCGCCGGACTTCCCGTCAAGCTGATCAGATTACGATGATCGACGTCCGCTGCTTTCATCAGTCGATACGGCAACGGATTCTCCACGGTCATCGGAATCGGTATTACTCTGAAAAATTATATTTAGCGACCCGTGCACCAATTGATTATGAATTGCGTCGAGCAAACCTGAATACAGTTTACTCTATTCAGTTTAGCTTATCACCGTAGGTATTCGATTCCTCACCTGTGGTCCACATCTCCGGTGGTACTCAGAAGAGATTCTTGCGGTTGGGGGTCATCGTACTCTACCGGATCCGTGAATCCAGCCTTTTCGTATATAGGCGGCGATTCTGGCGTTTCGCTCAGGATTTCGCTTTTCCCTCTACCGGTGTTCACCCACGTTGTCTCGTTACTAGGATCCCACCTATCCGAATCTCCGTCCATCCACGCTTTCGATTTCTCATCGCACTCACCAGGCCAGGTTGGATTCATACTATTTTTGCCTGAAGATATAGCGAAACCCGCTACATTAAAAAGCATTTTCGTTATTTTAAAATCAGACCGCCGTATTTTGCGTTTCAGAGTAAGCTCCATACCCTTTTCTTCCCACTTGGCAGGTTCCTTGATGCTTTCGCTCGGAGGAGTCCAGGTAGGGAATTTAGGTGGCAATTTGTTGTAACAATTTTCGTCGTCGAGGAATATAGGCGGAGGTAACGGCGGGGGTGGTAAGGGATTGACGGTGTTATTATTATTAGGGCCATCGAAAGGTCCGATGATATTGCTCTGACTGTTTTGACTGGAGTAAGGGGAAGGGGTATGCGACTCGCCGGACAAGTTCCGTACGGGCAGCGGAGTACTGTGACTTAACTGGCAATTATTTACACCCATGGGCGTGCTCTGATTGCCCATCATTCTTGAGATCACAGGAGTTACAGGATGCTGTCCTAGTACAGGCGAATGTCTGTAATTCGAACGCTGAGGAGATTCGATTTGTGTTTCGGGAATATCTAGTCCGAGGCCCGGTATACCACCGGGGTCTTGTGTTCCGTCGGAAGAAGGAAGAACAGTCTTTAAAAAGCTAGAGATATTGAAGTCTACGTTGCTATTTTCGTTCTTGGAGGGCCTCATGTTGATTACTTCTATCGGTTTAGCCTAACGAAAAGTGTATAAAATTTATATACCGTTTCGATAGATGATAAATGCACGACTTGGTCGGACGTACCTCTAAAGAATCGTTATACTGTTGCGACATTCCAGTAGGCGTTGACGATCTTTCGTTAAATAAATTTCTCTGTAACGAAGAGGACGACGGTTACGATAATATTTATCGAAGACAATATATTTTTTGAAATGTAAGATCTTACCATATTACCAAAATCCATATTTCCTCCGATAAAGGATGAGAAATTGTTGGTAAAGTCACCGGAGTCGTTGGCCTGGCCCAATTCTGGAGCTGGTACTGGCGCAGGATCGTACTCGTGGGAGTAAGAACCGTACATAGACGGTGGGGCTACGTCTATGATTCCTAGCTGACTTTGAACCATGGTTTCGTCGCCTGGAAGTTCGATATCGCTATCAGGACTCGGAGATGGAGCATTTATATCTGGCGACGGGATTGGAGAAATCAATGTAGGTAACAATTCGTCCAACTTCTTCTTCAAGTTTTTCACGCGACTTCCGAAATTCCTATATGCCTGTTTAGTAAAAGCGTGAAACATTAAAACATCGTACCGATAATTATAACGAGTACCTGCTATTTCTTTTTTTTTTAACGTACTTACATTAGTAACTATTTTAACTTCTCCTCTCTGAGTTTCGTAAAACTGATCGGCTTGTTCCAATAACTCAAGCACTTGTGTCCTTTCTCTGATCTCTGCTTCTAACGCGCGAACATAGTTTTCAACGTTTCTCACTGCCGAATCGACTTCTTTCTCCGCGTCTTCGACTCTTCTTCGATCTTTTAAAGAAGCGCACAATTCCTCTGCGTTTTCTATGTCGATGTTACTTTCCCGTAAGTCTCTTAATCGTGCGTCCGTTGCTTGTTCCAACGTAGCGCACGATCTCATCGTAGAAATGAGCAGAGCAGCTTGAAACTCTTCCGGTGGGGCCATTGGCTGAGGATCTAATTTCTTTTTCGGTGCCGCCGAAATTAGCCCGGACAAATCTGCGAGAAACTCTTCGTCGTACACTTGTCGTTGATCCCATATTTTGAAGATCCTCAATATACGATGTTTCACTTTTTCGTCTCGAACCATCGTCGTCGCACGTTGCAGAGTCGTGCCCCATGATTCCACGAACTCGAAATTCTTTCTTTTCGAGTATTGGATAACGTCGTTCGCCAAGTAAAACAGTGTGAGACGATGCTCAACTTTTACTGTTATTTAAAAAACATTGGAGTATTATCCGGTGTGTTAGGAAAAAAAAAAGAAAAAGAAAACACGTTATACACATTAATAGAAGCACACGTAAACAAAAAAGTACGAGTAAGCTTCTTTGAAATAATGGTGAGAACTTTCAAATTATAACGATGTTCAAATAAAATGCATAGATTACAATATTAACCCATCGAGAATACAGAGCTCGATAGTTGAACTGTAAATAAATTGTTTATAAAATGGAGGTATGTACAGAGCATTTCTTAATAAGTACTGTAAACAAAATAGTGTACTCAGGTGAAACCTTTAATTTAGATATTGTAAGGGACTCGACATCAAAATAGGCTATACGATATCATAATTTATACTGTTCCAAATTGAAAAAACTCACCTTTCTTCAGCACTTGCAGCCAAGTGGCAACAATCTTCTTATGGTGCTGTCGTCTTTCCAAACACCAGGCTGAAAGACCCTGTATCGACTCCTGGGAATCCTTGAGTGTGTGAAGCCTTCGCTCGAAGAGCTCCACGTCGAATTCGCTTGTGGCCATTATGGGCAAGCACAATTCATTTAATAAACAATCTACGAACTTGTCTGGATGTCACGCTTTAACGTGAACCACCGAGAGGAACACGTGGAGCTTTGCTCGGGTATCATAGGTATAACGTCTACCTAGCAAATCAACCTAACCAAATAAGCGTACCCAATGCATCGATCATCGATGTATTAAACATTGTAAAAGTCCATCGGGGTCAGATCATTTTACTCTCCGAGCGACGATGTTGTCCTCCAGTTCCTCGTGGGCTGTTTCGTACACAAAACAACAGAAATCTTTGAAAACCACTGGAATCAGAGTTCGTGTAATCCCACACGCTGAAGACACCGCTTTCGCGTCAGTTACAACGCTCGAAGTAACTCCCTCGATACGGCAATTAAATCTGTCGTAACGATACTTTCGTGCACTTGACGCTATCACGCATACGACATGTCAACTTTCACAGTGCATTTCAAAATTATCGTATTTCTATATGAACGATCTTGAAAACAAGAGTCCGCCATCTTTTCAGAACCAAAACACGAGCGCGCAATGGCCGGCGCGATTTTCTAGCACAGAGTTTCTCAAACTGTGGCCCGTGGATCATTGGGGGTCTGTGGGTTGTTAAAAAATAAAGAGAGGAATATCGTGATAGAAGCAAGAGAATGCTTCCTCGTATCGGGGCCTTAAAATTTCTCGTGCAATTTCGCACTGCATAATGACGAGAAAAAGCATGTTCTGATCGTTAGATTTATTAAGTATTAATCGTATATTAATCGCGTGTGCCTATGGAAATTACTCAAAGTCTGATTTAATCTGATTTAGTCCTATGATTAATGCCTGTGAATTTTTGTTTAAAAACAATTGTATGTGAGGGGGTCCATGGACCTCAGTCCTCGGTTTGAGAAACGCGTTCTAGCATATATAGGAACGAAATTCACTAAGAACGTTTCTTCGAAACCTTCAAAGTTTTCAACCGACGATTCTATGCGTTTCATATTATATTTTCTCGAAGTAACATTTTGTATCATAGTTTTACAAGGTATAAAAACAACGAGAGAATAATTGAATATTCTGGACAAAGTTGCAAACATTTCGTCGATCTATTAGCTGCCGTTGTAGGCATATCTAATAGTCCCGTACTCTGAGGTTCACGCGGAATTTATACTTTGATTAGTTTCATACGATATGTTTAAAAACTTTATTCAACATCGACATGTTTTCTGATCCGAAAATACTGGAACAATAAATATTAAAGATTTCAAGGAGAGTTTCTGCTCTGTTAAACTACTCTGTGGTGGTGTTTGTGCTCACCTATGCATAGTGGTTATGTGTGTGAATTTTAATACTAGTAGCGCCATCGGTGGGAAAATGCCCAAATTTGTAGTGAAAATAGTTCCCGTTGTTCCTCCTAGATGGCGCCGCTAACTAAAAAGTCGATAATTATTGTTTAAGTAAATAAAATGAACTGAAAGATGATTAATTTGTTATATTAACTAATATATTGAAGCATAGAATCGTATTAACTATAAATTTATGAAAGATAAAGAATAATTTATTAAAGGATTGGTGGCGCCATCGGTGGAAGAATGCCCAAGTTTGTAGCAAAAATAGTACCCACTAATTCTGTACGATGGCGTCACCGTTATCTTTGAATAATTTATACTTCATTTTTCATTTGTAAATAGTTAATATGATTCTGTGCTTCATAATGCTTCAATATATTCGTTAACATAACCAATTCATCATCTTTCAGTATATTTTATTTAATTAAATAATAATTATCGACTTTTTAGTTAGAGGCGCCATCTAGGAGGAACAACGAGAATTATTTACACTACAAACTTGGGCATTTTCTCACCGATGACGCCACTAGTATTAATTACTGACCGCACGCACACGCGCATATATATGTACACACACAACTTCCCACTTTACTTCAAACAAATACAGCTCAGCAAATGAGCGTGTAGTGACAGTGACGAAGTAACTTTGCCATGTAATTATTTGATTTCTTTTTTGTGATTAGTTAATTCATCTGAGATTAAAGTCCAACATTATTTGCGCTATTTATCAATAAGGTGTACCACACATTGACTTAATCAGTAAGGCTGCAGTAGGAGCATTAACTTTGCTAATATCTTGTACGGACTTCAATTTCTCTCCGTTTCACTTCGAAAATACTCAAGATGTCACCGAAAACGAAGGTTTACGTTGTTGGTGTCGGTATGACAAAATTCGAGAAACCAGGCAGACGAGATGATGTAGATTATCCTGACATGGCAAAAGAAGCTGTTACGAAGGCTTTGCAAGACGCACGTATCTCTTATGATGCCGTGAAAGCTGCCTGCGTTGGATACGTTTATGGGGACTCCACCTGTGGTCAAAGGGCATTGTATGAAGTTGGTATTACGGGTTGTCCCATATACAATGTAAATAACAATTGTTCCACTGGTTCTACTGCTTTGCTTATGGCTAAACAAATGATCGAAAGCGGTTCCATAGATTGTGCTTTGGCTGTTGGATTTGAAAAGATGGAAAGAGGCTCCTTGATGTCCAAATTTACAGATCGCACGAATCCTATGGAGAAACACGTGGAAGTCATGTCTGAAATTGCTGGTAACTTTGCAATGATTTATTTAGATATACAACCTTACAAAATTTATAATTCAACCTTATTTATGTTTCTTCCCACCCTTAATTTCAGGTATGGATGCCAGTCCAGTTACTGCCCAGCTGTTTGGAAATGCTGGGATTGAGCATATGAAAAAATATGGTACAAAACCCGAGCATTTTGCAAAGATCGCTTATAAGAATCATTTACATTCCACGAACAATCCGTATTCTCAATTCCAAGAGAAATATAGTTTGGAAGAGATAATGAAATCTCCGAAAGTATTTGGACCACTTACCAAACTTCAGTGCTGTCCGACATCCGATGGTTCGGCTGCTGTAATTCTGGCCAATGAAGACTTTGTACGTAAACATAAACTCGAGTCGCAAGCGGTAGAAATCGTGGCGATGGAAATGTCTACGGATCTGCCGTCGACGTTCACAGAAAAGAGCGCTATTAAGCTTATCGGGTAAGAGTAAGAGATGTATTCCTTAGAAAATCTGTGTTCATATTCAGGAATAAAAATAAATGACGTTATTGTCTTTACGTTTGCAGTTACGATATGACAAAAAATGCGGCCGAGAAACTATTCTCGCAGTGTCATTATAAACCAAGCGACGTGAATGTTGTAGAATTGCACGATTGTTTCTCGACTAACGAGCTCATTACTTACGAAGCTTTAGGTCTCTGTTTACCTGGCCAAGGTGGAAAATTAGTCGATGCGGGAGATAATACATACGGGGGAAAATATGTAGTAAATCCGAGCGGCGGTTTGATCTCGAAAGGACACCCTTTGGGAGCAACAGGATTGGCACAGTGTAGCGAACTGTGCTGGCAACTTCGAGGTCAAGCTGGTAAAAGACAAGTGCCAAACGCAAAACTTGCATTGCAACATAATATAGGTCTAGGTGGAGCAGTTGTAGTTGCTCTGTATCGTATGGGCTTCCCTAAACAAGGAGCAGTCAAGAAAAATGTGAGTGGAATTCCAGATGCAACTTCTTTCAAAGCGTACGCGTTGTTCAAAATATTAGAAATTGCAATGCAAGAGGACAAAGATGATTTGATAAATACAGTTCGCGGAGTATACGGATTCAAGGTACTTGGAACAGGTGGTGCGGAGGGCTTCTGGATCGTAGATGCTAAAACAGGAAAAGGAAAAATTGAATATTACGGGAAAACTAAACCCGATGTTACGATCACGATTAACGATGCAGATATCGTTGATCTTATTACTGGAAAATTGAATCCGCAGAAAGCCTTCTTCCAAGGAAAAATTAAAATTAGTGGTAACATGGGAATGGCAATGAAATTGATTAATTTGAAAAAGCATGCTGCTAAGAAAATCGATCTTCTTCGTTCTAAGTTGTAAAAATTGCGGAGATCGTGAGATTTTGGGATTAGACAAATTTCATCTACTTACTCGAAGCTGTATTATATTCGTTTACATTCGTGATGTATTCGTACACATTGTTTTTTGATATAATAGCAATATAGTAAAGAAAAACAAAAAGTCGTTGACTGTCAGTATGAAATGTAATATTATATAGTTAATATATTGACTTCGAATTTTATTTTTATAAATAACACTGTTACTGTTATAAAGATTACTATTAATAGTAAGGGGATACACAAATTATTTTTTTAAGTCTGAATAAATTTGTGTTTAATGTTCGTACGATTAATGCAAAAATGATAAGAAATACGTACTGAATACATAAATAAATAAGTTTGTAAACGAGGTACATTTAATAGCCGCATAAATGTAATTGTAATGATTGTATTGAAAGCTTAAATTGATTTAAATTACATCTGAGATTAATTTGTACTACATCTTCGTATTATCTTTTCATAGATTTTAAACCAGAACGATCGTTTTGTTTCTGGTTTACTTGTTAAATATTAATTATTAAAGGTCCATCGAACTTATATCGTTGTTATATTGTGCGTCTAGTATACGCGCGATGCTATTGTCATTTTATTAACACGTGTTTATCATACAATAAGGGACACGTATTATTATTTTTTATACTTCTTATTTACATTTCAGGAATACTCCATAACAATGTAGATTAATTTAAACGATAGAATTTCATAAAGTAATGAATTGATTTTGAAGTAGAAGAATTATTTTAAAAATATTCTTGTAATCTACATTCTTATGGATTATTACTTTTGCAAGTGCTGTTGGAATTCTTACTATGTATTGTTAATAACACTGTAGTTGGAAACAGGGTGCAATACAAATATTATATATGATTTTTATAAAGAGAAAGGTGTAGGATTTTATACATATGAAATTGTTTTTATTATAAAATAAATGAAACAAAAACATTGAAACGAATTCTGTTTTTATTTCAAATAAATAATGCATCTTATTTACGAAGAAATTCAGAAACCATGAATTTCGATTAATTTTACGCTCGTGTTTGCTGTTAAAAGTACCGTTGCCAGTTAAATTAAAAAAAAAATTCTATTCAAGCTGGTTCACTCTACCTCGAGAACGTGTATATTTAACCTGGATAAAGAATAAAGGTTAATATCAGTGGCTCCAATGTTGATAACCCATAAAGGAAATGTTTTAATCATGAAACTTTTGCCTGTAATCGTCTTCCTTCAAATTTAAATATTTAACAAGATAATATCGAGAACGTACTTATAAATGTTTACTAATATCACGGTATCATTCGATACAAATACTTGATAATAAAATAAGAAAACTTTGTTCGTTCGCATACGCACGTTATCTGTGTCTCGGTAAACACTGATTACACAACGACAACTAGAGGATCGTATGCGAAAATGTTATTGCGAGGCAGTGGGTTGCGATAATGCATCATAGATGATATTTGTTTCTTTAATTTTGTTCAAAAGTTGCATTCATAAATTTCTTTCTCCTTCCACTTTTCAGAGATACAGTGATACCTGCACGATAAGTATGCATTGACCCTCGGCATTTCTAATGTTAACCACCACCCAATTTATTATCCTCCCACATGCTTAGTTCTATATATACACGCGACGAGGACCACGCGTAATCTAGCTGAAACGACGTGTTTGATACTGGTATCAAAGAAGCTCTAGATCAAATATAATAAAATAAAGAAAATTGTGTACGTAGGTGTACTTAGGTCTGAGTTAGGTTAGGTACTTAGGTCGAGTTCTGGAAAATTAAACGCAAACCTATTCCCCCGTTTATCGAAGAGAGTTTACGTTGATTTACGCGAAACGTTCGCATGACCCTCCGCAAACGTCCCGAGGAAAAAAGAAAGGAATGACAATTTATGGAACCGCTGCCGGTTCCTGGCACTAGTCTGTCTACCATGGATCAAGAGATCCTAGGTTACCCGTTCAGCCCCCCGCGCACGCACATGTGTATGCGAAATGCTCGCAAGACGTGCTATATTTATAGCTAGAGATAAATATACACCCTGGCTAGTCTCCAAATTACCATACGTACGGGCCCGAGTTCGAGTAACGGCCTAACCCCCGTAATAGAAGCATCGTGTCAGTGGTGTTAGTGACGTCTATCGACGGTTTGCGAAAGTCGCGGTCTATAAAGAAAATTAAAAAAAAAAAAAAAAAGAAGAAGAAGAAAGACCACCGTGCGATGTAAACCGTTTTAAGCGTTGCACGCGCGCTGATCGTTGTCGATAGAAGGAACGTTTTCGAATAGTGTATCAATCGTATCGTCGATCGGTCGTCTGGTTCGACTGATATGAGATCGACGGTTTCAACCTGTTCCCTCGGAATGGAAGGCTCTTAACGACTGTTTCGGGATAAATTTAATCGCGACAGCCTGCTGCGTTTGGATTACCATCGATCAAGTGAGTGAACAGTCGATACGGAATTGCATAAGTTTCCAAACGTGGCTCGTAATACGATTTACTTAGGTTTATTATGGTTTCTTAGTTTTAAGAGGATATAGTATAGACCCCATAGATTCGAATGGTCTTGCAGCGCGTTGGACGGGTACTTGCCCCCTCGCTCTTAAGGGGGGAGTCTGGTCCAGCTGATGTATTTTTCTAATGCATATCATTTCCAGATATAATTAATTTTTGTGATTGAAACTTTTTTTTTTACATATAAAGGAACGTTCGAAGAAGAAAATTTGACAGTGTAGATTTAATTTGAATGTATACATATATACAGTGGGTGTAGAATGTATTCGTACACCGATCAATTTCCCAAAAAACTTTTGTGTGAAATTGTAGTTTCTTAACTTGTTTTTTATAAACAATGACATTCTACATATTCTCGGAAATGTCTAAAATAGATAGATTACGAAAAAAAAATAGCTATTTATGTATAGTTGCGAAATTAACAAGAAAAAAAAACAATTAATCGATAGAAATGTTGAAGCAATAAGTATTCGGACAACTGTTTAAAAGTACTTTTTGGAAATTTGATGTTTCCTAATTCGCACGGAGCAATAAACTAATGTGTTTACGTTACAAACTCTGCTGTAAATGGTTCGTCATAAGAATCGTACAAATACATATTCCTTCTATACTTGTTGCACGACCCTTGTTGTTTGGACTATATCTATCTTAGAGACTTCCGAGAATAATTAATTAATTAATAAACTACAATTTCACAGAAAAGTTTTTCGGGAAATTGATCGGCGTACGAATACATTCTACACCCACTGTATGTATACATTCAAATTAAATCTACACTGTCAAATTTTCTTCTTTGAACGTCCCTTTATATGTAAAAAAAAAAGTTTCAATAACAAAAATTAATTATATCTGGAAATGATATGCATTAGAAAAATACATCAGCTGGACCAGACTCCCCCCTTAGTTCTCTTTAACTCTGGTTCTCGTTCGAGAAAGAAAAATAACGTATCGAAACGAACGCGTAGTTAATGGATGCGCCGAACAACAACAATAACAACGCGTATGCAGTAAAAAATTGATTCGTTTTGCACAAATCGAAAATACCAATGCGTCCACAATGAGATCGTACAGACGAAGAGACCTTGAGTCCGCGCAGCTGGTCAGTTCGGGTTTCAAATCGATCGTCGTCGAACTTTCAACCGGTTTAATTCCTTCTGACGGAGTTTCGAATCTCTGCGAGTCGTAAAAGCGCGATAATCTATTTTTGCGACAAACCTGTTTTCTCGCATAGTCTATAAAGACTACCAAGTGCGTCACCAGGCCTCCATTAAGATGCTTCGAAATTGTTTCCCTACCACTGAACCTTATATACGGTCTGATAACAACAACGATGTCGCCGTTGACTCATTTCAGCGAGGAAAATCCTTGTTTGGAAGGTTACAGGGTGAAGCTTCGGTAATTCAAAACTAACGAAAATAACTTTCTTTCGTCGATAATGAAAGAAAAAGAATTCGAATTAAGAACTTTGTGTCAAGGTCGCCTCGACGGAGCGTTTCTCGACCGCTGTGCCTTAAATATTGGGGGGTAGACCTCGAGGACTTTCAGGACATTCTTTCTACCACAATTATCGTATACATTTTTTTCTAACAATTTTCTAATATATTTTGAATAAACGTGGCGATTCGACGTTAGTAAACGAGTTAAGAAATGCGAGGGGTCACTGGCTCGATAGATGCACCACGTTACAGCTACTTATTTCCGCAGGATAATACCTTATCCTCCAAGCCAGAGTCACTATCCGAATTTCATTAACGTATTCACCGTTCGACGGCAGCCAAATATTTCGCGTTCAGCGAAAAGCCAAGCTGCCCTATGTCCTGTCGCTTGCGAAACGCATTCTCTTATTAATTCAAGGTTTCGTTTCTAGGTTCCCTCGAGTCGCTATCTATTAAAACTGAGAAGATCCCGGCGACGTATCGACGTGCATCCTTGCGAGATATGCCAAACGTCGGAAATCTTTCCGGATTTTCGATCGTCGACCCTTTTAATTTCCCACGTATCGTTTATGGTGGTACGAAACCGTTCGACATCTTCCTGTATTATCGTCGTTTACTTTTAACGCAATCGTGATTAAACCAAACGAAGGTTTCTTGTGTTTAATTATACGTTCGATAACACGATCGGCGTTTTCCCATGTCGCGAGTGCTAACACGGTTTAATAATCGAATGATAATTAATTGGGCAGGAGGGAAATGTATCGTTGCGCAAGAAGATGACTACACGGACGTATAGGTTTACCGAAGCATGGGCTCGAGAAGCTCTCGAGAGTAGTCGAGAGTCTCGAGTCGCAGCAGGGTTGCTGTGAACTCTGACTGACTGACACTGTCTATTTTTACATCGAACCTAATAATGTGGCCACGTTGTGGCGTTCCTGTTTCATCGACTTTCATTGTTTTCGTATTCTAATTACTATCCCATTGTATTTACTATTTTCGCTAATCTTCCCGTTACATTCTCGTTTCTATTTTTACCCGTCTCGCATTTCTGTGAATTGACACTGTTTCCAAGCCGCGATTTAACCACATGTGCGACCCACTACACGTGTCGTCGTACGAAGCACGAGTTCGGATACGATTATTCAATTTGACTTGGTTTCGCACGCAGAATGCATCATATGTACTCGTCGAAGAAAGGAGACCCCCTCTGCCCCCTTGGCTTTCACCCCCAAGTCCGATGGCCCACACGCTGCAAACGATGCTTCAGGTACGTTTGTCTTTATAATTAAAAACACCGGCAAAGAGGAATACCGTATCGCCGGAATTTATGCTTGGAAAATCTCTTCAGGGATTACAAAGAGCACGGGGGTAAGAAGGACAGCTTGAGGGACATCACATCGTCCACCCCTAGTCTTTCCTTCGAACAGTCATCGGGACGGTAAATTTATAAGATTAGAAAATTTGTGTAGATCCTCCAAGCCGTGCTGTGTTATCTTATATTAATTATTTCAATTTCGATTCGTCGCGATCTCGATCGTCAGCTCGTCAGAAAATGGAAGAAGAGTGTGGTCGTCCGCCACGAATTTGGCCAAGGATGATTTTAAGGGCAGCTCGGATGCGCCAACGGCATCAGCTGGATGGACGTCGCTCATGGATCTCTCCGCCATCGACAAGGAAGAAGAAAGATTGGAATGTAATTATACCGATCCACAAACTCTTTCCTTTATCGAGGGGTAACTACTGTAATATTGATTGAAGGGAAGGCAGTGAGCCTTCCCTCCGACAAGGGAAGGCTCAGAAGTGATACTCACCGATTGCAATGAAATTTGGTAGAGTGATAGATCTACATATATCTAGAATAAGCGTAACTGTAATATTAGCCGCAGGTGGCCAGCCATTTTTGAGAAAAGTTAGTTTAAATATGTAGTAAAAGCCCATAGTGGGATGCATTCCTGTCGCTAACACAACTTCAAGAGGTATAGGTCAGCGGCATAGTGGCTAGCATGGGCTTTTACTACATATTTGAACTAACTTTTCTCAAAAATGTCTGGCCATCTGCGGCTAATATTACAGTTACGCTTATTCTAGATATAGATCTATCACTCTACCAAATTTCATTGCAATCGGTGAGTATCACTTCCGAGCCTTCCCTTGTGAGTTACGAAAAACAAAAGACAGTCACCGACTGGTTCACAAAGGAACACGTGGTTGAATAGTTGAAACGCGATTTATGTAAAATGAATGATACTCCACACAGGTGAAACCGCGAGGCACAGCTAGTGTACTACAATTTTCCAAATATATGGTCTTTTAACGTAACTTAATCAGCAATGCTCTTGCAGCCAGGAGACCGTCAAAATTGCAGATCAAGGAAGTGATAGACAACAGCAACCACCGAGCCTCAGAGAACGACGTCGAGTTCATAATTCAGGTAGACTCGAGCCTAACGAAACGCTTTCTTCCATCCCGACGCTTTTCACGCAGAGTTGCAATAAGGAATTGTTCAAAACTTTTTGCTATTCTCTCTATGTCGTCTTCAGATGTCGATATCGTTGGCTGATCAGAGTCTGCTTACTTCTCAGCTTCACTCGATGAACAGTTAGATCGTTGATTTTATGCATTTATGAATTTTACATAAGTTTACATACTTTGCATGCGTTTTTCTCGTCTGTACGCTTTGTAAATGCATAAAACTCGCAGGCTAGCAACCGACTAACAAAATATTGATTGCTTTTTTTTTTAATTAAGTATAATACATACAGGAAAAGGTAATTACTCGTTTTCTGAGAATTTTTGTAATTTTTCTACATGTCCTAACATGCACATAGGGGTGTATTTTGTACATGTTGAAGGTCGTGCACACATTTTTCTCAACCACACGAGGAGCACTGTATTTCTTCGTGAGTTTGTGGTTAACCAATCGAGGTTTTGAGTTTTGTATTGTCCTGTGGACTCCTTTAGTACTTCACCGACGTTTCGCGAGCTTTATCATCTTTTTCTGTGGCCTGTACGTACACACCCTTAAGATAGTACTATGATCATTCGCCGTTTCACCATCCTACTCTAAGCTATCGACGAAATACAAATTGATCTTTCCCTGTATATATTATATTTACCGAATAAAAATAGAGTTCAACAGTAGTGGGCAGAGAAAACGTGATTCTGTTATCTGTGAAAATCATGTGAATTCATTATCTATATTTAGGTGAAGAAATCGCGGACCGGTCCTCCGAAAAATGCTCTTCAGAGTGAGGATCACCGGATGGAAGGGGAAACGCCTGAGAAAGTAACAATATCAGCATTCTGCACTTCTTCTTCACCGTTTCCGTTTCGGCGATCTTTGATCTTACTAATCGCCTCTGGTTTAATACACTTGGAGCGCTGTTGCTACGCGAACTATTATCGCTAGATCATCATCACTGTCACATTATGCCTAAGTGTATTGATTAATGCGCATTGCGATTAAGTGTATCGATCGATCACTGCTCGAAATGTAATTAGGGGACGTTAAATACGAGAAATTAAAATAATATCGCGTAAAGAAGCTGTAATAGATCCCCTAATTACGTCGAGCAGTGTGTCATCAGTCAAGGTTCATAAACTGAGTGCGATACGAAACCAAAAGCAAGACAAACTCGAAGAAATAACATTTAAATTTATTATGAGCAGAGCGAAGTGGAAAGGTTGAAAGTACAAGTGACCGAACTGCAAGCGCGATGCGAGAAAGCAGAGAAGGAGAAGAGCGAGATCTTGATGAGACGATTAGCGACCATGGAAACCATATCTAGCAAAAGCTCGTCCAACGAGGTGCAGAAGCTACAGAAGAAGAACGAAGGTATTTACGTGAAAGTAAAGACGGACCTGATTTAAAGAATTAATATAAACTGTTGATCGAATTCTGTCCGTCGTGTTCAGCGCTCGCGCAAGAGAAGACCAGTCTGTTGACGAAAATCAGAGAGCTAGAGAAAGAAGTGAATATAAAAACATTCAGAGGGGAAAGAGACAGAGAGAAGGACGAGCTTCGTTCAAAGTTGAAAGCCGCGGAAAATCTGTGCGAGAACCTGATGGACGAGAACGAAGACATGAAGAAAGAGATCAGGCAATTAGAAGAAGAGATATACGAATTGCAGGACACCTTCAGGTAATCTTGTTTCTCTTCGTTTTTTTTTTGTATACATTTTTTTTTTGTTAAGTGTTAGAAGCCTATATTTTCCTCACTCTCGCATGTTTTTGGCTTCTTTTCTCCAGTTAATATCATTTTGTATATTACAAAAAAAAAAAAAAGCGTACGCAGGAATTGGCCCTTTTCTCTAAACAAAATTGCTTGAATCCGCCTGTCGCAGTCCAGAGAGAAATTTTTTGAAAGTAGTTTGATTCATCGATCGCACTCATTCTCCCCGAAATAAAAAATACTAAGAAGCTATCGTAAGAATTCTAAACGCATTACGATTTATATGAATTCAGGTTCATTAACCGATTGGCGAACACTTGATTCGAATAATGGCGAATTATGACTCGCTCTGGTAACGTTTTCTTTTTTTGTTAGTGAATCGACCGCGGATTTTATGCGATTATGGCTCGATATGGAAAACATAGGCTAAATGAAAACGGAATACGGACTTGTACGAAACGAAACATTAGGACTGTTACATCTTATTATTGTCTCAGTTAGTTAGATTTTGCGGACGTTTTGCAACTGTTCTTTATACTAAGGTACGAATGCATAAAATCCGCAGCCGTGCTTCTCGGTGCTTGCCCCCTACAGTGCTGTTCCTACACTGGCGTTACGGCTTCCATTTGATTGAATGTGTTCGTGAGTAATTAACAAAAGGTAATTACGACTCAGCCTGGCGTATTTTCGATTCGAGCTTACTCCACGGAATTGGATAATTTCATTAATAAGAACGGATGTCTCGTTAGACCTCCGATAGTGTTTAAAACAAATTTTTTTAATGTAAAGTTACACTTGTCAATAATTCTATTATTATCCTGTTCCGATAACGCTGTATCGTTCACGATGGTCCAAGTAAATACGTAATATATGAATATATTTCGTATTGTTAAGGGATGAGCAAGCGGACGAGTACGTCCGTCTGCGAAAAAGTTTGGAACAGTCGAATAAAAATTGTCGAATTTTATCGTTCAAGCTGAGGAAAGTCGAGCGAAAGGTGGAGGAGTTGGAGACTGAAAAAACGACTATAGAGAAGAAGTACGAAGAGGTAAGGAAACAGACAGTCCTACAGTGAAATTAAGTTTCTTAATTTAGCTTAACGTTAAAACCTGGCGCTTTCCAGGTGAAAAAAGTCGACGAATCGTTGAAGAAGATTAAAAATGAATTCCAAAACAGGGCTCAGAAGAAGACGAGCGAATTCACGACCAAAGTACAACTAAAGAAACTGGTGGACGAAATGGAGAAGGAAATAGGTTCGCTCACTGCCACTAAACAATGGACAATATTCGACTGAATTTTTAGTATTATTACGCGTGCTCGAGAAACTTTCAAACATTGTTAATACGATCGGAGTGTTCTGTAATTATTTTAGGCGACATGATGGCCGTTTTCGTAAACGTTTCTGACGGCAAAGAGATGGATATTGACATGAAATCCAAGGAATACGCGAAATACGATAAACTCTTGAAGGAACACGATCTGCTCAAGGAAAAACTCGACGTTGTGATGAAAGAATTGGCGGATGAAAAGGAAAAAAAGAAAACGCCTTTCGGCGCCAAGGCAGATGACAAAAATACAGATCTACAAAACAGTATGTCATGTAATACTCTACGCACCTTAGTTTCGAGTCAACCTTTATTTCTTAAAATGTTCTAGTAAAAAGGAAATTAGACGATGCCGTGACCATGAGGGAAACCGAACGAAAGGCATGGGACGAAGAGAAAACGGCCCTGTTGGAGGAAAAGGAAAAATTAAAGTCGAAACTCTTATCCCTATCCGCGGAGAAACTGAAAGTCTACAACGAAGTCGTTCAACTGAAGAAAGACTTGGGTAAAAATGTTAAACGCGAGCTGAAGTCAGCGCGCGAGAGTGTCGCTTAAAACGCTTTTTCTTCGAACGTAGAAACGGCGAAATCATCGGAGAAGGAAGGCGCCAAGATGGAGAAGACGATAAACGACCTGAAGAAGGATTTGTCGCAGGAACGAGACAGGTGCAAGAAGCTGCAAGACGATCTGTCGGCGTACACGGAACGGGAGTCGAAAATGACACAGTCGATGTCCTCCGTGAGTGATTCGTCGCGAAATCGCAAACGAAATAAACTCATGGTTGACGAATTTCTCTTAAAACGCAGGTCGAGCAATCGAAAACGAAACTCGACGCAGAGGTGAAACGCTTGAAGAAAGAGCTGGAGAGCACCAAATCCTCCAATTCCACGAAGATCAGCGATCTGACGACGGAAATCACGGACCTGAAGAAAGAGAAGGAGAAACTAGTGTCTCAAATCGATCAAGAGAAACAATCGAAGGAGACCGAAGTGGCCACTTTGAAGAAGAAGATCAGCTCGTTAGAGAAGACTGGATTGAATTCGAAGCGAATGAATGAGCTGAGGCAAACGTACAACGAGAAGATCTTGAGTGAGTTGTTTTGCTCTGATAAACGGAGTCGCGTGAGAGAGATTCTATATAAGGTAACAGTGTCCTACGTTACAGATTTGGAGAACGAGCTGAAGAGGGGCCAGCAGGAGTACGACAATCTGAGTGGGAAGTGCAACGAACTCGGTAATCTAAATAAACAATTCGAGTTGGACAACGAAGCTCTCAATAGGTAAATAAGATGAATGTACTCTTCATTTCGTCACTGAAATTCATGAAGAATTCATGAAGACATTCTTGTAATGATATGTTTAATTAAACAACCGCAGCAAACTGAGGGAACAGAACACGGAGCTCATGAGCATTCGCAAGGAACTGGAATCGTTGCGCCAGTCCATCAAACTGAAAGAGAGCGAGTGGAAGTCGGAGAAGGCTGCTTTAGAAGTGAGCATAATTCGGTAAACAGCATTTTCAAATTACAAACGGACGGAAATGTTTCAGAACCGAGTGAAAGAGAGCGAGTTGCCAAACAAGGCTCTGATAACAGACCTGAACAATGACATCAGTAACTTGAAGAAGGAGAACAATACCTTGGTGACGCGATTGGAAGACATAAGGAAGGCTGTAAGCGATTCTATAAGGAATTTAGATTACGTTACTCGTTTGGAGTTTAACCGATAGGTCTAACATTTTCAAAACGCACTTCGCAGAATGACGATCTCTCGGACAAGTTGAAGGACTACGAGGCCGTGTCCAAGATCCATCAAGCTCTGACGCCGGACACTACTGCCCTGGAGACGGAGATACGGAAGCTGAAGAGCGCCCTGGAGAACATGGAGAAGGCGAAGAAAGCGGACCTGGCTCAGTGCAAGATGCGATACGAGCACAGGATCACCGCCATCACCGACGAAATCCAAGCTATTCAGAACCAACTGTCCAGGTACAAGCGCGAACGCGACACGTACAAGCACATGTTGGAAGGCGCCCAGAAAACCATCGCGGAGTTGAAGTCTGCTAGGGGTAGACAGTCGAGCATGTCTTTGGCAAAGTCTGACGAGGTTGGTCCTTTGTAAATATACGGGCCCAACAATAATCGACGTCTTGGAACGATGGAAGAGAAATTTAATGTTGCTTTTCCTTGTTCCGATGCAGGAGGAGGAAGTGTCTAGCACCAGCGCGATAGTCCTCGAAAGGCAGATCGTCAACTTGGAGGACGAGCTTTCAGAGTCAAGATTAGAGGTTTCCAGACTTAAAGCAGAACTCGTCTCTGAAAAATCAGCCAGTCACGTTAAGGTGTCCGAGCTCCAATCGCGGATCAACGAGGTAGAGGCTCGTCTTATCGCAATTTTTCAATCAGTTCTATTTACTCTCTCTCTCTCTATGTATCCATAGCTGGAAGAGGAACGAATGCTGACGAGTGGTAGAACGAAGATTCCAGGGCTGAAAGTTCGCATGGAGTTGGCTTGGCAGAAGGAGAGGGAGGAACACCAGAGGCTGTTGCAAGAAACCGCAACGCTCGCGAGAGACCTACGACAAACTCTATTCGAAGTGCGTTGATTAAAAAATAAAGAAGTTTCGATTTTAAATGACTCGACTATTTTCTCAGATCGAGAGAGAACGTTCCAAGGAACGGCTGGAGACCAAGAGGCGGCAAGACCAGTTGAAGAAGGTGTACGACGAAGAGAAGGAAGAGAGCAAGAAGAAATTGCTGGAGGTAAACAGCGAACAGCTGTGTCGCAAGCTGCGAAATTCGCCGAGTTCCCTGACAAAATGTTTATTTCTGCAGTTGCAATGCGATCTGCTCGAGCTGAGGGATGCCCACGCGAAGCTGAGGACCAGCAACGAGAAGATGAGACGGGAGAAGGAGCGGCACGAAAAAGAGCGGGAAGAGCTCAGGGACGCGATCATGAAGAAATCCAAGCAGGAACAAAACGAGTTGCGAAATATCAACACGTTGCTGCAACAAGTCAACGACTTGACGAAACTTTTCCCTGAATTAAACGGCATAGCTGAGAATGGAACTTCGAACGTTTACACGCCGACGCCACCTAGACGATTGAAGGTATTCTAAGTTGCAAGTTTAATAAAGAAATAAACGTGTAAAACTTGGACCTTCTCGCAGGGACCAAAGTCGAGGGAATCGTCGCCAATGCTGGACTCGAAGGGAGATATAAGAGGTATGGCTAAACGTTATTAATATTTGAATTTGCATTAAAATATATTCATTTGCAGGTTCGAACACGCAATTGGCTGAGAGGACGGAAAAGCTGGAGTACACCATTAAGAACCTAATGGACGTGGCAAAGAAATTGAAGGAATCAAAGAAGGCAGCTGACGAGGCTAACGTGACACGGATGAAGAAACTTGGTAAAAGGTATCAATCACTGGCAATAAATGTTCTATTCAACATGAATCCTGACATTTAACTGTATTCTGAAATTACAGATCGACGTCAGTGGAGAGCGATCCAGGAAAGGGTATAACATCGAGCCGCTCTAAACCACGTCTGCAAAGGAAGAGTCTGTCTTTGGAACAGACATCGCCGCGAAACGACGATGTGCGTATAACTTATAACAGAGATCTTGGACAAAATATAATTGAAATGAATATTAAATATCGCTTGTTTAATGCTTTAGTCGCAACGCATTTGGGGCACCGATAGCAACATGTCCAGTTTGCAGTCGTTAGAAGGTTCAGAAATTGGCGGAAGAACGCTTAGCTTGCAGAGAGATTCCAGCGTGGATAGGTAAAGAGTTACTAGAATTTTACGTGACTTCATAAACGCAGAAGTTCGTTAAAGGTAGTAACGATTCATTATTGTCAATGTTCAGCCGCCTTTCTACTGGTTCCACGAAAAGCGAGATGCTGGAACGAGAGAAGAAGCACGGGAAAGGGATAATAAAAAAACTCACGACTAAATTGACTAAATCTGCCAGCGTGGATGATCCGAACGTTTCCATGGACCTTTCCCTTCAGGTAGATGAATAACGGACGCGTTCGTTCGATGGAAGCAGTAACTCCAAATCGATTTTCCTTTTTGCAGACTTCAGGATCCGAGACGAGCATCAGCGAAAAGACTGAAAAGAGAAATCTGAAAAAGAAGTTAACAGACATGTTTAAAAGAGGTTCCAGGAGCAACAGGTATGCGGTTTAACTTGACTCGTTGAGAGAAAAGCAAAGTAATTCATATTTGCGACAATGGAATAAATATTACAAATCATACTGTAATATCTGTAACTTAATGTTTCTACCCTAAATTAGTCGGACGTAACTCTGCTATGAAAACATGTTCATCGATGAATTTTCATTTTTCAGCGTGGAGAAGAAGCTTAACTCTACGAATCACAGCAGACCACCTTCGAGGAACTCTACGACGTCGAACAAGTAACTTGACAACGTAATTATCGTTTAAGCGTACAACAGCGACAAGTGACGCTACAGTGAAATAAAGGGGATTGCTCAATTACGCGTAGAGCATATACAAAAAGATAACTATATTCTTGTACATATCGGATGTGCCTTTACCGATTGTAATTTATAGACTTGCCATTGTAATTACAGATTTGCACAAGCATTTCCAAGTACTTCATTAAATGTAAAAAAACCGCGCTATACGACGCTGTAAAAAAAAAAGAAACGTGCAACAAATAAACAGCACACTTGTTTCCATTATCGACGCGGTTCTCGTTTCATTTCTTTATTACAATTTTAATCTCCTAAATCACGAGTCCCTCTTGTTTTTCTTAGATTTCCGCTTGTGTTTGGAACTTTTATGCTCTTTGTGCTTGTGCTTCTTCTTCTCCTTCTTCGACTTCTTCACTTTTTCTCGCTCCACCCATACCCCGGAAACTTTAGAGTCAGTCTTGGGTTTCGGTACCACGACACTTTTAAACACAGGCTTCAAAGTCTGAGAACTGGACGCCTCCGATGCAGAATTGTCACTTTTTAATAACCTCGAGGGAAGAACTGGTCCATACATGTCGGGCAACATCGCCGGCTCCACAGGGTTCGAACTACCGTCGTTGCTTTGGTTGGATCCAGTCCCTGGTTCGGGATTTGTCGCGAAGTGACAAAAGTTTACGATATCTTTCTCTTTATTTACATTTTCGTTTGCTTGAGCACTGCTCTTCGAACTCGCGAGTAAACTGTCCAAATCTACTTTAGCGAAAATGCCCCTTGGCGGAGAAGTGTTCCTGTTCACGTTCAATTCGCTTGGCGCTTTACCGATCAGAACTGACTTCACCGCCTCGCTGTCCATGCTTTCCTCTGGCTCCGAATCAGATTCTTCGCTGCTGCTCAAGAAGATCGCCTTGAAGAGATCTTTCTTTTCTTCGGATTTGCTCTTTGGTTCTGATCTCGATGCGTTCTCGTCTTCCTTGACCTTCTCAACTTTGTCCACAGTCTCGGATGGAGCAGTCAAATCTATCGTACTGGGCAAGATTGGCTCGACTTCGGGAATCCTGGAGGATGCTTCTTGAACCTCTTTGCCGAAAACTTTTTCATAAGTAGCCTCAAAATTTCTTATTTTCTCAGACACAGGCTCCAATGCCTGACGATCGTCGAGAGGTACACCGTTATCTGACTTTACTTCCGAGTTCGCACTGGTAACAACACTTCTGTCTTTCGATCGAGAATCGACTATGTCCGATTCTCGAGATACTGTGTCGGTTGCTCTTGAAAATTTCGTAGAATTACTCCAATTAAGAGAATCAAAGATTGAAAACTTAACCGTCTTCTTCTGCAATTCCGGTTGGGCGCAACCGACTCTTGGTTCAGGAATATTAAATCTCTTGCATACTATACTAGCAGGCTTCCATTCTATGCGCTCTCTGGTTAGTTTCCCAAACATTTTCATCTTCACAGCCTGTTTCATTTCGTCCTCCTGGCTACCTTTCGCAGAGTCTCCGTCTGAAGTCACAGAGTCAGAAGCAGCCGTAAACTTGCTCGCAACGTAATCACTCGTTGGCTGATCAAATAATCGAGCTGCTTGCTCGAATTCGGTCCGCTCGTGTTCTCTGTCCCATTCCGTCATCGATAACGGTTGTATACTCTCGAGTTTACTTTGTTCAGATTTCTTGGAGAGAGCTAAGTATTGCTCGAAACGTCTTTGCTTATCAGGATCGGATAAAAATGGTTTCGCTGTACTTTTCTTCGTGGAATCGTCTTCCTCGGATTTGCTACTGTCCGTAATTATTTGGCATTCTTTTGATGTAGAGGGAGAGTCTTTGAACTCTTCCAATTTTTTCAAACTACCTTCGGATTCTTTACTAAATCCAACGACGCCTCCTTTGATAAAACTCTGTAGATTCAATTTGTCCATCCACGACATCGCTCCTTTAGCTTGTTGAGATTCTAGTTTTTGCCTCTCCTCGGTTTGCTGCTTGCCGTGTAAATTCAACGTTTTGGTAATGATGTTGGAAGCAACCGACGGCACTGCATTTGGATGCGTATCCGATACTTTTTTAATACTGGCCGTGTCCTCCAATATTCTAGCCCTGTCCGCGGCTGTAAGATCTTTACGTCTCCCGTTTTCTACCGTGCGAGGTACATTCTCGATTGGTGGATAAAATCGACTTTTTCTGACTGCATGCATTGGTATAAAATCTTTAGGTAACTCTGGAGGTGGGAAAACCTTCTTGGATTCTAATCTATTTTTCGCTGGCGCGAAACCATCTAAACAATCGTTCGTGTGTCCGTGACGAGTATCGTCGGACCACCTCGTCTTCTTCTTCGCTTCCGGACCTAACGCGAAGTCGTAACGCGACATATCTTCCGTTTCGTATATATCTTCGTCGTCAGCTTCGAACGCGCCAACTCCGAACGCTTGTCCATGTATCGATAGCTTCTTGTTTTTCTCTCGTATACTAAATGCAGGAGCATCGAATAAATCTATATGACCGGAAAGTACCGTTCTCCTATCCAAGCCACTGTATCCTATACCAAAGAAATTACCTTTTGGGTTACACCTGTAACAAATTAACGATAATTTAATTTTCATGCCATCGACATTTGTTTACTGTTCAACAAAATTATAGCGTAAAGAATGTACCTGAATGGCTCGTAATCGTCGGGAGCAAATGTAATATCTTTATAATCATCTTCCGAATCTTCCGAGCTACTTTCCGAAGTTGGTTTTCTAGACTGTTGTTGCAGTGTCTTTATTTTGTCATTTCTTCTTCTTATTTTAGCTTTCTCCTTTTTTGTAAGTCTGGATCCAACACCCTGACCTGGCCTCCATCCCATTTGTTTCAGCAGTGTAATACCAACTGTTTCCCTGGATATTAGGTTAAATATTAATGAACAATTAAGGCTGATAATTTTACATTTATAAATTAATAAAATTTTAGATTGAAAAGCTACATACTTTACAGGCTTTAAAAGGGCCTTTAACAGTGGAGTACCAGGAATGGGACCACTGCTCTCACGATTCATTCTCTCTCGTTTTACTCCTCTTTGACCATGGTCAGCATAATCGCTGGTAGCACGAATACCTTTGGGTGCTATTCCAAACTGACTTGTGTCCTCATCATCCATAAAATCTTCCGGTCTTTGAGCAATGTTTTCTGCCTTACTACTCCTAGAGGACTTAAATTGCTGTGGTCTCCATCCATCTTGTGTACCAACTGTATTATAATATCCAGCAGAGAAACCACCCGTAAATGCTCCATGAAATCTACGTCTACCTTGTTCGTCATACACACATTGATTTTCTATGGACATAGGTTTCTTTCTCGGAACATTATCTGCAATAAATCCATGTATAAACAAAGAGCTAATGTATATGGTAAAACTCATCCTAAAAAACTTCAACCTACCTTCGTCTATAGGTTCCAGGGGAACTCCAAAAGAAACATAATTTTCGTCGTCGGAATCGCCCATTTTTAACGCACAGTATTTATCCGATAGTAAACAAGTTCAAACGAAAGCAAGACATAGAGTACTTCTCCTTAATTTATACAACTGTCAGAAACAACGCATTTGAGGTTATAAGGTACGCATGTATATATTATTTACATACGTACATATCGTAGTTTTTCGATCGAGACTTCTAGCTGTCTTTAAGTCATTTCATTTAAATAAGACGTACTTTTACTTGAAACTGTTTAAATTTTAGCTAGATCACTAATTGAACGAAGTGTTCTTTTGATCAATGTTTCAATTTAGAGAATTAATTGCACGACTGTTGGTAAAACGTCATACGACTACTAACACTCGATGAATTCTCCACTGGAGTTGATGGAGGTAGAATGATTACGATTTATAGGACAGATTTATAGGAGTACACACACGAAGATCTATTAATTCGTTTCTTCTGAGAGGAATACTACTCACCAAACTAAGGGATACTATTCTCCCTTCGAGATAGTTGTAACTTTAGATTGGATTTGTTAAATTTGATGTACCAATGATGAATAGATTATTATTTCTTAAATAATTTATACACCGAGTTTCGATAAATATGCACAACATATAAATAATGTCTGCAAAACACTGTTTACCTATATCAGAATTAGGTAGCTCTGATAAGAGCCCCCTATCTCGTACCATTTCGTTATCACATCCAACGTTATCGATTCAGAATAGAACAAAATAGCAACGCTATTAGCGGCAAGAATTGCAACAAGCAGCTTCCGAAGATATCCTAAAGACTAGTTGCAACGTTTATTCCAGTATACAATAGTTACTCGAATAAACTTTTGTTTGTTCGAACATTATTTGATTGTATAATATGAATTGTTATTTTTATCGAACGAACAACGCATCAAGAGTTGCATATCTTTTATATTTTCTATTCAAATATAATAGATTGCGTACTATTCGAGTATCTTTTGAGCAAATTCATGATTCCACGTTTGTAAAAGTTCTCGGTCAAGTTAATAAGTTAATAACTATCCGAAATGCAGAGAGACAACCATCGCTACAAACTAAACGAAATTTTTGGTCGATAGTTTACATAGATAAATTTTAAAAGCTCAGGCATTATAACGTGGTGTCCGATACAAACGACCGTCCCGCATGTCGTAATGTAGAATAGCTCCCCTCCAGAAAGTAAAACGCACGCAGAACTCAAACTGTCGGTACGCTTCTCCGTCACCTGACCACCAGTCGTGATTTCAAATTAACCGGGACGAGGCGACGCGAGCTTTTATTAAATTCCATTTTTTTTTTTAACGTCCCCACGACGGTGATGTGTGCCCGCGGTGCATTGTTGATTCTCTGTTCGTTTTTGGTGTTCGTCGGCCACCATTGCCAGGAAAATGTCACGAGCGTCACGGAGGAGAACGCGCTAGCGAAACTGGTCAAAATGTTCTCCAAACCTGGAGCGTTCAAACGAGTGAGCTTTTGAAAAGTAATCGTACTCGTTTCGCGAACCGTCGATAACAATTTTCGAGGATCGAGCGAAACGTCAGAATTTCTAAACAGGGCCATTCTACTTTATTAAAATATTTTATAATGTTAGATCGTGAAAATCGATACTGCGCCTCCATATTCGATCCTTTGTAACTCTAGTTTTCGTAACGACGATTAAATATTTCTACTTAAACTAAAGTCGTGAATGATTTAATATAAAAGCACAGAATTCATTTCTACGGCTGATGTATATCTTCTTTAAACCGATTCCTATATAAATATGGGATAAAATGCCCATCCCTGGCGCGAAGGACTCTGAATCGGTTTGCTGCTACGAGTACCGGTACTCTATTGCGTAACAAAAAAAATAATTGTAACCGGAGAACGTCCGTACACGCACGAGTCTAACTATTACGAGTCCATGGGACTCTAGCGATTCCGAGAAGATCGTAATTACGATCCGTGTAATTAACGATTATACTTGTTCAAATGTTAGAGTTTGTAATTTACATGATGTATGAAATGTTTACTAGAGGCATAAATAGGTTAAGAACATTCGCAAACATTGCACGCTCGCTGACCGCGATGAACCTGTCTGGCACCACGTACTTTCAGATTAATGCAATACTGGGAGAAAATTCCATCGAGGACTCTTTCGTCTCCTGCCCAAAAGGTGAGGAAGGCCTCGAGTGCAGAAGAGCCGAAGCCCGTCGATCCGTCGACTGCCCAGAAGGTGAGCTCGACATATTAACCCTTTGCAAGATTCATTATTGACACATTCACGCCGGCGCTGCTATTTGTCTTTCTCGCCATGGGGCGGCGCGGTGGTACACGTCATCTGATAGACACGCGAGCGCGAGCCACCGGTGGTACGCGCCGCCCGATGAGAAAGTCAAGCGCGTGTCACCGATGATGGTACACGCCGACGTGAACGTGTTAAATTGCTTAATTTTTGAACCGTGCGGGTTACTGCTATGACATTTAGTTTACACGAATCTTCAGAGAATGGTGGTAACTCAAGCTGCTTTGGAAAAACAACGGTTTCCGCGGTATGCGATTGAGATTCTGACCTTGACATAGCCACTCCCACGGGCATTGTTTGCCCACGATAAATGCAAGCTTCGCGAGAGTGTTGATCTACGAATTAAACGCTAGATCTAGCGATCCGTGCGTCGCGTCCTCTAATTCACCGTGGCGCGGTAAATCACTTTCAGGAACGTTTCTACTTTCCCCGCGAAGATCAAGACGTGCGTGGATAATCGGGAAAAGTGACTCGATAAATACCGACGAAAAAAAAAACATTGCGCAACTAACGATGCTCGGTTTGATTAAAAGAAAAACTCGGGTAAACAAAAGCACGTGACTCGAAGAGCCATGGAGAGTTATCGAAGAGCTTTCGAATAGAAGGAGAAATACAAGATTACGAGTCAACCGATCATTTCGAACAGTATAATACGAACTTACATCACGGCTTTCATAAACTGCGCGACTTTTCGAGGTGAATCGAAGCATACATTACAGCCACTCCTGGACATGTTTTGCTCGCGCTAAATGAACGCCGCCGCGCGAAAGTGTTAATCTATGAATTAAACGCGCCTATGGATCGAATGGAATCCCGATCAAATAATTGATTCACATTGTAATTTAACCTTTTGTCCGTTATTTACCGCGAGCCAGCACAATGTAACCTCGACACTTGCATGCGAACCTCGTCCGTTGCATTGTGTTAAATCGCCAACTGGCCATTTGACAACGAACGGAATGGAAAGTGGAAGTGTTTCGTTTGAGAAAAAGCAGATTGCCGGGAGCTCCGTTACGAATCGTTGTTTCCGTAATCAAAAGCGCTCCGGAAACGTTTCTACTTCTTCGACATTAAGAAAATAACATCAACCCCTGAGGGGTTAAATCTTCAGACGACACTTTCTCCATTTAATAGCGAGGCTTCGAGAAGACCATATTTTTTTTTTTTTTTTTTTTTTACTATTCGTTCATCCGTGCTCGAAAACCGACTCGTAACTGACTCGAAATTGGGACATCCGCGGAGAAAGCCAGTTTTTAATGACGAAAAATTTACAAGCACAATTAAAAGTGTGGTTTCACCTTTTCCTAGAAATACACGTAACCCGTTGAACTGGGTGTCCCGCGAAGTGTGATGCACAGTGGATGTAGAATGCATTCGTACACCGATCAATTTCCCAAAAAACTTTTGTGTGAAATTGTAGTTTGTTAACTTCTTTTTTTATAATCAATGATACTTTACATATTCTCGGAAATCTTTAAGATAGATGTAGTCCAAACAACATTTACTAGTTAATATAATTTGTGAAATTAACAAAAACATGCGAAAAGTGGGTAAAAGTATAAAAGCAATAGGTACTTGTACGATTTTTATGGCGAACCATTTACAGTAGAGTTTGTAACGTAAACACATTAGTTTATGGCTTCGTACAAATTAGAAAACATCAAATTTCCAATAAAGTACTTTTAAAAATAGCTCTAATAGAGGAATGGAAAAAGATCCCACTTCTTATTAACTTCTAACTAATAATTTAGTTAATTTAATACTTAGAAGAGTTGCAATAAGTATAAAATCAAAAGAAAATCCCACTAAGGAAGTATTATATACTTATAAATTAATATAAATTTCTTTTTTTTTAATCAAGTTTTAAAGATTAAACAGTTGTACGAACACTTATTGCTTCAACATTTCTATCAATTGTTTTCTTTTTTTGTTAATTACGTAACTTACATAAATAGCTATTTTTTTTTGTTGTACTCTATCTATTCTAGAGATTTCCGAGAATATGTAGAACGTCATTGTTTATAAAAAATAAGTTACTAAATTACAATTTTACATAGTTTTTTTGGAAACTGATCGGTATACGAATACTTTCTACATCCACTGTAAATTTGAAAATGTCCTTTATATGATACAGAAAGAAAGAAGAAAAATGGATACGAACTTTAAGTTAACCCTAACGTTTCCAACGTGAATTTTCCTGTAGAATTGGGAACACGGGAAAATTGAATCTAGCCATATCGCGATAATTTGTATTGGTCGAG
This sequence comes from Hylaeus anthracinus, assembly GCF_026225885.1. NCBI lineage: Eukaryota > Metazoa > Arthropoda > Insecta > Hymenoptera > Colletidae > Hylaeus > Hylaeus anthracinus. Next base: position 12,071,274 of record NW_026535289.1, read on the forward strand.
CATCGTGTCCCTCCTTTCACCGTCTAACGCGGGTAACGATGATTTAACGACCGAACTATCGTTACTCGTCCAATCTCGCATGGTCGCCTAATTACCACATCGAGAATGTAACCACGATGAAAACGATGCGCTCGATATCTCGGCATAATTGGTTCTCCTTTTACTCGACAATCTTCAAAATATTCTCTGCCTATGCTCCGCGAATTGATAATCGACTGACTCGTTTTACACGCGTTGCGTAATACGCTACTGTGCCTGAGATTTCATTCCGCATGCATCCCATCGGAAAACTCTATAAACAAATACCGTTACGAGGGGAGAGACTCGTGCGTTCCACCTTTGCGTGCGTCGTCACGAAAAGATTTACAGCGGTCCTTGGTTCTAGACCAGTTTCCACGTGAAAAATCCGCGCGTGATACGCGATACGGTTAGCCATTCCGTTCTTTTTCATTTCCAATCGCACTTGCGCTTATTCTACGCGAGGAATCGAGTGTCTTGCGTGTGATGCAACCGTCCATGAGTAACGGAATCGCGATGACTAATATCCGACGAGAGGCAAACGCACCTGTGGCAAAGTAGATTTGTAAAAAAAAAAGAAAGACAGATACGTAAGCAGCTTGCAGTGAGTACGGAAATTACTATGTAGGTATTGTAAAAAAAAATGACATCGTAAAAAATCTTGACAATGGGACCACCGGGGAAACATGCACTACAAGATGCAACAGGTTTCATTCCGACTGGTCGAGCCATCTCGGCGTAATCGGTGAACATACAAAAAAAAAAGAAATATTAGGTTGTCCCAAAAGTTTCTTTCGCTTTATTAACAAGTAATACATACGCAATATTTTATGTTACATTGCTGAATTGTGCACGATTCATTTTGCTCCATCACTGTTACGACATGAATATCTATGAAATTAGATTGTCTATTTATATAAACGCGACCACATAAAATAATTGAGTGCAACTCGCGAAAGAAACTTTCGAAACAACCTAATACATGTCGAATCGAGTAAACTTCTCCCTTTCGAAATCGGTTAAAAGTACAGAAGCTTTTCGCAAGATCGATTTCCTGACGAACAACTGATATGAGTATCGTTTCTTTTTCCTTCCAAAGGGGATTGTTACTGCTACAATTGCGCGACAGCTGGCCCGGAATTGTGGGCCTCGTGCTGCCGCGAAAGCTTGCGATGCTGCTCCCATCTCGCAGCGGCCTGCAGGACCTGCGACCATCCGACGCTGCATCCGTTCTGCTCGAAGCACTTCAAGAAATGCCTCGTCGAGTACGAGAAGAAACAGAACTGATTTAGTAACAAGCGTAGAACGAAACGGGACCAAGTGAAACAAGCCAACGATACTTGTTTGACGTTTCAACCAACGGGAGAGAATTTGAATCACAAAGTACGCATCTCTCTCGTTGGCAACGGCGACGCTACATACAGTTACTTCTCTTTATACACTAATAAGTAGTGTCTAATGTAAGTAATGAAAGCTTTACTTACACTATAAAGTAATGACTAACTTCAAATAGCGAATGTATAATTTATAAACAGCCTATCATTGAATTCTCGCTGCTGTTCAGGATTGAATAATAAAAGTGCGCCGTGACTCCCATAAAGGCTAATTTTCTTTTAAACTGTATCGCGAGCTTAAAAAGGTTAAGAACCACTGTCCCAACTGAATTGGTATGGTATCTTGCATAAGTTGAAAGTTTTACATCGAGTTTCTAAATATAGCGTTTATCATTCGACTTGCTAAACTGGTCCTCGTGTCATTTTTTGCTGTGGACATTTCGCTGCACGGGAACTAGGATACTGCGGAACGAATTGTGTCCGATTCGTAAAAATATTTACCGAAAACGTTCTCTTCTGCTTTGGTCGTGAAACGATCCTGCTGGATGATCCAGCCTGGAACCCGCGAACAACTGGTACTTTTCCATCTGAAGCTGCGAGTGACGTCCCGTGAGGTAACACGAAAATTCGTCCATGACATCTGGTGGTGATCTTGAATAATAAAGTCGGTTGATACGCCATGAAAACATACGAGACGCCATAATAAAAAACAAATGGCCAGAACGGAAAAGTACATATATGTAATACGTACATGGAAAAGTAGATGGAGTATTATCGCTTACTTTTTTAGCAGTAGCTAACAGGGAACAAAGTGGAGCACACTTTGCTCGAGCACACTTCAGTCGTTATCTTGTCATCCATACTCTGTAGACGGATATCAACGAGTCTCTAGAAAAAGTAAAAAAACAATAAGAACAAGAGGAACTCAAAGATTTCGTAATCAACAATGTCTCACGTTTCCTGGTCGATTGTTCACAAAAGGTCATCGATCCCGATAATCGTTGCATTAAAAAATAATAATAAACATCACTCGAGATACAATCATTGATAAGCTTTATTCGTGTAGTCTCCAGAGTATTCGGTAATCTGTACTTTTTTTTTTTTTTTTTTTTTTGTTAATAACAAAACCTATAAATTGTGTGGGGGGGGGGGAGGGGGGGGTCAGAGAGATTCTCGTCAGGTGGTCAGACTTAAGATACAACAGCACGAATTTTTTGGACGTAAAATTTTCCACGGTGCGTGCGTAGATCTGTTTTCCAGACGATACGGCGATCCGAGTATTATTCGATATTTTTCACATTCGTACATTCTATTTCCGCGACCCTACGAAACGTCGGACCACGTTTTCTTTTTGTTACACAGCTTTCCTTCGAGTGTATCAATCCTTTGCGATCCGGAGATCGGAAAATTCAGATCGCAAAAGGTTAAGAATACATTATTCTGCCGTTTTTAAAGTCCTGTATTTTTCTTTTTTTAATCATCAGATCCAAACCTTGGTTTATTTTTATTTTTAATGTTGTTTCGTTTCTAGCGCTACCGTTCTGCGCCAAATGTCCCAACGGTTTCCCTTCTTTTTAGAACATGAAATTACGTTAGCACTCGAAAGCACTTGACTCTTAAACAGCACCACGCAGAGGTGAAAGACAAGACTAGAAAGGAAGATAGGAAGAAACGTATTACAATGGCTCGTTTGTTTTTTTCTTCTTCTTTTTTTCCTTGTTTTCGCGTAAGATTGTCCATATTTCGGTGAACATAATCGACACGTCTTCACTTGGTTTGGGCCGATATTCGTCACGTGGGAAAGGAGATGGTTTAAGTAAACGCAAATATTTCGCACGAGGGATGGGCTGGGTACCTGAAACCACGAGTAGGTAATAGTTGCGCGTAAAAAGTATTGCACCTGAAGGCAGCGACGAATAACCTGACGTATTGTATTCTGTGGCGATCGAATATCAGACTTGCGTGTGTTTTGTATTCATTCATATGGCGTTAGTGTGGTGGTCGCTGTTATCGTTCATAAATGACGTAATAAGCGAAACAAAAAGTCATGTGGAAATGTTCTGATTTATAAAGTTTGCAGATGTATAAAAAAAATGTGTATGTCGTTATTAAGTTATTTATTTATATAAAATTTAATTATATAAAAAGAAGAAACATCACATTAATACCATATACACACGACTACGACACACATTTAATTGTTTCAATACAAATGTATTCGTGAGCCACGTATTCGTTAACTAGATTAAAATCTACCGAATGCTGAAACAGAATCGAGTACTCTGCATTTACTCGGCTGTCGGACACGAATTATACTCAGCATTCGCGCGATACCTGCGCGTAGTTGCACAGCTATCGAGTACAGCATGGGAATATTTTTAAGCATAACCACAAACAGAATACAAAATAGTAAGGTATTCGAAATACATTTCGTCCATCCCTGCCCGAGGCTCTGGTATATTTAGGGTCTGGAAAGTTTCATACCACATTGGCACACTGACTCAAAAGTATCGTTCCACCGCTACAGACTCGCGATGCGTAAGGTAGATGCGCACACGCTCGTTGTCTTGTATCTGCAACGATCAAGAGATATTTTCGTGGCCAAGGTACTGCTTCAAAAATTGCAGCAACGCGTGACCCTCTATACAAATGTTTCACACAAAAACTTTATTTCTTTTCCAAATATACAAACATCTCGAATAAATTAGGATCAACAAAGGTTACGAAATACAGTTCACGATTCGTTCTCTGATTAATCCCTGTTCAAAATTCGTCACCGATCGAGGTTCCAGTATCTAAACGTACCTATATGACAAGAAACTTTCAAAACTTCGACCCAATATGGATGAAATACCCCGACTGGAAGTTTCAGGTACCCGATACCCCTGCTATGCATGTTAAAATAACGATATATTGGATGTAACATATGCAAGGATAGGTAATTTTCTTTCTTGATGCTATCTTAGAGCATATACAATCCAGGACCACGTGGGAAGACTTATCGATATAATGTTTTCATTTTCTTCGTCATGGCCCTCTTTATGTACATCCCAATTGAGCTTAAGAACCGTATATCGACAATAGCAATATGCCTCATTTACGATTTCACATCAGGAGAATTGTACTTTAAACATTGTACTACTAATTAGTCTCTTGTATATTTCTGGACTTTATGTGCTCTAAGATATAAAACAAAAAGGAACATCTTCCTTGTATACATCATAATTAATTTAAGAAGAGCGATCAACATTTCGTTAGTTATCAATATACCAGATGTTGCAACACAATGTATAATAATGGCAGAGAAAGATGTTTTCCTTTCATTATTCCTTAGAATCTCGATATACGAAAATCTAGCATGTAGCAGACGGAATATCTTGTGTACGAAAAGTATTAAACATTTCATTCTAGTATTATCCCAAGAGTCAAAATACAAAAATGCGATAACTTCACGTCCTGTCGATGAAAGTATGATTGAAACGTAATCACATGCGTCAGAGATAGGTGTAATTTGTATCTAGATATTTTGAATAACGAATAAAGGATAAACTGTTTATCCATTACTCGTTACGCAAAAAAAAAAAAGAAACTTAGAATCTCAGTTATAGATTGAAATATAACGAACTAGAAATTTCACTGCTCCATCGAATGAACGTAACGAATAAATTGCTATGCGTTATTATTCGTAATCTACTATTCGAAGAAAATTTAGCCCATTTCTGGCGGTGCGTGTTACAAAAACCGTGTTCTTCCTTGCTCCCGTGTTGACGAATAAAATCGGTTTTACGCGACAGGAGGATAGAGACAGCGGTAGAGCGTCCTGGCAACAATGATAAATATTGACAATGATATTATTTCGATTTCTCTTACACAAAAAACACAGATCTTGATCTATTATGCGATCGTTAGACGTTACTTTATGGTGTACATGTTTATATCAAGTATGAGTTGAAAATCTATCACGTAGTACAAAGAGAGATGATTATGCTATTTTTAGTTTATTAACTTGTATCATATACCGAGAAATATCAAGACTACAGTTAACTATATATTTAGTGATTCGGAAAATTTGTGACCAAGATCGGTTTAGCCGGAATCAATGAAATCAGATTATTAGTGTGAAGGGGGGGGGGTGTTGTAGTAGTAGTAATAGTAGTAGTAGTAGTAGTGATGATAAGTATTGCTGGGACGTGTGCCGGAGATTTGTAACTCTTTAAAGTGCAGATTCTTTTTTGTGGTTTTTTTTTCTTGCTTGTTTACTAAAGAGAGGATACGTCGTAAAAATTCGGTCGCCTGCCACTTTGTTGACCGGTTTCGGTAAAACTTCGGATACATATGTACTGTTAAGATTTCGTTAAATACTTTTACATCGACGTGACACATGAAATCAATCGCGCTATCATTAATTTATATACCCTAGTCGACAGTTTCATTCCTTTCTTTGTTTTCTTCTTCATTTTTCTTTTTATATATAATATATATATATATATAGATTTGAAACGTTCAATCGTCGGCAAATCTTTTACGTTTTCGTCTTCAACGAATCCTGCATCGATGTGAGCCAAAGTCTTATAATTATTATTACGAAGAGTTCCCTACGACGATTTGTGCGCGAATGACACTCGTGTCACTCTCTAACTTAAAAACTTGCTGAATGCATGTTCTGTCTTGTATCGACGAAAGAAAGGAAAAATGAAATTACTATCACTCCCACATTCATTTGCTGACTATCACTGACACATACACACACGCAGTTCTTACAAAGATCGGTTTTGTCGTAGCTACAACTTTCTCTCATTTTTCTTCTTTTCTCTCACCCTCTTTCTCTCGTATTAGAATCGCCTTAAAAATACTCACAGTTCGAAGAAAATAAAGAGATATACACAGAGTACAGGTACCGCCGATGGTTAGAAATAATTCAAACCACCAACTGAAGGTCGGCTTAATTATGAGGGTCTACAAAAAGATTCCACCCTTTTCATCAGCTTTGTTGTTTCGCCACGTATTTTCACCCATCAATTATCACTACTATCGTTAGATCAACCAATTCAATTATAATCACGTAACACTTATTACTGTCCTTAGTGCCTTATAGATGTCCATTTGGTTCTTTATATATATGTATAATGTAATAATTGAAGCAATTAAATCCATTCGTGTGCGTCCGAGTTATTATGCACTTGATTCCGATTGATTGACATATACACCCAGTTTTCATTTATAGTATTGTTAATACCAACACAGGGTAACGAGTGCAAAGAAACTGCTGTTATACATTTAAAGACCTTTTAGACATTTTTTTTCGCTGATCATCGTGAATCGTAAATAATGTTTCGCTTCAAAACCAAATATTACGGTAACCGTGTACCAACGTAACCGACAGCTTAGGGTTCTTTCTTTTCTTCTCAGAGAGGCAACTAAACCTTGAATCTCCGGGGTAACAATAACATCACACTCACAACGTCAATTCATATTCACAATCCGATGCTTGAATTTCCTCTTCACAAATATTACATGTAGTGTCTGTCCATTATTCCGGTTTGAGCTTCACTTTATAATAAAGATACCAATCGCACGACCGATATATTATCCTAAGTGTATGGAGAGTACGCGACTCTGCCGCGCACCCTCGGATCCCTTTAGTACGATGTCGTGGAAAAAGAATACGAGCATCTTCCTTCTCGATATTCTCTAACACAGCTCTGCAGTTTTATTTATTTGCATTTACTGTTCGATCTTTAAATGCGTCTGGTTACGTCTTCCAATTGTGTGGATGAGCTCGCGGTGGAGCCTGATTACCCTGCGCCTGAGACGCTTGCGACGGAATCATGTCAAGCAAATATTGGCGTTGCAAGTCCGCCGCTTGTCGTTGTAATTCTGCGAGACCCTTCCCACCAGCCTGCGCCATCGCTAACTGGTAAGGGTACAATATCGAGGTAAACGGCGGCATCATGTGAGCAGGAAGTGGTTGATGAGGCGGCAGACCTGGTACAGGATTTTTTGCCAACTCTGGAAAACAAAAATTGTACTTATTCGTAAGTGCTCCTTATTATTTGTATCAATGAAAATGTTAATACCGGAAACGAATTGAACCGATAGCTTCGAATATTGTAGAATTACCTCTGAACAACTGTTGATGCAAAGCAGCTGCAGCAGCGGCATGGTGAGGGCTGAACTTTCCACTTTCAGCCAATTTAACCAGTTCTTGCAGTTTAGGCGCAGGTGGGGTTGGTGCCAACGTAGGTGCCGGTGGTACTTGCGGTGGAGGGGCTGGTGGTGTAGCGACTCTTCTCGTAGGAGTAGCTGCTTTAGGAACTGGTTTTGGAGCTGGTGGATCTGGACTTGGACACGCTGCCTGTGCCAACCTCTGTTCTATTTCTTGTTCCTGCTGCAGTGCCTTTACGAACGCTGTTTTTAACCTGCGAATGCATTTATTCGTTACTATATCGCAACGAGAAACGGTAGTCGATGCTATTGAACGTATTTCGTTTCGAATACGATACATACCGATTAGTGTGTTCTGCTTTGAGAGCTTTCTTGACGTTAGTCGTTACACAATGTTCGCATATAACTCTAGGATCGCGACCTGCCGGAGGTCTCTGGAAAGTTGCATGCTGTCCTCTTGGGCCTTCTTTCTTGCCACCGGTGATGGGTTTTTCCCACTTCCAGACAGGTGTAAAATCCGTTTTGCATTGGGTACATTCAAATGGTTCCGGAGGTGGTGGTATAGCCGGCTCCTTAGTAATAAAATCAACCACGTGTTCCAAACCCACCAAGTATATGAATTCTCCATTCGAGGGATTCGGTACAAAATGCATCTCCGGCGGTGGCGGTTTCGGAGGTGGTATTTGCAACAACGTTTTTTCGAGTTGCTTTCTTAAAGCCAATTTAGCAGCCGCCTGACGTTGCGCAGGCGTCTGATTATCATCTCTTGGTCTCTCCTATAGTTTTAGAAACAAACGTTAAATTCGCGTGGGAAATTTGGTTGGAACTTTGTTTTTAAACTTGCTATAATCAAATGAACCGATAAGGTATATAATAAATATGAGAAACGGGAAGGAAGAGACGGAAATGTAACAAGGTTAAATACAGCGAAAGAAATTATACTGTGTTATTGGGAAGGTAAGAAAATAGTACAATATTTAATAAGAAGTTAGAGTGACGAGAGACTAAATATACTTTGACTAGTGGATATACCTGTTCTGAAATCACAGGTGTGCTTAAGGATGCGGTGGTTTTATTTTCTTGAGATCCAACAAGCAGCTTTGTGTTTACAAAAACACAAGTACGGTTATTTACATAATTCACAAGTATGACAAATAGTGTAATAAGTATATTTAAAAATATAACAAATAACTATGGTATAAGACTATATTCGAATTGTACTCGTTCTCAAAAGTATTATATGTTTAGCAATGCAATATATTGTACCTTACTTACTTGATGTGCAGGAGCAGGAGTTGGATCTTTCGTGGACCTTTCTGTTCGGTCTGCAGGTGCATGATAATTGGATACGTTTGGCGTTGCGCTAGGTGGCCTGCCCCTAGGATGCGGTGGTTGCGGTATTATCATGTTAGGTGGAATACCAGTACTGGAAGAAGAACTTCGAGCAGCCGTAGGTGGTAATAACATTCCAGGTGGAGGAGCGTGTATACTGCTCCTGCTCGGCGCAGGCTGTCCTCTAAGTAACGGCGGTGGTGCTTTCCCTGTCCTATGACTGAAGAAAAAATATTTTAATAATAATAAATAAACGTGCATACTTGGAAAATAATACTCTATTGGTCTTACCTATGGGCGGCTGGTTGTACCGTGACCGGTGGTGGTAATTTACTGGGTACTTTCGGTACCGCAGCAATATTTTCTTTCAACTGTTGCGATTGCCGCAATTTTTTCAACAATACCAATTTCATTTCCTCCGATCTTAATTCCTCCCTTAATTTCCTAAGCGTCCTTTCGCGTTCAGCTAATTCATCGGACGACAGTTCCTTTATCGGAGGGAGAGGTGGCATATCACCTAATAAATAGCAATTCTAAATATTTATTTCAATCGCAACGATTATATAGCGTGTAGTACGCGATATCCAAAGCTTACATATAACAATATATTAGGCTACAATATTTGAACTATAAATAAATATGTTATTTTTATAGTTAACCTTCATCGCTGTCTGCATTTCCATTCACGTAGCCATTTATCCTACGTTCATCTGGACTCTCAGCATAACTTATTTCAATTCTAGGTCTAAGATTGCGACGCGTTTTCCTATCATCCCCAGATTTTGGAGCCAGGATTCCCCTTGATGTGTTTTGGATGTTACGTGCTTCCGGCATGTTGTTATCTAGATTAGGACTCGAAGAGTAATGAAGACCTAAATCTAACGGTCCTCCTACGTCACCAGAGTTAACTGCAATCGATGGGGAATTCCTCCTACCACTGCTGCTGAAAAATACATGTTGCACCGTATAAAAAATTATTGGAAATGCAGAATGTAACTTATACATGTGTATATAAAGAAGAAAAACCCAATTGTGTACAAAAACTTCTAATTATCATGGCGATAAGAGTACACTTTTCTTATCGCAAAGTACTGTAACGCATAATACATAACAATAGCCTGGTTTCGTAATCGCAGCAACGTAAACAAGAGCAATTTGGAAACAACACAGTTTTCAACAAATTCCTTTCGTACACTGTCCAAATGCGAAGGAAGCAGACCCAACAAAAATATTTCTTTGAATTTACCTAACACTCAAGTCCACTACCGCATCTCCGTCCAAATCCATGGCTTCCATTCTTTCAAATGCCAAAACTCTACGAAAAAAAAACACATAGTATTTATTAATAAACTACGATTTATCTGGTCCACTTCAATTGGATCGATTTCAACAATAACGACACACAGCGAACACGTTCGCCGGGGACGAGGAGGAGGAGGAGGGGGGAGGAAAGGGGGGGAGGAAAGGGGGGTACTAAAAAACACTACAAAGAAGCCAACGGGCAGACGTGTGCGAGGGCAACTGTTTCGCAATGCTGTTGATTCGAAAGCGATAGAGAAGAAAAGAGATTCGCCGCGGCGGAATAAAAATAACTGGGGTTACCAAAAATCTCCGTTCGAGCATTCCGTTCATATCCACCGGAGCATCGTGCTTCCCTCTTTTTCACGGAGCCAACGACTCGTCCGCGACCACGCAATCACAACACCAGCAGACACCACACAACCGGTAACAACGCGATCGACGAGCTCGTGCAGAACCGAAAAACACGAACGATCCAAAAATTCGCGTGCACGGAGACTTTTGCAACGCGGCCGATCGGCCCCGATATCCACGGAAGCAATGTCCTAACCTAACCTCCGCGGAATTCTAAAGACGTTTCAAGGAAGAAACGTACGTTCCTCGGGGATCGTGCACGAGGAAGATATTGGCGCGCTTTGCTTGGCCCGCCGGCGGGGCACGATACGCCGCGTGCCCTACCGTCCTCGTCTCTCTCTAGCACGAATTTACTCGCGAAGAAGGTTGGCGGCACACGAGATCGAAGAATTGAATTTGATGCTTCGGAAGTGGCGTCTCGGCACAATGGCAGCTAAGCGTAGCGGTACAAGACCGTGGCGAAGGGGGAGGGGGGAGGGGTGCCCTGTACCGCGAGGGGAGAGGTACGGTCGCACATTAATTATTTCTCCCCTCACCCCGTCGACAGTCTCTCTACCCCCTCCACGACAGTCAGCCACTCACCCACACGAGGCGGCATCGGAACGGGCTAGAAACCAATCTCTTTCTCTTTCCCTCTGCCCTCCCCCCCTGTTTCTCTGCGGATTTTCCCGAATTTCGTCTCCGTACTTCTCCCTTTACCACCCCCCCCCCTCTTGCACACACCTCCCGCGCCCTTATGCCCTACGGGAAATCGATTTTTCGACGGAGTCCCCACTGCCGGCCTTCCCCGGCCCCGGAGGGACGAAGGAGTTACAATGTTTTTGCAACGTGTATTTGATATCGTCCACGCATCTCGTAATTACTATTGTATCGGTGAAACCGAGCGCGACCTCTAGGTAATACGCAGTGGCGTATTATGCCCGTAGGCGAAGACGGGCGAAATTTTCGTACTAATCTCGAGTAACTGAACGATAGATAAACCGCCTGCCTTTTGGTCCGTTACGTTACTAACGATGATAATCGAAGTCTTTCATAAAATGAAATTAAACCGTGGGATTGAACGGATCGAATTTGATCTAAATCGATGGAGTAGCGAAATTTCTATTCTTTCGTGTACCATTCGAATAAAATTTCACCCATCTTCAAGGCAAACAAGACATCTGCCTAGACCAGTGGCGCACCCAGAGGGAGGAGGTGCAAGCGTGCAATTGCGTCTCTTCTACGAATATCTATTTTTTAACCGGTAAAATTTGTTTAAATGCAAATGCATAATAACAAATTTATCTATGCATTATTTGTCTTGTCCCTCGTGAAGGTATGGGTCACCGATACCAATACCGCGCTATTTGCTACTCTCTTCTCTTAAAGTGGCGACTCGAGGGCGGCATTTCATTACGCATCTTTTCGTCGGACGTTTTGCTTTTTTAAATATCGCGATCTCTCGCGAGCACGCTTTCAGAGCGTCGTAACGCGAAGAAATTAACTAGTTCACGGAGTTTCTCTCGGATCTCCCGCCTTGCACACTTTCCAGATCACGTGACAGAGTAGGGTCTCTAAACTCTCGAATTGATGTCATAACATTTTTCATTTCCAGCCTTAGTTACTTTGTTCGTCGATCGTCGGCGAACAGATAAGTAAATTCAAGTTACGTGTGCGTAACAGTGACATTGTTTCTACTCTTCCACTACGCGGTCATTTAAATAACTGTGTGTTTCATGAATAATATATCGCGTAAAGGTGGAAAAACTTCCTTATTGGAATGTTCTTGGTTTTGTAACAAATAAAAACAAACGTTACATCTGTTAATTTACGATAATTTTTTTGTTTTAATTAAGATGAGGAAATAATATCTAGCATACAAATTTGATTTAATTTAATAAATATATATTTTGTTGATCGAACTACTTTCTAATATCACATAAATTAACTTCCCTCGAAAATAGGGCCGTGTAAATATCAGCACGCGGGTCCCGTAATTGCTGGCTACGCCACTGGGTCTGTCCCTTTTGAAAATATCTTTTGTTCATGGGTCAATCTGGCAGAAAATTACGAGCGAGGTAAAGAGCGTCGAATCCTTGAACTGGCCTCCGGAACCCTAAAGCGACCTACGGCAATCTTCCACTTTCTTCCTAACCTAATAAACGAATGCCACTGTTACGGTAACTTAGCGAGCTAATCTTATCGGTGAGCAAATTGTTTGATTGCGAACCAAATTATCCGACCCAAAACAGAAACGGTACTCTCCGTTGCTCGTGCTGAAATTCCCGACTGTGCGAGCACCGTTATCGTAGGAAAATAGAAAAATCACGAGCGTAACAAAATCGCGTAACATCGATTCGTATCAATTCGACGTCTCGCCTTTTTATCGTCGCTTATGTATTAATAAGTTACCGACGCGAGTTTGACGTTACGCTGAATCATCGAGCCCCGGAGATATCGAAATTTGTTATTCGCGTAAAAGGATCGAATCTTGTCCGTAGGCGAGTGAAAATGTCGAGGAGATTGGCAAAACTCTTACCTAGATACGAATTTCGAATCATGGGTAAAAGGAAACGACTAAGCATTTGAACTTGAATTATAGGTAGAAATATTTCACGTAAAAATGTAATTGTTCGGTCTCGGTGGAATGAAATTTCGTCCAGCTCTGACTGTGGCCAGCTGGAGAAATTATTCTCGGAATAATTTTCGGAGGTTTCGCGTGTTGAAAAGAGGGATATTTCTCACGCCGCGAAGATTATTCAGGGGCAATGTTCACAGCTCCGTGCAGTACACGCGAATGGCTCGTTGGCGACGTGCGACGCCACCTCGCACGGGGCGACGGACACGCGACTCTATGTTTCCGCGTGCACAATGTGTATTTCCTCCTACATTGATAATCGCACCTTCCCTTGGAACGGTGCACCGGTAGTGTTTTGACCACCCTCGCACGCCAACGCCTGCCGCGTTCAGGAAGGCACACGTACCTGGGAGGAGGTCAGTCGATCGGAAAGCTGGCCTGAATTTGTATAAATCGTTCGGCATACAAATCAATTACGCGAAGCGTAGGGAACAGGGGCAGGCAGCAGGCACGCAGTTAGGCAGACAGTTAGGCAGCCAAGGCAGCCGGTTCGCTTTCCACTCCACTTCACTTCACTCCACTACGACACATTACACTCGATATCCAGTGGTTCTTAACCTTTTCGAGCTTACGGGCACGATTCGCGCAAAGACTCTTCTTAGTCTTCCCGGGCTCACGGCGCGAGTTTCAAAAAAAAAAAAAACCACTTGGCACGGTTCTCGTTCCCCAACGAGTACGGTGTAACGGTTTTAAAAACAATGCAAAAATAGGAATTCATCGGGTCTGTTGGCAAACATTCGCGGTGACTCGCATAGCCGCCGTTCACAGCACGCTGGTGTGCCGCGGCCACAGCGGTTAAGAATCACTGCTCTATACTATCGCTTACGTATGTACAATGACATGGCGCACACACCACGTACCGCAGTCAGTGTACGCCGTGGACTTCTCGCTTCCCTCCCTGTCGCGAGCACACTTTACCGCCTCGCGACCGTGCTGCACGCACGATTTCCGCATGTTTCCAACCTTTTTCGTACGGCACACACGCGCATCGCGTTTACCATTGTATATACGAACGGATACGTTCTACGCGATCACATATACCGTAGCACTGTACACAGTTTTGACGCGTGCCAACGATAACCGTAAAACGAACGTCGCGATTCCCAAAATCCCAGACGCACAACTTTGGCCAGGCTACCTTCCGCGCAAACGAGAAAAAATTCACACCGCCTCTGCGCAAAAATTAACGAGAGTGATTCAATATGGCGGCCTTGTCCGCCGTTGATGTCTTCCCCTCCTCCGACGCTCGTTTCGCCGGGCATCGTCGCCGTCGTCACTCCTCCCCTGCGCCTCTTGTCCCCTCGTGTCTCTGTCTCTGTCTGCCGGCATCGAAGGTGTATAACGCCATGTGGACGCGGGACGAGGGGCGAAAGACGGGAAGTCGGTGAGGGCCCGGTGGGGTAGGGGGTAGACAGTGGATCTTGTCGCCCCCGTTGGCCCCCGGTATCGTTTGTCGGAAAAAGCGCCGCTGCTAGCTACGGGGCTTACCGGAAGCACCCCACGGACTTTGTAAATGCGCCTACGAAAGGGGCTTGACAGTCGTCTAAACAAATCCACGTGCTTCTGCGCATTCCCTTCTCTCCGAACCTGCACCGGTAACCGCCAATCGGGCACTGGACGCGGCATATTGGAGGGCATTTCAAATCGGATCAGTTTTAAAACGTCTGGCCAAGCGTAGTGATGTTAGCACCCCCAAATGCAAATTTTGATAAAAATCAAATTCCATTCGCTTGTCCACGATTTATCCACGTTTGTCCAACCACAATTTTCATTTGTCCACCTTTCAGAAAAAAGTTACACCACAAACAAGCCATTTGAAGTTAATACACCTATATAGACCTTTTTTTTTTAGGGTTTCCTTAAAAAATGTGTCTTTCCACAGTTTGTCCACTAATGTTTTTCGTTTGTCCAACAAGTATTTTCGTTTGTCCAATCGATATTTTCGTTTGTCCACCCTCCAGAAAAAAGATACACTTCAATTTTAGGAGAAGTTTCATCATTTGTCATTTGTCTTCGTTTTATCAATTTTGTAGCTAATTGTTTCTGTCTGCGCAGAACCACTAACAAGGTGGAACGGAGAAAAATCTGGAAAACCAGAAAATTCAGCGTTTTTTCAAAAATTCGTATCTCCGCCATTTTTTAAACCGAAGCGCTGACCTTTTGGGAACAAGTAGTGATCGATATGGTCTTTGTGTGCGCAAAAAGCGTGGATTGTCGGATAGGTAGTTTTCTCACAATCGCAATTTGAATTTTTCTTTCTTCCATCAGGCTTGTACCGTAAGACCGATTTTTATTTTTAATAAAGATTTGAATAGTTGACGTCGTCTACTACAAAACGTATATTCTAGTTTTTCGGTAAAATGTGTTGAACAGGTTGACGCAGAGAGATTATTTTGAGTAAATAAACGTGTGTGTTTACTTAAAAAAACTTTACTTGTACTTTTTTCTTTTTATAGCAAAAGTTCGGTTTCTTTTTAGACAGACCGTGTACATCGAATAATGCACGATACAATGGTATATAATTTTGTGTAACGTATATAAGAACTGTATACAAAAGTTTGAAGACAGATCACGTGCCCCTGGTAAAAGTAAAGTATGCGAAATAGGAAAATTGTTTGGTAAATTATAATTATCTCCAGGACGATTTTCGCTGAAAGATTTTTTTATTCGAGAAATTCTCAGTGGAGTATCGAACTTACCTTCGGTCGCCAGACATGAAATACGTGTTGAAATAAGAACGAGAATTTTTGTATGCCATGCACGATTTATTAATCGATCGATACATTTTTAAAAATTCATTGATACTTGCGAAAAAACATTTGATTTCTATAATCGAAGAAGTGGTGTAAAAATCATAGTCCGGCGTACAATTCTACGGGATGTTGGATTGAAAGAATACTGATTACGCGACAGTTTCAACGGTTTTGCATGTACAATTGTTCCATCCGAGGCGACGTCCATGCGAAAAATTGAACAAAAAAAAATAATGGACGATAGTTAACAATCCTGGACAATTGCAACAGTTGCGCGACGATTGATCGATTTCCATCGTTCGCGACAAACTGTTCCGATCGAGCATTGCCCTTCCCATTTCGCTAAAGCAAATTCCCGATTGCAGCTTATTATCCCGCGGCAAGTCGAACGTCGGACCTACCTCGACGAAAACGCAACGCGCTCTCGAACCGGAAATGGGTACAATTGTTGAATAAAAAATGGATAAAAAAAAAAAGCAGCGTGTCTTTTATTCGTTCTTCGAAATTAGTATTCGGATAAAATTTTGTCCATCTCTGACTCCGTATTGGCTATCAGGCGTCGCATACGAGGCAACCAAATCGAACGAACCTCGATACCTCGATTTCATTTGATCTCAGAACGGTTGACCCAAGGAAGTGAAACGTCGCAACTACGAACGGTAAGAGCAGTCTCAGCTCTTGTTTCAATGTCGGTTCTCGTTCCAGTTGCCCGTATGCGTGCGTATACCTTTGAAACGATTTCACCGAAATAGATGGCCGACGGATAATACGTTGAACGTATTTTACGCTCACGGACAATGTACTCTAATGCGTTAGGTGTCGGACGAGAAAATCTAGAACGCTTACGCGTCGAAACGCTTTCGACATGTTCGTTCGCCGACAAATAATTTCCCGGTAACCAGCGTTGACAAAATGCGATCCACGATTCCGTCTAGCAATCGGCAATCACGATTAACGAATATTTGCAGACTCGATTAGCCTTGGAAGATCACGTATGACTCGATTTGTAATTGCGGACAACAAATGTGCATAGATTATGGTAATTAATTAATCCCACAATTGTGACTAATTAACGAAGAAGTCATTGTAATGCAATCACTGTTCGAAAATGCTAAGCAGCAAAAATACGTTACAGGAAAACTCGCGCAGAGAAACGTTGACCACTACTCGTGGCAGGAAATATAGGTCGTTCAAGGTCACTTTCTCGACCGTGAATCATAACAGACACGAGTCTTGCTCCGCGTCATGCTTGTTTGCATTCTGTTTGAGAGATCACGTGACTGTTGCTTCGAGCTCCAACTACACAACTGTCTCGAAAACGTCGACGAACCGAACATTTCTATTAATTAACAAAGTAGCGCTCTAGGATGACGTCTGCCAAGTATCGCTTCAGAGTCAAACAAGTTCAACGAATTATCCGTAAAATTCTCTCGTGGTCGACCTAACGGTACGGTCGTGTGGTTTCGAGTTAAAAATCTGGATATTTAAAAGTGAAAAGAAATCGCGATTTTTAACTTAAATTACAAGACCGTTCCGTTAAGATGACAATTTTTATTCGTCGATACGTCCAACACCATATCCATTATTATCGCGGCTCTTTCGGTGCCGTGAGCGGCCCGCAAATAAATTTGTAAGCGTAGTTTTTGGTCTGTTCGGCGCGTGCGGAGAACGCCTATGGGCGTTCAGGTAGTACGATCGACGTATATGGCGACGGGTCCTCCGCACGCGGGGGGTCGCTCGACGACCGATTAACAACACCGAAAGAGAGTTGACCCTCTCGCTACTGCGCGACTCGAGCAACAACTTCAGAGACGGTTATCATCTCGACCAATCGCGTCTTTTCGTCTAAACGAATCTTTCGCGGTCCTACGTCGAGCGAGACTCGACGAAAATTGGAAAATTTGGACCGCGATGGGTTAACACATTAGAGTCCGCGTACACGTGAAGTGTGTCAGCTATCCGATCGACTTTATATTTTCTACGGTTACTAAAAATCGTTTAATTCTATAATTAAGTATAACAATTCGATAATTAGAACGCGCGATTTAAGTCATTCTCGATAAAATGTAACAAAGAACAAACATTGCTCTAAAATAGAAAAGATTTTTATGCGTATTCTATGTACGATTTATCGATGAAATTGTTGTACATATCGTCAAAAAGCTTGTATTAAAAAATATCGAGTACGAAAACAAATCGTTCAATTAAAAAGAAAATTAAACAAAAATGAATGGAAGTAAATTATCCAGTCACTTAGCGGCCTGTTCGTAGCTATTCGCTTTTAACGAAACATTGACGGTCTCCAATGTGTTGATCATCCCAATTAGAAGACATTATCGTACACTGATAGCAATCGATCGACGATATCAGACGTCGAAACGATCTATCCGTCGATTCCATTCGAGTGTTTGCTTCGTCGAGACATTACGGAGCGTACTCCTCGTAGCGAAAGAGTTAATACGGCGCAAGACGCAACACCTGTTGTTCGATGCATTCCACGTTCCGACAGAATGTTCGCGCATCGATGAACGCAAAGGTACCAGAGATGGTCAACGTTTTATTCGCGTAACGAATCACGACTAGAACTCAACCTACGAAAATTTCGATCTATCAAGTTTTTATATTCGATCATTTCTAAGTGTAGCTTAAGTAGAGATATTTGCTTGTCGCTTTGTTACATTACAGTACCAACCTTCCAACTCCTCAACTTGATCCGCACGAGTCCATCTCTATAATAAATCTAAATAGGTAGATGATCTGAGTCTCAAACAAATGGTCATCGAAGTTCGTATACTTGGAAGGTTGCTACTTAAACTAGAGTTACGAATAATCGAATATAAAGGCGTGGAATTCATTTAAACATCTGATCCGTTACTTTTGCTCGTCGTTCGAAATTTCTTATCCGAGATAACAATTTTTCCCGTCACTGGAACCTCCGTGTTCGATACATCTTAAAAAATAATTATGCCTCGAGACGCACACAAACGCCGTCACGTGCGTTCTTCTATCGTTTATTTCTCCCTTCTTTGTATTAGATTTAAAATCGTTAACACATTCAGTGAAAGTCGGTTCAGCGATCGATTCGCCCAAAATTAATCCGAGCAACGACCCTGAGGACCCAGGAAAAAAAGCGTCCCTTTAAGCGTCGTTCACACACGCACGCACACATATATTCGATATACATATACATATATATATATTTATTTTTATATATACATATATATATATATATACTCGTTCAGTTAGTTTTTTCTTTATCATCGTTAAGTAAAACAACATGGAAAACAACGTGATATATGCATAGTACGAAGAAACACTGAGAGATTGGTTCCCCTTAAGTCGAGACTAACAATTAAGACTTTCCACTCGTTTTCATCATTTTCCACGTAACCCATCGCCGCGTTCGCGCAGCGCGAATTTCTCGCTAAAAGTAACCCGATTCAGATCTAAAATAGTTATCACGAAAGAAAGACTCGGTAGCGATCGGAAACAGAGAAAAGAAAGGATCGTATCGGAAAACGAGGTTAAAGGAAAGATCTTGACGCGTTCGGGTCGTACGATCTTCGCGTAAAGCGCTATGGGATTTGTTCGAGAGTTCGTGTTGCACGAGAAAGATTCTTGTGTGACGCGAATGTATTAATCGCGTTATACAAGAGTCTACTGTACATTGATCTCGAATTTTTTAACGTAGCATCCCCTCCCTCCTTAAAAAAAGAAAAAGAAGAAATCGAATCGCATGTCGCGCTGCCTCTCGGTTTTAAATCGACGAAAAACGATCGTAGAAACTGCGCAGCGGAGGGTTAAAGTCGATGGGACGCTAAATGACGTCGAATGGATCAACGACACACGAGAAAGTTAACAGGTGCAAGGTATATATACGCTCGACACGTTTGGAAATCGCGCGTTTTGTCTTAAAAAAAAAAAGAAATAAAGAAATAACGACAACGGCACGACGAAAACGCCTACGTCCTCCTAACGCGTCGCGGCGTCGAATCTCGCTTAAACATGTACAAACCCATCGAAACATCTATCCGCGTCTATGTTGTCGTGCTAACCTATGTATACAGAAAGGATCTAAGTTTCCTCGTAAATCAACGCGAGAAACGATCCTTCGTGTTAAAAGGACATTCAACGATTTTTTTTTTATACCCCTATTTTGTTTCCATTTTTCTTCTTTTTTTTTTTTTGTCCCCTATTAAATACGTTATAGAACATTCAGAAAATTACGCGTGTCTCGTCAGAGTGGATCGTGTGTCGAATGCTAGGTAGGTGGATTCGGACTGCGCTAATGGGATCGAAACACGTGCCTACTGCGACACACTAAACTGCGTGGATGACGCGCGACCAGTGACCAGAGGTGGGCAATTTCATTCCAATAACGGGTACGAGTTCTTTTTGTACCTTAAAAGATCTGGTAGTGAACGAAATAAATAAAGAGAATAAAAACAAGGGCTCAGCTACGCGCTGTTATTCCTAATCGTTACAGTGATTAATTCGCGACGTTTACACAGCCAACGTGGCATACAATTTTCTTTCTATTTTATTTATACGGAATTCTAACGTTTATCTGAATAAGAATTTTGCACATCTCCGGCGATGGTCGCGTTCGATTCATCGATTCGTTGCAACGCGAGGCGTTCTCGTTTGCTCTTTCCTCGCGCGAGAAAGTGTTGATTCGACGGTTCGATGGACGGCTGGCGCTTCGTTTAAACATTCGTTGAAAATGAAAATAGAAAGGAGAGCACACGTTAATTCGTGATTATAGAATATTCGAGCAGACCGCGTCGATCGAACCGTTAATCGCATGTCCTCGCGATAAAGAAACCCCCGTAACTCGAAATAATTTTTTTGTTCACTCGCAACTACGATCTACCGACGTCTAACTGTACTTCCACTCTGGAATTATGCGCGCGCTTCGAGTACGGAACTACCAATGGCACTGGGCGTACGCTTGCTCGCGAGAAAGAAATCAACCGTTTCCAAAGAGATTATATAGATAGACTAGGCAAGACAGTCGAGAAAATATAATGCGAATAGTAAGAGGAAAAAAGATCGACTGTGCTTCTCTAACGCATGCGCTTCACATTAAGAAACTTTGGTGGAAGAGAAGACGAATTATGGAGAAATGTCACTCTAGTAATCTCTGGTCAGCGTCAGATGCCCGTAAATTCCTGTGACTTCTCTCACAAAGTCTTAAAATTCTGATGCACATGCAAACTTAGACAGGAGCAGAGCTATTCTCTCTTTCTTTGCGTTCACTATCTCTATATAGTCTCTTCGGAAAGAAATCAACCGTTTCGCGTCGAGTGTGTTTAATCGTGGAAGGTCAACGCGTCTCTAGAGCTAGGAATTATGTTCCTTTTAACCGTTCGAGTGCCACGCGACGCGATCGCGACGCTAAAACTGCTAGTCGTTCGTACTTGTCTTGAACCTCTTAAAGAATATCGACGCATACGTGTACGTTTGCTTTTATATAAAAATTACCATTATTTACGATCACAATATCTTTTAGAATTAGAAAATATACGATATTCAAGTGAGACAGCATATTTGTATGTCAAAATGGATTTACAGATTGCTTCGGTTTGTTTGTATAAGCATAACAACGCGATCGTGACGCTTGCCACTTTACGACCAAATTTATGGAAAGATTCGCGACACTCGAACGGTTAAACTACGAACGAATTATCAACAACGAGATTATTCACTGTTTCTTTTGGGCCCGGTTACACGTTTGTTTCCTTCGCTTCTCTAAAACTCCATTCCCTCTTTTGGGTAGTACGCGATTTTGTCGTTTTTCTATTCGTGGAAAAAATTTCACGGCGAAATTCGTTTCCGTTTATCCCGCGATTACGACGATTAAAAAATAGCTTGCGTTTGGCTTGTCCCCAGCTTTTAAACTTATATACACCTAACGCTGTTTTGGTAATATCTTTATAATAATATTGTTACGTATCGATCGAGGAGTGCGCGCGGTCTTCGGAATATCGTTCTCTCGACGCCTGTGTCACCTTGGTGCGTTGGACAGTGTGGTTCAAAACCAGAACCTCGTAACATAGGGTGTCCCGCAACAATAACTGCGTCAGCGTTTCCATTATTTCGTTCTGAACAAAAAATGTCGTACACACAGCGGAGACTATCCAAATCCGTTATCGACTTATTAACGATTGTCGAACGATGCGTGTCGCTAATTGGGACATTCTTATTTACGATGAAACGACAGTCTTATTTCGTACAGTTCGAATTATTAGCTGGCTAATTGCAAACATAATTCTATCCGTTCAACTATGAACTTGATATTCTATAAACGTCTACGTACTTCTAATACGAAATTAGTGCGAATAAACCATGAAATCATGTGCGAATATCTACGAAAATCGCAGTGAACATGTGTTAAGGTCGTCGAGGTATTTACCATCCTTACCAAACCGCCATTGTATGTCTCGCAGACCTACGCTCTTCGTCCTTCAAAGGGAGAGAAAGACAAAGAGACAGAAAAGTGAACAACTCTTCTCTCGATAACGGATAAAAATAAATCTATAGCGCGTACGACCTTTTTTCAGCCGAGAATAACCTGCCAAAACACGCCGAGAATGATTATTAGTCACTGCTGGAGTTGCCAGCCGTTATTTTTTGGAAAGAACAATCCTATTTTCAGCACCTTCCATCCTTGATACTGAATGCCCCCTGATATTTGCGAGTTACAATTGAATCGATTATGGAAATACCAGTCAGCGTGCAGGACACCCTCTATAATATTCACACGACGGTAATAAAAATAATCGAGAACATATTAACGTCGCAAGTATTAACCGCGTTGATTTTCCGTTTTGTTTACGTTTAATCGAGCCTGCGCCATTTGTAATTATATGTATATACAGATTTGAAACAACTTTTTCCTTAGCGAAAATGTTGTCCGAGGCTTCGTTGAGAAGATATTAACGGAAAACACTGACCAATCAGAGCGCGCGTATACCGTTGGTGCGGCGGCAGTAGGCGTGGCTACGCGCTAGGCGGCCGCGCTCATACGCTACCGCAGTTGCTCCACCGACATACGCGCGCTCGGATTGGTCAGTGTTTTCCGTTAATATCTCCTCAACGAAGCCTCGGACAACATTTTCGCTAAGGAAAAAGTTGTTTCAAATCAACTTCCGAACCACCCCTTTCCAGATGTTACAACATTTTTGGGACACCCTGTATATACCCCTACGCGTCCGAACGAATCCGTACACTCACTTTCTTATCGTCAATGGTTTTTCATATATTTTCCCTTCGTCTCGTCCGTTTCCATCAACACGGAATCATCGTTTACCAAATTCGCGTTTATTTACCGCCACGTTATCCGCCTCGCCCCTTTCGATTGGAATGGATTATACACGTACTTGTAAATTATAGATAGATAGATATGTATATATAAAAAACAAAAAGGATAATGAAGAAGAACATTGCTGGTGCTGTGTATCCGAATGCGTTTACAATCCCACAAACCAAAAACGAAATAATAAAAAACGAATACAAGAACTAACTACGATCGAATCGAACGCTCTCTGTTCGTGCGAGTGTCTGTTTATTCGTAATGCCGGTTCTTCGTCTCTATTCCGTACTTAAACCGTGTAAAATATTTTTCTTTCTCATTTTTTAGGAACTTATAAATACTACTCGTGGCGTACAACGTCCTGACACTAGTCCCGAGGTCACGTGGGTCCGTCCAAGTCGTCCCGTTCAGGGCACGGCGACTCGCGTCTCGAATACCATTGAAAAGGAACACGTGTTTATCGATCGTCAAGATCCCCGTTTCTCGCAATCTGCTCTGGCCTCTCCGACGAAACTTTCGCACAGGTCGAGGGCCTTAGTGGTACCAGAATCAATCGTATTGGCGTTACGACGCCTCGTAACAACGCCCGGCAAGATTACGTACACATAACCTCTATTTTGCACGCAGTTTCGAGAGTAGAGATACCATAGACCGAGCAGGAAAGAAGGTCTGCTGTATGTGGAAATGTCCCACCGTTAGAAAGAGAAAAGAAACCGCGGTAGTTTATCTATTTCTGTCTACTAAAGCACGCGCAGTAAAAATCAGACTATCTGTTGAGTTAGCTTTCTATTAAGTCGTCCTAAAAGTTCGTGCCATTTATACTTCTATTTCTCAAATTAATATGTGAAACATACTCTTAAGTGTCACAAGAAAAGATAATCTGTCTCATTTCACAATAGTTTCTCACCTCTCTCACATAGTCATTATACCGTTACTAGAAACATTCTGTGATTTTTTATTAAATTTCGGCACAGTCTTCGGCACGAACTTATGGGACGACCTAATATATGACGATATAATATTACAAGAAAATAATTGAAAGCATAGTGAATCGAATCGAATAAAGAGTCAAAGATTTTTAGCTGTGGTGCGAAGGTCTGACTGTCCCACCCTATCTATAATATCTCTATGGTTTCGAGTGGAATGTCAGAAATACACTTAAGTAAACGTTCGAGTTTCGATGCAAAGTCCCCGATCGTTCGCGGCGACTTCTTTTAAACCGCAATCCCTCGTTGAAACGGGTTTATTTTCACGTCCTTCCGTTCACATCCGAGCGTGAGCAACGTTCGCGTACATCAAAACCCACGAAAAATCAAGCGTCAACTGAACAAGGATGTCAAGACGTTACCCACTACAATAGTTAGACCGGGCTATGTCGTCGAAAGACAGTCTCCATCTGTCGTCAATTAAGTCATACACACGACGAACATTTTCGCACGATAGATCTAAAAGCGCTTTCTAAACGTTTTGTTTTTTTCTTCGTAGGAATTGCAAGTCTCGCGCGTTATCATTTTTCCTAATACACACACAGGGTTCCGTTTTGTTTTTATCTACTTTTCTCCCGTTCTTCTCCTCCCCCCCTCCCTCCCCCCACCCTCTGTTTCGTAGTTTCGCATCGTTTCAACACACGCTTGTTCCTCTTTCGTCACCATCTCTCGAGCACCCATTCTAAGATTTTACATTTTTATCACAGATGTTTTGTTCTCGATTTTTTATCGTCGCCCCTATAATACCTATACGGTTCATTTCGAAATATTTAAGCAGGGACGCTCGTCAGTTATTTGTTTCTTTTATGCTTGCTTCCCTGTTCTTCCGTAAACGTTCTTCTCTTTTAGAGCATCATTTCTCTCTCCGGTATTGTTCTCTCGCTAAGCCGACGCGATATAACGATCACAGCTCTCGTCTTGCCATCGCGCGCAAGAATACACGATTCACACTAAGGCCTGCCTTAGTACAAAAATATACATTCGCTTCTTAAAAAATAGATCTTAGCATTCTGTACTGGCTACCGTTCGTTTGATATTTTACAGTATTTTGATTCTTGGCAGGCTGGCTTAAAGGTTAGTTATTAATCGGCTACGAGAACCGCCGTCGAGCGAGCTTTTTCGTAACGGGGGCTGTTATCCGATCTAAACACTAGCTGGCGCACCATCTCTTCCTTTATGTGTAACGACGCTTATATTCATAAATTGGCGTTCGCGTGGCTCAATTCGGTGGCGAATAGACGAGGGCCGCGAGCTAACACGGAAAGCTGAATACGTTAGGTAAAGAAAAACCGTTTTCAACGGGCCAACTATGGTAATGTCTCCCTTCTCGACAGAAGATCGGGACCGACCGTTATCGCGAACGGCGGGTCGGTCGAGAATTTGTACTCGGAGAAGACAGTGAATGGAACGCGACACCTCGATCAGGAATTGCTCGATCTCGGTTCGAGGCAAAAATCGCTACCTAACTTCGCTTAAAGAAAGACGCCACCTTTACGATTACGAAGAAACGATCTTTGTTTATCGAACGAAGGTATAAGCGTGTTCGACCTGAATTTCAAATGCATTTTTACTCGATTCAACGCTAGTTATTGGTAACGAAGTTGCAGCTAATATTTTCCTGAAAACCATTTTCATTCGACGCTCGGCAATGCAAACAAAAATTCCCAACTGTCAGCGTTTCTTTTGCTGTAAAGATGGCGTTCTTCCTCAAAGTGTCAAAAATCGCTTGGAAATTCGCATTCGTGAAATAAATGCGAGACCGTTGATGTACCTGTGACACTCTCGTAAAGATAAAAACGTGAAATATAAAAGTCTTTCGTTTGAAGAAACACAAACGGTGGTGGGGAATGGTTTCTGAACAAGCACACCAAACGCGGGGTTTGATCGAGAAGGGAGACATTATCGTATCGAGACGAGCGTTTATCGATAAGGTTAAACACGAGATTTCGTGTTTCGACGATTCGCGGAACGATGCGCTTTCCGTTTAGTCGGGTTCGTCCCTTTTCTTTATGAATATGAGGTCGAACGCGGCAACGTGCAGCCCGCCTAACTGGTGTGTGTATACCTTTCTCGGCAGGTTCAGTCTTATGCTTGGTTTGTCATCGCGTTTATCGATATATACGTGTAGTAGTTGGGTTGTGCCCTTTCGGTTAAGCGGTGGCTGCACGAGTTGCCTTTCTTTTCTACGACTTTGTACAGAGGATTCGCAGAGATGGTACTACGTATCACCTGATTACCTGTTTTTTTCGTATTTTTTTTCTTTTTTTTTTTTGTTATGTTCTGTCTCTATTACTCACTGGATATCATCGTTATATATCCGAACGCATTATCATTTTTCTCGCTTTTAATAATTCCGTTCTCTTTCATACGCTATCGTCTCGCATATATGTTCTTTCACACTATTCGCTCTTATACTCTTTTTCTCTCGCGCGCGCTCTCTTTCTCTCTCTGGACTCACACGTCGGGTACCGCACCCGCGAATATACTGTTTATGCGGGACTTCGTTCGATTAAAAAACAAAAATAAACACGTACGAAGAGAAATAATAATAATAATAATAATAATAATAATAATAAAAAAACAGGCCCTTAGTAAATAAAGTTTGGCCCATCCGCACAGCGTTAATGGTCAACAGGGCCGGATCAAGGCGTGGGCTTCTAGGGGCTACCGCCCAGGGGCCTTACGAGATCGACTCTCAGGCTACGGACTATGAGTGTACGTGATATCCACTACTATTTACGTTGCATTTGTATTATTACATTTTCAAACTGTTTCTTGTTATTTCCAATAGCGATCGCAGCCGTGTAAAAATTAATCAAATTTGTCTTCAACATCGTTCCTTCTTTTCGAAAAGTATTACCGCGGAGCCCTCACAGTACCTATAGCCCAGGGGTCTGCGAAATCTTAATCCGGCGCTGATGGTCAGCGAACAAAGAGTGGTGTCGATCGCGTTTGTTCGCGAGGATTCTTGGAGCATCGCTATATAAACGTCGTGGTTCCATTCGCTGAGAATTTTCCCGACTTAAAAACAATACAACGCGCGCGGAATACGAAATGAATGGGCACGAGCATACCTTAACTTTGTCGAGCATTTTTTTGGGCGATACGCCGACAGTTGGCCCAGCGAATCGCCGGAAAAAAGAAAATGTCCGTTAAGGTGTCTACGATTATTTTCTTATGGTGACTGTCGCGTGTTAGATATTTTGTTTCGGTAAATTTACTCTTACCGCGACTCAGGTACATATTAAGGCCCGTTCATCTTGTATTAACAGCATATAATCATTTCAAAACGAAATAGTTTTTTTCCTCGCATTTGTGCCTAACTCTCCCGATCGAACCTCCGGTAGTATCTTGTTATTCTTTTCCTCTCTATCTCTCTCTCGTTAATCTCTTGTTCTTTCGTTCGAACAAATGGGTCTATATATTATTTCGCTTGCTCTTATCCTCTTCCCTGTTTCTTTTTTAAATTCGGGCGCAACACAGCGATATTTGCGCGTGTCCAATTTCTTCTTTTATAACGCATGAATGTATGTACAGAACCACATATAAAAAACAATGGTATACGTGACTACAAGTACGATACACGACGATGTAATAATAATTATACAAGGGTTCGAAAAAAAGTAAAGAACTCCTCAAAATAGTAAACTGTCTGTTACGATTGTTGTTGTTGTTGTTGTTGTTGTTGTTGCTTTTGGTAGTTCTTTGTTTTCTTTGTGTTGTGGATCATACTTCTTTTTTTTTTCTTTTAAACGTTCGGAATCGTCATCATTAATCGCACGACAGAAACAGATGCGCGCGGCATCCGCATATTAACGTTTAAAGTTCGATAGATAATACAGATATACATACATATACACATACACGATTAGCAACTAATTCCTCTGATTTCTTTTATAGATAACTATATTTGTGTTCACTTCCAGCGGTCGCTAAGAGCACGGTGAAGAGACGGTACTCGAAGAGGTCGTACAAGATGTCGAAGCATAAACGATATCATCCTAACGCGATATACTAGCTCTGTATTTTCAAACTGATTTGCATACCACCAAATCGACCGCACTCTTCTCGGCACACGTTCATTTAATATTTTGTACAAAAGCGTCCGATTGGTTTTGGTATTAAAAATAACCTCGGAACGCTGTTCGACTTCTTACTGAGTGCATCTTTGTTATATCTGCGCAACTCGATCACAAACTCTTTCTCGCGAAATCTTCACCATTTTTTTTTTTGTTAGTTATTCATTCTTACACTGCATGCTCTTGGCGCTCGCTTGATCTAAATTCCCATAGAATTGGAAAAATATCTGTTAACATGTTTCTACTTACATACGTTTGGAATTTCGTTACGCTTTCCAGTGGAACATCGTGAGATCGGCCCCTTTCTCCTCTCTTCTTTAATCTCAATGTTTCATGTCCTCTCTTTACTCGATGCGATGATCGTCTCTCATTGTAACGTGTATTGCCTTCATTTTTGTTCGATATTCACACTTCCTGTGATATTAACAGGTACACATCACGCATAAGGTCTGTCTAGAAAGACCTCGATCGTCTTGTAATGCTTGGTTCTTAGTATCTACCAAGAATATTGTTATATTTTTATATAATATATATACGTTTCTTTCTTTTTCTTTCTAATATTCATTGGCGAGAGGAACGATCATTAATAAGTATTTTGTTCTTAAGCTGACCATTTCGAGCCCACCACTGTTAGCGATAGACTCCGTTAAAAAAGGCTTCTCGTGAAAGAAACCATCGCATATCGTTTCGTTCTCCATTTCGATGAACGAGGAGATCATCTCATTCGCTGGGGGTGATTTATACTTAATTTAGGTACCCCATCGCGGACCCAAGAAAGACATAGTCAACTATGGCTTGTCACGTTCTTACGTGAACTGATAAAAATCATTGTAAAGCAGGAGAACTTGTGTGCGTTTTTTACCTTCGCTATTTACACATTGGAACTGTGTGATCCTTACCTGACAGTGTAACCCCTTTAGTTATTAATCTTGGTTTACGAATTTACACGTGTTCACTGTTTGATGCATCATCCATAGTTCCCGTAAAAATAAATCTTATAGAAAAATAAAGAATATGACTTCGTAACTTTACTTCTGAGAATGTAGCTCGCCCAGAAATTGTTGGAGGTGTCGGTGAATGGTACTGGGGAGTAATGTTTTCTTGATGTGCATTCGGAATTACTTTTGGTCGCGGAGGACCAACGGCATGATCACGTCTCTGCTGTCACCTTTGAATGGATCCATTACAACTGCGGGTAAATCTGCGTCGCTTAAAGGTTCCCACCGATGACCCATTATTACTTGTATTTCCTAGGTACATCAAATTTAATACACACGCATTTAATATAAATGACAAAATGATATAGGAACAATTTACAAACGTTAGTAGTAAATGTAAGAGCTTACGTGTGTGATGCTTTCAGCCTTGTGCCATGATTCATTGTAGGATGTAATATCTCTTTGTGCAAACACTAATGACTTTAGGGAGCATCCTCGTAGACGTGCAATAGCTAACAAATTTTCTTGGCAGTATTTGTGGCCTATGAATACAATTTCCACAAGTTTGGTACACTTCCATGCAATAAGTACTAATGGATCGGGGCTGTGGTGAAATAATAAACACGCTGGTTAATAAAAAAAATTAAAGATAGCGACATAATATAAAATAATATCGCTTACTTGTCGGGCTCGATTGGATCGCAAGTTGCTGGCATGATTCGTAGAGGATCTATCGAGTCGATCCATATTAAAGATTTTAAAGTAAGGTCATACCAACTGGATAATACAAGTAACGCCCTGATGTTAACATTCTCACAGAATAACACCTTTAAGTGTGTCAGAGGCATGGAACGACGAAGTATGACCGAATGCAACATATCAATGCCAACATAGGAGTGTATAAGATTCAATCTCAGCTCACATTTTGGACTGTAATTAGAAACATTGAATTTCATTCGTTAATTTATTTTTTCTAAGTAACAGGAATAGAATAAAAAGTAATAGAATAACTTATACTATCGCTTACTTCTTTTGAACAAAAGTTTGCCAAGCGCTGTCGGTTGTTCCCGCGTAATGTTCGTTCCAACCGTGCACATGAATTACAAGTCTTTCAACGGTGCCTGTATCCAATGCTTTTAGAAGAGAATCGCTTATGAAATCATAATCCAGAGTCAGAATAGACAATCTATTGAACGAGTTAAAGAAAAGTTCGTAATCGACCCCAAGTTCCAAAAAGTCGTAATCGTCCGGATCGTCTCTAACGGATGCCAAACTGAGAATTGTCAGATGGTTGGCATGGTGCTGACGCAGAGGTTCTAGAATTACACCGGCACTTGCTGTTAATTCTTCTATGCATCCCAAACTCAAAGCTTCTAAACGATTAGACGTTTCAATAATTTTTACAAGAGGTTTTATCAGCGGCGTCTCATATCCATTGATATCCTCGTCATCTTCGTAATCGAAGAAGCTCCTGCTGGATTCCAAAAACAATTTACGCAGTTGTCTGTTGCAACTCAATTTTTTCAACAAGGCCAGTGTCTCGTCAGCAACATGATTTGGCGTATCACAGCGAATCGTAGCTTCGTGTACACTGAGTCCGAAACTTTCTCCCAAGAATCTATAAAAATAATGAAGGAAGGAAATTGTAACATCGTTTAAGTGGTTTCAATAATTTGTGAATAATAATTTTACACACCGTGCCCATGTAATACTGTCTTCGTATTCGAGAGCGAACGTGATTTTCTTCCAAAAGCTAGGATGGAACAAAGCGTACCTCCAATTTCTACAAACCTGCGGAAATTATATTCGAACAAATTATTTTTACCACGTTAACCCCTGCTATTTTGAAAAGTCGCCACCAACGCATGACAGTTACTAAAATAGACACTCGAAACGTAAACAAAGGATAAATACGCGTTATTCGCGGAAAAAAAGCAACGAACACGGCGACTGGTCGCGGTGCACGATACACGAAACGTCAAATGAGAAGAACGAAACTTCGATATGGCAGTTTGGTTTACCCACTGTGTCAGGTCAAAGTTTAAATGGCCTTGACAAGAAAAAAAAAAAATTCAAGAATACCTGGGAGGCTTTCAACCGGCTGTCGTGGGGCAAATACGAGAATATTTCCTGTAGTATGACACTGGGTAGGTTATTCCAGCACGGATTATTGTCCTCTTGCGCCATTTCTGTCGTACGATTTGCACCTTTGTAGGACGAACAGCTGTTTGCCTTCGCCAAAGACAGCTGCCCCTCGCACTTTCTTGACGTTGCCTTCTCCGTCGCGTCGCTCTCTTCCGAACTTTTTAACTGTTCCAAATATACAACACCCCCATTTCCAGCGTGTATCATGTTTTTGCCAGTACTTAGTGACCTATATCCTCGACTTTCCCCAATGGATCCTTTACGTTCCGCCACCCGTTTCTTCGAGGTGAGGGCCTCCTCTACGAATCAAAATAAGAGCCCAATGTGTATTGCGCCCAACTCGTAACGTCCAACCCAACCACTCCAACTGCCGTTCGCGTATGTACACTTATACGCATGGTCGCGTCAAATTCTTCTCTCTCATTGGTTAAATACCTACGCACGTCGATCTATATGTATCTCGCAGCGTTTTGACAGCGTACACAAAACTCAGTGGGGATAACATTCGCGTTCGAATCTTTGCAAGATATTCGAAAAAACATTCAAGCAAAGATGGTCGATATTTTCATATCCATGTAACAAGGAAAAGAGGAACGACTATTCGTCACTTCTTGAATACAAATTAGAATTTGAACTACCGAAATGAAATTTTTTGTGAATTATCGTAACTTCGTTTTATCTAGTATCTGTTTTTAAAGCATAATTTACAGATTTCAGGTTCAGATTTTGGTATAATTTCGTCGAACCTCGTTAAACACTGGACCCCGATTGGACCTAATATCGAATAATTATAATGTTCGAAGGAAATCGAACCTGACGTCACAGATTCGAAGCGATTCGATCCGTATTGTAAACGTAGCACATCACATGATGCGTGTGTTAAACACATGTGTGTTTAATTTAAACTAATTATCTTTAATTAGTCACACGAAATTCTCTACAATCTTTCGATAGTCTCGACACATTCATTCTTTATAATTGCGAACGCTTGAAATACCGTAGAGTGAGCATCTTTCAAGTAGAGCACGAAATAAATTTAAACACGTATATATAAATGAGCATTGTTGATGTTCTGCGGTCTATATTTAACCATCGCGCGTAAATCCATTTGATTGTGCATAGCATACGTATATTCGGTGTTCGTGAGTATACCGCGAAACAGCTGTTGAAGTCAAAACGGGTTAAGATGTTAGTCGCATAAGCCGGGTCAACATGGAGCCCGCGGTTAAACGTCAACACGTAGTGCTACGTTGTTTTCCATCCTAGAATTTGTTTCCCAGATGACACAGGACAATGACGCGCTCGAAGATCCAGATAAAATTTGTTCGACTTCTGTTGATCTTCCTCCTAGCACAGAGCGCAGTATGCGATGGAAGTTTTAAGATAAACAAGAAGGTACCTGAAGCACCATCGATAGACGAAAGTGGTAATGGAGTTCTCCAAAAAAATAGCGCGCAAAAAGGCGAGCAACAAATCGCGGTATCAGTCGGTGGTACAATTCCCGAGGGTAATAAAACTGTGAACAATATAACCTCAAAGCCATCGTTAGATGTTAATAAAACTGTACATACTACAGAGCCACGAGGAGAGGTTAGTTTTTTTTTCTGACTTTAACTTATTTTTATGAAGTGACTTTTTAATTTCTTTGTCATTCCACTACACCCCAGTGTAATTTCGCTAAAATTTGTTTGATTAACTCTGCCCTGGAATTACAAAAATGGTTTCTTCCATTAGCTATACTAAATTGCTAATTATGTATCTTTTCAACAGCATGCAGCTGAAGGACACACACCTACTTTAAATGCCGGTGCTCTAAAGCGTGGTCTTTACGTGTTTGTGGGCCTAAGTGTTCTTGTTATGGCCTATATCATGTTCCGTAGTTTTAGGTATTTAACGATCATTAAAAGTTTGAAGTTCTTTTTAGCTTCCTAAACCTAGCTTCCTGAACTGCTTTCAAATCAATGATACTTGTTTATGACATTTACTTTAAAGTTCGTTTTTAGACCAATTATTTTACAGGTTAAGTAAAACACGTGCCCAAATGGTCAGAAAGTATGGTATTCTTGCACACAGACAGGATGTTGAAATGCGACCGTTACCTCTAGATGAGGAGGACGACGAAGATACTACCGTATTTGATGCCAGTAATGTTCTTGCGAACAATGTTCAACATCAGAATTTATAGAACATAATCAGCATAAAGTATGTTGATTATATTGCGACATAAAGTCTTGATTACGTGACAAATTTTCTCATAAATGTGGTGTTCTTCAGAATATGAATATACACTGTAAAAACTTGGCACATACATTTTTTAATATTTTTGCATATAAAATTGCTTGCTTGCATACGTCAAATTGTACTATCAAGAATGCATTCAACAATGCACTCATCTTTACGAGTAATGCTTTCCAGCAATAGATGTACTTTGTCAAACAAAAGTGAGATGTTTTTATGAAACATCTTCAATTCCTTAACATAAGTGAGTGATAAAAGAAAAACTTTAAAAATCCGTTGTTTACAAATAAATAAATGACGGGTATCTATATCTACTCTTATACAAATTATATTTTAATTAGACTATGTTGTTATAATTGAAATTATACAAATACAGATTGTCTCTATTTTATTTAATGCTACACATTTAATAAACATTATGTACAAAATATATGCGACTCGATATTTTGTTTCGCTAGATCGGATAGGAATGTAAAAGCGGTATTTGTGACATACGTAGTATAGGTGAAGGTATAAACCTCGCATTTTAAAATCATAAAAATTCATTTTGGATTGCATGGACAAAAACATTGGCTAGTCTGAGTCTTCCACTTTGGGATTTAATATTCGATATCGTCCATACATCGGCTATATCTACCGCATTATCGTCTTTTATAATAGCGTCTAAATCGAATGTATCCGATTGATCCAGCAAGCTAAGTGGAATAATCTCCATTGCAAATATTGCGCCAAAACCGAATTGTTCTTTCACCTGCAATAATTTCTTATATAACTTTGCGAATCTTGCTAATAACAATCATATCAGGTTTTATAAAAAATATAAATGTACTTCACCTCGCTCATAAATGTGTTCCAAGAATATAGGTTCTCAGGATTTGAACCAAGTAAAGTAATAGTATTACAAAGCTCATCATAATAAACTTTTAATAATTTATGGAATTGTTCGTCCCAAACTGTTTTATCAGTGCATGCGTAAATGCATGTTGATATATCTAAGATTGGACTGCTACATCTTGTCAATTGAAAATCGAGCATTAAAATTTCATTTCCATTTGGTTCGCGAGATAAAAAGTTCGGAGCCCAGCAATCACCATGACTTATAACAGATGTTGGTTGATGCGTGCGTTTACAAAACTCTGCAGCTTTGTGATAAAGACTACCGAATCTGTAAGACTCATAACGCTTCTCTGCCGCGCTATCGGGGTATTCCGTTGCTAATGCATTTTGTGTAATATCTGTTATTGTTTTCTGTAAAAAGAGCGAATATCATTTACAGAAACTAAATTTCATAGTGATATTTTTTGATTGACAATAGTCGTATGTTAAACTTACAAAAAATCTCTTATACCAATTCCAGTGTTCATCGCTGAAATATGTTTCATGTAAACTTTCTACAAGCTTTGTAAAGTCTTTTTCCTGATCTTTATATGCAAAAGAAATCCCATGAAACTTTCCCATAGCTCTCAAAATCATGGCACATTTGTCTCCATCTATGCAATCTTGTCTAGCAAGGGGTTTAAACCCTAAAAGAGTAACGTCTTCCATTGCTATGTAATCATTTTCACCATCCATACAAGAAGCCATATGTCGTGGTATGCATAATAGATTCTCTTGGCCTTTATCTTTTAAAAACTCTTGAAATTTTGGAATCACCTCAAAAGGAGATATGAATTAAAATTTTTAAAAATATTATTTCATCTTATAATAATAGAAGTATTACTTTTGTATAAAACTGAGTCTCATTTCGAAAGAATTCTACACTTCTATACGTGTTCCTCCTGCCTATATTTGTTGGCAGAGATTTTACTACCAAACTAACTTGGGCTTCTTTACCATCAACATTTCCAGTAACCTTAATTTTATTAACAGTTGACAAATAATTATCTCCTTTAGCATTTGCTTCATCAAATTCCCAATTCGATACATTTGCTTTTTCTCCTTTATGTACATTGCAAAGTATCTCCTTTAATGTTTCCTCTGTGAAACATTTGCTTACACCTCTTAATTTTTCGTAATCTTTATTCATTTTTGCCATAATCTTTAAGTTACTGCAAAAATTAGTATATTTAATTTTAAAGGGTGATACTTTCGATTATTAAATTTTTACAAATTTTATGATATTAGTTTAACGTGTAAAATATTTTTATAATGATTTATCATGCACTTATCGAGGGAGTTAATTGCTACTTTTATCTATAAGGGATTTTCTAAATTTTACTTATCTTAGACCTTATTATCTTTTGTGATGAAATCTTACGATAAGATTTATCTTAGACTCTATAATTTTGCGTAATTTGTTCTTTAAATGGAACATAACGAAATGTTTGTAGGAATTAATAAATGCCACGCTGGAATTTGAAAGCATAAATTGACGATTGAGTGCTGATTGAGTATTGCGTATAATCAGGATTCGTTTTGCAATACAAAAATGCATGCTTATTCATTTCGGTTGCAGACAAAATAAAATTTACTTATTTACAAAGAATAATTGTCATACCAACAATAATATGTTTTACCAGATACTTACGTGTACCTGCACTTGTCAATTCTGAGAAAGTCACCAGCTTTTACACCAGTGTAAGATCAATGTAAGTTACTTGTCCAAAAGAGAAGAGATGGTTTCGGAGCTTGATTGGTTTCAGAGCTGATGAGTTTTCCCTATATATATAATATGCAGAATCAGTGTAAGCAAATATTCTTGCATATTTGATTATAAATGTAATTACTGTTATTAATTAATCCAAACAATTCGTAAACGTTCTGTCATTCTTTAGTAAATATATCATGTCATCGTTATATGTTTCAAAGTTGGCAGAACTGAATCTTCACGAGGCGCATTCTTACAAAAAAAGATAAACATTTGTGATAATATTTTTCCACGTGAAATAAGTTAAATCTGTCTGACTTTGAATTTATAAATATATTTTTTAGACGAAGTTTATCATTAAGTTACATCATGTCTTGTGGTAACGTGGTAAATGTTTTGCAGGATAAAAGGAAGAACTTTCATTTTTGGAAGGAAATACGGATCGCATTGGGTGAAACGTTTTAGTCAACCTTTTCAGACTAAATTCAAGTGAAAATTATTCGACTCTGCCCACGTTTCCTTCACAGGTAATACCACGTCATTTTTAATTCTGGATCGATCTTTTTTTTCTCTCGGGTGATACATCGTATTCACAGAATTCGACTTACGCGGTAAACTCAGGAACGTATTAACTATTTATATCGAGAACTTACCGTGTTGCCAAGCCCAATTAGAAAATCACACTGATTGCGAGTTAATTCAACAATCGTATCGGCGCTCGATATCATTTGTTTATTCTTTGATCGTGATAAAAAGTCTGTTTGAAAAATCGCTCGCGTATCTAGTGTAGAAGAGAGTGTGATGCGCATGCGTTCGAGTAGGTCGCAGGACGGACGTAGAGGACGTATGGGAGCAGTGTGCCGGGGAGCGAAAAGGAGGGAACGAGAAGCGAGAAAGTAAGAGAGATCCCGCGCAGAAAATTAAGCAGAAGACAGTGGCGGCCATTTTTCCTGACATTGCCGTTGCTGCGGCTCCGTGGTGCTAATTGCCGTCGAGTTCTCGGGCGATCGCGAAGACGATCGGGCAGTCGAGGGACGGTGCTGTGGACTGGATCGCGGTATTGTTGTGCGCACCGAGATTAAAGCGACGCGAGATAACGATAAGAGAATTTAGACGTCAATGGTACGGCGTGGCTCGAAGTGACGAGTACGTGTGTAAACGATCGCTGAAGAGTAGTGGGGCTCGATCGTAGTTGGCTGAGTGGACAGCCGAAAAGGAGGAGCTGCCGACAACGAGAAGGGTGTTACAGGAGGCGACAGCGACGGCTACGGGTGACGACAACGACGACAACGACGGCTACGATCGCGGAAACGGAGCTACGGCAGCCCAGCCTAGGCGCCCTTATTTCGTGGTTTCTACCCTAAGAAACCTTCCTCATACGAGAATCGTTAGTATTGCACAGTGCACACAGTCACGCGCCACCGCGTACATCAGCGCCACGAGATGGAGAGGCGAGCTGCTTTTGTGCTGCTGGGGATGCTATATTTAGCAGGCACCCTCGTCACGGTCCAGGCAGGTGAGACTTATCCTCTCTTTCGGATTGCCCACCATTCAGCCGTTCATTTATTCGTATCTCGTTCTCTCTGTCCTTCCTCGTCGTATTTTTTAGCGTTTTACAAGTCGGTCGCGTTGTCAATCACGCACCGAATAATAATACGCTAAAATCTCCATTTAACAGACAGTACTCCGCAGTCTAACATTGGGGTTAGGTCCCAGACTTATATATCGTTTTTCTCTGTGTTATTTTAAAATTGGATAATTTCACGAAGATTGTGTCACTTCGACTTCGGCACCTCCTCGGCAAGCGGTGTCAACGTTTCCCCAATACGTATTAAAATAAACACCAGAGGTGACGAATTATTCCTCTTCCGAACGTGTAGGTTTTTCCTCTTAACAAACAGTGCAATGCGTGCCATTTATTCTTATATATCTTTCTCAACGATCGACACGCACTGTATTCGTACAGAGGTAAATTTGTAAATGGAAAAACACTTTTGTTTTTTTTTTATAGAATTTTACGGAACTGTTTTACGGACATTCTGATTTAACAGGAACTCCCCCCTCCCCCTCCCTCCCCCCCTCCAATCAGTCCGTCTTCGTTTTCACTTTGAATCTAGACGAATTCCACGCATTTTGTTCAAAACGAACCAGAGATTAATCGCGATGTATCCCTAAGAAAATACTCGCGTTCGATTTCCATTTTTCCCCTTTCGAACGTTTAAACTTCAGCGTACATTGTTGGTTTCAAGGAATTCGGCAGCACCGTGACGGAGTTGTCACATGGTACATACTCTACGCGCATCTTCGCGGTGTGCGTTCGAATCGACAAAAATTTAATTATATCATATCCGATTGTAGCCATTCTTCGGCTCGATTGCTTTCTAATTGTTCCAATTTCGAACAGAAAACGTCACTTTTTCAATACGGCGTATACTGACAGATTATGAATTTCTATTTTTAGTTTTGATTACACCGCATCACGTTTGAACGAGCGAGTGGCCTCGCGCGGCATAAAATGCGTGAAATATTATCAACCATTTTCAACATGGTTCTCTCACGAATCGTCTGAAATTTCGAACAGAGAGTCTTCCTCTTTTGCGCGTGAAACGTTTCAGACCTTGGACGATACCAACATCTGGAATAACAATATTTCGCCCCGATTCGGTTATTATTTTAACTATACAGTTTATGGCATTCGATCCAACGCGATACGTGAAGCACTTAAAGTATCACGTGGTGTATAACCAATCGTCTCATTCGTACATTCGCGATCGGCTCTGAAACACGTTAGCTATTGTACAGAATTATAAAAATCTAACCAACGTACACGCGTTTTCGTACAACCATTGTATCGTTCATTAGTTATGCGAGACGAAGTCTCGATAATCTTTTCGTCCCGAAGCTGCCTCGCCAGCTTCTATCCAATATCAAAAAGCTCGTCGCCGAAGATAGATATTCCGTTATTACCTTCACATGGAATTTTATGTTCACCCATTTTTTCCGCGTTATGTGTGTGTCATGCGTGTGATCGTTGAGACTCACTTGTGTCACGTCTATATATACGAACACATTAATGACGTAATAAACAGTATGGAGATGCTCCTAAAAATATATATGTATCATATGTTTTTATATAATATTATATTCGTGGAATCTCATATCTATTATACACCTATCGATATCAGTGTATATCGATACATAGACGTATTCACGAGCGCGCGCGCTGAAAAAAGCGTGCACATAAGTATGTATGTACGTGTATACGTATGCTTAGGAGCATCTTTACACTGCTGTGTATAGAGATGCTCCTAAAAATATATATGTATTATATGTTTTTTATATCATATTGTATTCGTGGAATCTCATATCTATTATACACCTATATATCAATGTATACCGATACATAGACGTATTCACGAGCGCGCGCGCGCGCTGAAAAAAGCGTGCACATAAGTATGTATGTACATGTATATGTATGCTTCAGGAGCATCTTTACACTGTTTATTATGTCATGAAAATGTCCGTATATATAGACGTGACACGCGTGGGCCTCTCGGCTGCGATCCCGACAGTGTACACCTACCGGTTCGAATTTTCACCCTAGAGTCTACGCGAGTTGCGCACCCCTGGTTCATACCGACGCGAGACACCGGGATTCGCTCGCATTCGATGCTGCAGCTACATTCCGAGAGACGTACGCAAAGTTACCCACGCCAAGCAACTTTTGTTGCGTAACAATTGACCCTGTTTTGCGCCCACCCAGAAAACTTTACCGACTTTCAGCGATCGTTACGCGGAAGTTCGGTGCTCCACGGGTAATTACGTAAAACGTGCGAGATTTTTACGCGATAACATCGCCGGTGACTGGTGGGTAATACGCGCAAACAGTGTCGCGATAGTCTCTCTCTGCGATTTCTGAAAAGTCATCGAATTCGTGTTCGAATTTCATTCGGGGAATTAATTCGACGAGTTATTTTTCTAAATCTTGTACGTCGACGAGATAATATATTCTTTTATTTCATACTCGTGTCGTGGGGATCTCAGATTGTACGAATTTACGAATGTGAGGTGTGTAAAGATCGCGTTATTAAACGATTTGTTTTCTTTGTATTACCGTCGAGACTAGTACGCGTATTTGTCGATTATATTCTTAGCGCGCGTGCCTTGTTTATTGAAATGTAAACTTAACCTCCATTCTCTAACACGGTGAATGTTTTCATCCGCTCCGTTTTGCCGTCGCACGCAAACCAGACGAGAGAAGAATGCTTACGTTTTAACCCTGGGAGCGCGCGTCTATTCTTGGCCCTTCAGCGTGTACCATAGAATAATGCAACGATAGTAACGCCATACAATCTCTAAACCGTTCGATTTTTCCTCTCTACCCGTCCTCGCGTTTCGTCATTTTTCAACGGTACGATATCCCGTCGTCGATTTTTTCCAATGAAATTTTCGTTACCATAGGACGAACGCGCGTTTACGATATTCGGATCGAAGAACAGGAACATACCGACGCGATCCGTTCTTCGCATAGTTGACAATTAGAATCGGATAAAAACGTCGAACGGAAGATAAACGATCGTTCGTCTGTTCTCCATTGGAACGTAGCTGTTGCTCGAATAAACTTTAGCCCAGCTCCGGGTGGAATGTTCGTCCTAGATACGGGGTATTATTTACGACGGATCTTAAATCACGGATTTTAATATTTGACAATGCGATCCGAGAATAGTACTACTGGGAAATCTTGGCGTCGCAGCGACGTCTTAAAAATTTCAGTACCGTTTGTAGGTTAGCGCAAATATCTCTCGAAATCTGCGTATTGTTCGCGATAGCGGGGCGCACGGCTGCGCCGATCGATTCCGAATAACGTTTTTCGCCAAGTCCGCTGTTCCGTCCTCCCCGTGTGCGTTCCGAAGACACGAACGGTTTCGTGTGCCTTCGATCGGCTTGGCTAGCTTTCTTACTTACGTGTTATCCAGCTGATATACAAGCGGCGCTAGCGACCCTCGCGGACTAACTAGGCCAACGCGTTTTCGGTTTACTCGTTCTCGCGGTTACACGTATATCGGCTACGAGAATTACTTTATGCATCACCAAAATAAATTCATTAGAGTATCTTTAGTTGATTACATAACTGTTCGCCGACCGTACCGGCTGAAACTTTTGTCCGACTTTCTGTATTCTAGGTCTGGGCTAGGTCTAGGTTAGAACTGGTTTCGAACGCGAATACCATTGCGATGGAATCTCAATTATCCATATTAACGCTTTACCAACCGGTTCGACGTGTCACTAAATTTAATCAAATTTGGTATTTTCGTTGGTGTCAGTAGTACACCAGTGATGAGCAAAATCGTAATCGCGAATACGGATACGATTGTAATCGCATCTTTCTTAGAGGTTTTCAGCCATAGGAATTTTTTTACCTCGAAACCGACATCAGATTCGCGTTCCTCGCGTTAAAAAAACTTAGGAAACCATGCTTTCGTCAGAATAAAAAATTTTTTAAAAATTACCTTATCTAGGTTCTGCTCTACGGACACGAGTTTTAATTGAGAATTTTTCATTTCTGATTTCGACGAATGTATGGTAAACAGAGAATAGGCACGTCCTCACCGATTTCAATGATTTTTAAATACGTTGTAGAAATCAACAAAATGTCAAAATGTTCAAATTGTTCGAAATGTTGATTTCTACAACATATTTAAAAATCATTGAAATCCGCGAGGATGTACCTGTTCTCTATAATTACCGAAAGTTGTTCGAAATGTTGGTTTCTGCAACATATTTAAAGATCATCGAAATCGATGTACTTGTTCTCTATAATTGCCGAAATGAGTGCAAGAATCGTTAATATTTCAGAAAGTGTTCCTATTTGAATATACGTCGTTGTTCGAGCAACCGACGTTTAGTTGGAAGACTTTATCTCCCCGCCAGATACGTTTTGTTTCTTTTGGAAACGTTTTCCGGTAAACAGGGCAAGATAGCGCGCCATTGTTAACCCATTGTCCGTTTAAGGAGCGGTAGCGCTTCGATCGGGAAAAAGTTATGGCGATATTGCGACGGCTGTGAGAATACGTCGCTTCTTCGTGATAATGCGAGCGACGGCAACTTTGTTACAGTGAATCATGGCTCTAGCCGATGCCCGACCTTTGTTACCATCGCAGACAAATACCGTTGTGACGTGTACCGACTACTATGCACGCTATCCTGACACAATGTCGTAATCTATTCGTCATAGAAACGTCTGAGGTCACGCTGGACCTTTCGCGTACCTCGGTCGTTCTGCAATTTACCGTTTCTCGAACATAGAAGATACCGATCCTTGTGTCATCGACAGCTAAGAAGATTTGCTTTTCGAGCGCAAACTTTGTTCGAATCGGGGATGAGCTAAATTCTTATCATAAAAGTGGACAAAAGCGACGGGGACAAGGTAGAAAGCGTGCCTTCCGCGTATGAAAAATTATTTTAACCGAGTCATTCTTCTCAGCTGCCAACGATAATCGATCTAAGATTTTTCCATTCTTGTTTCACCTTATCGCAAAGATAATGCTGCCGTTCGAAGCGAAACCACAAATTACACGCTATCGATTACGAACAAGTATTACAAAGTTCGAACAAGAGTGCATTCGTAAACATGACTAAACTTTAAACTAGATCAAAATTGTGTATCTTAGATTTTGTCTATCGTTATGTATCAAGATCACGCAAAGAACGTATCTTACTTGATCGTAGAGGTCAAACTAGACACGCGCGAGCCGAAAAGCTTTTCCGAAAGGACGTTCAGAGCAGGTAACTTTTAATTACCCGTCACATTGAAAATTCCTGTAAAGTCTATGTACTGCTAGTCGCGCAGAAACGTGTAAGTAGAAGGATTCAGCCAGTAGACTTAATGTCATCTACCGGTGAGTCGAACTCCCGCTCCTTTTGAGCCGCACTGAATCACCCAAGGATCTTGATGCATGCTAACATTCTGTGTTATTTGTGTAACATTGTCGCATAGGTGTCTTTTCGTGAGGGAATGTCTTTCGGGCACCGCAACATGTAGAATCTACACCGTAGATAATAATCAGGCTGTTGTTAGGCGTCGGAAAGAATGTCCTTTGATGTTCGCGTGAAAAGCACGTACGTTTAGCTTTTAATATTATTTAACGTCGCGATGCGAAACTCTCGGAATACGAGACTCGGGAAAAAATCGCCGACACGGTTCTCGAGGTGGAACAAAGAAC
Source organism: Hylaeus anthracinus (assembly GCF_026225885.1). Taxonomy (NCBI): domain Eukaryota; kingdom Metazoa; phylum Arthropoda; class Insecta; order Hymenoptera; family Colletidae; genus Hylaeus; species Hylaeus anthracinus. The sequence goes on from NW_026535289.1 coordinate 12,114,657, forward strand.
CGGGTTTTGCCTTCGTTTAAACGAAATTCAAATCTAGATTGGCAGGTTTACAACGTTGTAACTTTATTCCCAGGTTTAATTTAATCGTCGTCGCGTTAACCGCTCTATGTTTATCTCGTTGAAAAGAAATCTGGTTCGCTTTCCAAGAAAACCATAATAGATCATTGCGATGCGGTTATCGTGGAAACTCGAGAGGAAAAATACCAGGGAATTATAAAACGTTGTCGTTTCGTATCGTTCGACTGGTTGCTCGGTTCTCGGTGTTTACGATTCCATTATACCTCGTCTTTGGTGATCCGTGGATATTACTTTGATTCTCGTTTTTCATTTTTTAACACGTTCATCGCCGCGTCACCCATATATGGGTGACAGTGCTTTTCACTGAAAAACGATAACTATCAATTCTGACAGTTGAGTGTCGTAGAAAATCAATTTAAATGAAATACTCGAATTTTGATGAAGTTACAAAACTAAACACCAAAATAACTGTTTCGTTACGCAGCTTCGAAAAGTCTGTAAACGAAATTAAATCGCAGTAGAAATTTTCGAGAGTATCAGTCTGGCAGCGAACGTGTTAATTTAAGTTATCGTACTTTCGGGTCTACGTACCACGAATCACCGAAAACTTCGTGCACTGCAACCGACCCACGTTTACAATTCAATCATATTCGGTGCACACCTGTTTTTTTAGACACTATACGACCGTGTAATTGACGCATGTGTATCGTTGGCAATGCTCGTGGCCACGTATCCACTATCCCACCCAATGACGTAAGAGAACCCAGGACCTCTTTATTGACTGGCTGACGTAAACACGCGTAAACACGCGCGAATTTGCTCGTGGTTGAAACTCGTTTCTTCTCTGTTGGTATGCGAGAATAACTACAACGATTCGTACACAATTTAACGAGTTTCGGTATGTTGTACATTGTAGCCTTATATACAGTGGATGGACATTTATAGGAAATTTGAAAAGAAATTACAAAATTACAGAACGCATACAATATGCAAGAATATAAAAAGGATTGAAAGTAACGTTCATGTCATAATATTTGCAGAACGAACGTTCGCGAAGATTTTATTTTGCATAAAGATCCGCAGTCTAGTCGGAAGAATCGTACAAATACTTATTGCTTCTATACTTTTACCCACTTTTCGCTTTTTTTTTTTTTTTTGTCAATTTCATAAATTTCATTAACTAGTAAATGTTGTTTGGACTACATCTATCTTAGAGACTCAAGTAAACAAAGACTAAAATATCATTGTTTACAAGAAAAGAAGTTAAGAAACTACAATTTCACAGAAAAGTTTTTTGGTATACATAAAAAAAACTGTACATATATGAAACAACAACAACGCTCTTTTCAAAGCGTTTACATACTTGGTCGACTCGAGCAGTATGGAAGTAACGCGATTTTAAGTTCGCTTGGGCGAAGAGAAAGTCGAGAGCAACGCGCGTAGAAGATGAAATTAGCCGTCGATACGAGGAAAACTTGTTTACGATTAGATTCTCGTAACGCGAAATATTGCGTCTGCGGACTGTTTCTCTATTTACTTTACTCATTGGACGGGAATATCGGATTTCGTACGGCGCTTGTTCTCCTCGTTTACAGGCGGTAACCAAAACAAGGTCAAAAAGCGGACGCTCGATGTAGAAAGAAAATGTTTAAGAGTTGAATTGTATTAAAATCGAGAAGAAAGTGTAGGTAGAACGAGCGCATCGTTTCGAAAGGTAAGAAATGACGAGATTCAGAGAATTAACCCTTTGAGCTCGATGCATTTTTCTGTAAAATCAAATCCGGTCCATTTTTATAATAAATTTCTGTAAAATCGAAAACTCTACTTCGAAAAGAAACGTTTACGAACATTCGTGACTCGATGTATTATTATTTCAATTAATAATTAACAGTATTCTAATATAAGTAAAATTGAAATTACGTTCGAAGTGAGTTACGTTTAGTACGTTAAAAAAAAAAAAAAACACTTTTGAATTACATACGTCGCCCCAGAGGCGCCACTCGAGCGCAAAGGGTTGATTCCACGCGTCGTATCGACAGGGTCATCTTTTCGAATGGCAAAAATAGAGGTTCGCAGGGCTGGTAATAACGCGAACACTGCGAGTGTAAGTACGAGTTAACAAGCCCGGCTACGAGAATCTTTTTTTCCCCGCAGAACCGTTGAATCATGTCCCCTGGACAGAGTCACGTTTTTGTTAGAGTTACTTAGGCTCGCGTGTTCCTCGTTAGGGAACGGCGTTACCCATTTATCGAATAATTTCATCTGTTCGTCGAGTTTATCGGTGCGGAAAAATTGCAACGTATTCCCATTGGAAAGTCGCGTCGCGATTGGCTCCACCCTCTCTCGCATCGAACCGATGAGTTTATCAGAAGGTGCAGTGACCGGCATTTAAGTGACCCGTATTTGAAATTCGTTTATCTCGAAAGTTCTCAAGCTCGCGAGCAAGTAAACAATAAAGAAATTTATAAAGGAAAAGCGGAAAATTGTTAATCTTCCCTCGATCGCACGTTCGAAACCGATTGCTGCGTTTCGGTGCGACAAAATGGCCAGTAAATATTTCTGTTTGACCTAGAATTATAAATACGCGAATGTAAAGGCACGCGGAATTAATTTCCACGGTTGATAGTTTCTTTTGTATCGACTTGAGCAGATGGAGGTATTAATTCGGATGTATCCGAATTTTTCTGGATCCGTCCGCGCGTAGAATTTAGCGAATCGACAACAAACTCGAACGATAGGTGGGAAACGTTTCGACCTTTGGCATCGTTAGGGTAAAGGAACGTGTTAGCGAGCATTGGCTCTCTTATATCTCTCCATACCGCATGTACGTGCAATTTCAACTTGCCAAATTGCGTCCTAGATCACGGGCGTTCCAATTCCCGCGTCCTCCATCGCGCCATGTATTTCTGCATAGAAATGTTCGAAAATTTTCGTGCTCTGAGAAAAGTTCGATTCGTGTTTCACACGGGACCAGAGTTCTCGACGTCGAACACGTTTGGTGAGGTGTTCAGTCTCGGGTAGGCTCGTCTTTCATCGTGCATGTATTATCGAACTTTGATACAGATTTTTAATTTATCATTAATAAACTGTCGATAAATCATATTAGGATTAAATTCAGACAAATATTAGGTTGTCCGAAAAGTTTCTTTCGTTTTATTAATAAGTAATACATGCACAATATTTCATGTTTTATGTTACATTACTGAATTGTGCACGATTCATTTTGCTCCATTACTGTTACAACATGAATATCTACGAAATTAGATCGTCCATTTATATAAAAACACGACCGCATAAAATAATTGAGTGCAACTCGCGAAAGAAACTTTCGGGACAACCTTTTGCCATTTAGTGTGCAAATATTCAATACCAAATGGTTAAAAATCAATGAGTTGACGAATGATAAAGAAGTATTGAGATTCACAGAAACGGCGTTTACTTTTCGGTTCACCTAATACTAACTTGTCTGGCGACGAACAAAGAAAACGAAGTTAAAGAAGTGTTTATATTTAGTTTCGATTCATTTGTAAATTTTGTTCGATAATCGACGTTTTCGGTACAATGAAATCGTTAAAAGTGTTCCGCATAAAAAAAATGTCAAGCGTTCTCGTCATGAAAAATTCTTCTCGATAGAATGACAGGAAGTCCGCGACTGCTTGAATTACGAATGAGCTTGCAAGCTTTCAACCCCTTTTCCGTGCGTCTATATAGAACACGTGATTCGATATATACATAGTTCCGATGCTTAGGGTCATATGGCACGTGTTCGTCGGTATCGATCCCTTTTCCATCCTACTTTACGTTCTAACACTAACTCCTAAACGGAGAGCGTCCCGATTCCGCTCTTTGACTGTCTTCATTCATTTGCATTCCCTTGACGCGAAATTACAGACTCGACGACTGTTGGGTTTATGCACAAGACTGCTTCCTACGCGCGAGAAAAATTACGACGGGAAACCTGTAGTATTAGAGATTTAACGCATTCGAAGCCGATTACTCATCCTATGGGTCATGCGATATTCCACTTAGTCGATGACCCAGCGTGTGAGTCGCGCAGTATCTTATTCCCATCGCTTTTTGCCATGGCGGTTGATACTTTGGTATCTGTTAGGTCTACCGGAAACTTCTGTCCGTTCGGGTTACAAGTTTCAACAAGTATGCGAATGTTCGTTAAAAATGGCATATACAAGTCGCAACCACGCTGGCGAGAAGTAATAAACAATAATGGAAATCGTATTACTCGACAAAGTTTATTCAAGGTATGACAAATTTATTATTTTGTTTTGTTCTAAAAATGGACAAAACTTTCCGGTAGACCTGATATTAACTATTCTACGAACACGATTCGAATGGATATAAAATAAATATTGTGTAACGTCGATATTGTCAACACAAAGAAAAAAAGAAGAAATAATCGCTATCGGTCGGTAAAACAGTATAGCCGATTGATCCAACACGTGGGTCATCCGGTGTTCCACTCGCACGCCTAATTGACCCACTATGTGGGTCAGGCGATACCTGACGTTCTAATACGTTTGCTCGACATATGGGCCATCGATATTCCTACTCGTTTGGCCGATCGACCAAAAATTTGGCTCGCGTTAATAATCCCATCCAGTTTACACCGATGACCCTGCATGTGGGTCAGAACCGAACGTCGCGAACGTCGTTCGGTTACCGACGGACAAGTCCCGCGGTAATGCACCCGTTCGCGAATGTATTAAACAACAGATATCGACTGGCATTTGTGTGGTGGATTTAGACGACGAACTCGGGTCTAAAAATGGATCGTCGGTATCGGAACAAGCCCCTCTTCAGCTTTTATCCTCTTTCCGTAACGAAATCGCGCGTATTACGTAAATATTTGAACTCCAAACAAACATCGATCTTCGTGTATCTTCGCTAACCGTGTATTCTTAAATTGCTGGCCAACAGGAGGGTCGGTGGGGCGCGGGAGGCGGGAGGGAGGGAGGGAGGGGGGGGGGTTAGCAAGAGGGCGCATAGAAGCCAGAGGAGGCACAGCACTTTATAGGTCAGCGTGTTCTACGTGATTATCAGTCCCTTTCTTCCCCCGACTTGCGTGCATTAGAATTTCATCTGGTCGAGTTGGTGTCGACGAGGACGACGGGGGGTTGTAAAAGGATAAAATCGCTAAAAATAAATAGAATCGAGTGCGTTCTCGGCGCTGGTACCGGATTAACGCGAGGCACCACCTCGCCTGTGGTGCCACCGTGGGGTTTCGTGATTGACTTTTTGGCCCCGTCGGTGTTCCACGAAAGCCTAATTCGCGAGTCTGGTAGAAGCTTCTATTTCTACCGAGACGAACGATTCGTCCCGCTGTAGAACGACTCAGAAAATTAACGGCACACTTTTTCGTTGGTTTTAGTGGGATTTTCAGGCGCCGTCTCGCGGAATTCCATTGTTCGGAGTTCCATTCCCATACCCGTGCGAAACACGTTCTGAGATTTGATGGGTGCTAGGTGCCGTTTCTTTTAAGGGGGTATCCTGAATTAGGAGGTCTAGAAAAAAAGCAATCGATATTTATACGGTGTATAGGACACACTACCGAGTAAAAAAGCTTTAGTAAACATAGATCCAAAGGTCGATCGTTTCTGAGATATAAACATTTTTGTTTGCTAGCGTCACGATTGACTTACTCCCTTCCATCGCATGCGATGTTTAGTGCTGACGATTTCAAGTGCCGACAAATTTCGTTAATTTCATTTCTTCAATTTCGCGTACAGAAATGAACGGCGGACACGTGGAAAATCTTCTAGAAATATCGAAAACCCAGTAGTAAGTCAATCATGATACTAGCAAACAAAAATGTTTATATCTCAGAAACGGTTGACCTTTGGACCTATGTTTACTAAAGCTTTTTTTTACTCGGTACAGTGTACCCTGTACACCATATAAATATCGAACGCTTTTTGAACACCCTGCGTGTATATAAAGAGGCACCTCGATTTTTGCATGCGAGCCTCGATAATTGCATGGTGTCGACAAGTAGAGGGGTTGATCGCTAAGCAACAAGTAATTATAGAGACGCCTGGAGAGGATAATTGATAGGGATATGCTGGGATCGGTATTGGGCAAAATGTAATCGTATCGACGATCGATCGTGAATTACCTATGGGAAGGAGACTATGCAGGAGAATATATACTGTGCGTGTATTCACATGTATTCACGTGTGCATGCCTTCGTCAGATTGGTGTCAGACACAAAGTTTTTGTTCACGTACACATATAGGGTGTCCCAAAACTCGCGTAGGAGCCGGAAATGGGGGGGTAGCTGAGACGATTCTGAACAACAATTTCCTTTGCAAAAATGTCGGTGGAGGCTGCGTTTTTGAATTATTAACGAAAAACCATCGGCCAATCACAGCGCCCAGTTAGCTCGCGCTCAGCCGCGAGAGCATAAGCTCGAGTCAGGATTGGCTGGTTGCGCCAGCTCGCTGCGTAGCCGCGTTGTGATTGGTCGGGGTTTTTCTTTAATAATTCAAAAACGAAGATCCCACCGAAATTTTTGCAAAGGAAATTGTTGTTCAGAATCGTCTCAGCTACCCCCCCAGTTCCCGGCCCCCCGCCGTCCCATTTCCGGCTCCTACGCGAGTTTTGGGACACCCTGTATACACCATACGAAGGGAAACGTCGATTTACAAAACATGTATAATATGTACGTCACGACGCATCGAGCCTGAACATACATACACGTAGGCCCCATTACGTATTCGGCTATTCATGAATTGTGACCTTACAGCGATCTTGTATCCGATAACAACAGAAAATACGAAAGTCACGTAAACACGAGATTCGGAGAGAAACGATATTTCTGAAAATGTGCCGCTATAATTTTCAGCTCGTTAGATCGCCTTGGCAGTATTGCCCGATGGCAATCAGACCTTGCACGTATCTGTACTATCTTGATAAACACGATTACGTACATTCATAAATCACCGTCTGTCGTCGCTGACACCTAGAGACTCGAAGAAAGTAAGTTTGCTGTTTTATTTTATATTCCGTAGTTCAAGGTCGGCTTAAGGTCACGCTCTATGCATGGCTGAATGTATGCTCATGTCTGCTGCAAGATGCAAGAGAAACGAATACATAAATGTTTCGATGATAATCGTACGAAAACAGGAATTTAGATGATAAAAATCGAGGAAAAAGGTACATAAAATCCGTTAAATAGTCCCGAAAGCAGGCAACATTAACACATGGTGTTTTTCTTTAGCTTCAGCATTCAAGTGTAGCAGTTAGAAGGTTATGTTTGACGATATTTTTTTTTTAGTATTATAATTTTTCTCGCGTGAAACGAGACTCTTAGAAATAAATCTAATCGATATTTTGCTTTGTTCGAATTGCGCGGTTAAGTCGAAGGGCTAACATGGCTGGCTTCAATTAGGCGGTAATCAGCACAGATATCTATGCCTAGATTGCTGACGAAGTTTCGGTACGTGGCCTCAAGAACACGTGGGTGTGGAATGTATTCGTACACCGATCAATTTCCAAAAGAACTGTGTACAATTGTAGTTTATTAACTTATTTTTTTTATAAACAATGACATTCTACATATACTCGGAAATGTCTAGAATAGATAGAGTACAAACAAAAAATAGCTATTTATGTAAGTTACGAAATTAAAGAAAAAAAAAAAACAATTTATTGATCGAAATGTTGAAGCAATAAGTATTCGCACAACTGTTTAATTTTTAAAACTTGGTTAAAAAAAAGAGAAATTTATATTAATTCATAAGTATATAATACTTCCTTCGTGGAATCTCCTTTTGATTATATAATTATTGTGGAATTTATCATTTTATATAATTACTCTTCTAAGCATTAAATTAACTAAATTATTAGTTATTCGAAGTGGGATGATCTTTTTCCATTCCTCTATTAGAGCCATTTTTAACCGACTTCGAAAAAGGAGGAGGTTACTCAATTCGACATGTATATTTTTTTTTCTCCTTCTTTTTTTCAAGTACTTTCCTGGAAATTTGATGTTTTCTAATTCGTACGGAGCAATAAACAAATGTGTTTACGTTACAAACTCTACTACAAATGGTTCGTCATAAGAATCGTCCAAGTACTTATCGCTTCTATACTTTTACCCACTTTTCGCATTTTTTTTGTTAATTTCACAAATTACATCAACTAGTGGACGTTAAAGACTATGTCTACCTTAGAGACTTCCGAGAATATGTAAAATATAATTGATTATAAAAAAAAGAAGTTAAGAAACTACAATTTCACAGAAAAGTTATTTTTGGGAAATTCATCGGTGTACGAATACATTCTACACCCACTGTAGTTATCTATATTCAGCTATATTGTACAGATATCCGCGAGCACAGTGTATAGATATTTGTGGTAATTAGCGCACGTAGGGACTTTCGTTCCTGCAGGGGCAATGGGGCACTTGAGCTCCCAACTGTACGTTCGCGTGGCACGCGGGAAAACAGATCACCCGCGTGAATACCAGATGGCCACGGTATCCGAATCCAATCTCCGTCGTATGCCTCTTGACGTGTGCTCGTATGTTCTTCCCGATAAAGTCACCTACACGGGGGCGTCTGTCGTGCACGAGGGCCAACCTTGGACGATCGAGTGCGGCGGGCTGAAGCCGGACGATAGTATCAGATGGACCAGAAACGGACAATCGCTCGAACCGGAGCTGGCCAGTGGTCAGTTGGTCGTCAACTCGTCGATGGGCACCGGGACCACGTTGCTCAGGGCGGCGCACGCCACCGCCAGCCACGACGGGGACTACAAGTGCACCCCGGACACCAGCGAAGTCTTTCATCTCTCGATATATTTCGGTTCGTATGCCGTGTTTATTCGGCCTTTATCCGCCGTCGAATCGTTTCACGAGTCACGAATTTACTCTCGAACATCGCTTTGTCTTATCGATTTTCCCCGCGCTTTTGTAGGACTAGTTGCAACTGTGTAACAAATATATGGGACATTTTTTTTTAGGATCAAGTCTACATACCTGTACGAATCGAAAAGTCCTTAACCATTTTGCAATCCGAGGCTTCGTTGGTGAGATACAAGCGATTGAAATTTACAGTCGCGGTCGCACACAAATGTCCCACATATTTGTTAACGTCCTGTATACACGATGCGTTATACAAGTTTTAAGATTGGGTCTGTAATAAGAAATGGAAACAAGAAATTAATACCCGTTTCAGTTTTTTCAATGCACTTTTTACAGCGATCTTATTACGATGCAAATCACTTTGTGGAACGGCCTGCGAAACACGTGACGAAAAATCGACGAACGATGAGGGAGGTGTGACTGGGTCTATTGTCGTGTAACAACGAGTTTTAGTAAAATAGAACGTCTGTATATTGAAACGTCCACAGTATTCACCTGATTTAGCACCCGGTGACTACTCCTTATTCCCAAAACTTACAATGAAGTTGAAAGGGTGTTATTTCGTGGATACTTCGACCACGCAAGGAAGCTTCGACGTGTGCTTTGCAAGCCATTCCACAAAGTAATTTAAGTACAGCGTTCGATTGATTAATAAATCGCTGTAAAAAGTGCACTTCCTATATTGAATAAAAAGCCCAAAACAGGTATTAATTTCTTGTTTCCATTTCTCTTTAAAGACCCAGTCTTAAAACTTGTTTGACACACTGTGTATGTATATGTATAGGATGTAATGTAAAGTTACAGAAAGATCTAGGAAAATGCTTTCGATAGGACTTGTTTTTTTATGGACACTCGTGAAACGACTCAATGTTTAGCTTGCTTGCTCTACTTGCTGCATGTTTGACGATGCTCGTGTATCCCGCATAACGATGTTTCTTTATGTAGATGCAGTTGCTTGCATAATGCTTTGTCGCATGACGAGGCTTTACACTAGAATATTTAAATACTGTGTTGGCATTGGAAAGCGGGACCGCACAAAGCGTGAACGCTACCCTGATGACCTCAACAGTACCGAACGCTACTTACACATTAAGATATATATTTTTTTATGCGAAAGTATAGGTATACGACACAAACTAGAATAAACTAAACAGGGTTACATAAAACATCCTGTATAAACACTCTCTGGTCATCGACTTTTCAGTGATTATAAAATTGTCAACATTTTTGTAAACTCTGAAAGTATTCTCTATATATTTGTATCTCAAAGGCAAACTACGTCAAGTTCTACCTAATTAATATCATATTTTTCACTGCCATTTGAATTTTCAAAAAAAAAAAAAAGAAACTGACTGATTGTTTGCTTTTAAGATACAGATGCAGCCTTGCTTCGTTCTAAAAGTGCTTAAACTATCTTCAACTTCCGCAGAAGTTTCGGGTGCCTTCGTTTACCCTGTATTCCTCGTCGTTTCGATTCTATCTGCAAATTACTCGAGTTGATCGAGAACCCTACAAGCGACGACCATCCTCGTTCGCCATTGATTTTCCCATCTTTCATCATTCCACGCAACTACAACTCGTTCATTAGTCCGTAACGACGTGGCTTAAAAATAGTCTCCTGGTACTGGAATATTTGTCGTTGCATCAGACCGATTGCTTTTTCTATTGCTTTATGTCTACTTGTCCTTGTCTACTTGAATCTCTCCAAGAAATTTTTATCGGCGAATAAAAATATTTAACACTTTGAGCTGAGGCGTTTCTACAAAAATAATAATTTTATGTATATAACTAATTTCAGCTAATTCTAAGGGTACATATGCTCGCTATCGGTTCAATGAAACAATGGGATCCAATGATTATGCAGTCAGCATGATATTTCCTGTTGCTCTAAACAATTTCGTAGCTTTCATAATTTTCCAGCTGCAACGGTTATGTAGTTACATGGACGTAAATGGTAATTAATTGGAATGGTACTGCGTATCAACTGTACCTTTTAAATGGAACAACGACTTCGGAACGTTTCTCGTAGTGCCTGCGATCGTTTGATACTGTCCCTTTTCAATCACGTTAATAGATTCATTCATTTATTTCGTTCGAGATGACGAAACGTTAGTTCGGAATTTTGCTACATGTGCTTGTTTGAGACTGAAAAGTTTGTCTTTTTATCGTATTCACAAGCTCAACGATGTTTATAATTTTTCGAGAAGCGTAGAAACGTTCCTTTGTGTGATGCAATCGGTGATCGCAGTGGTCGACTTGTTGTTCGTACCAGAACTCCTATTTGCTCGTGGTTGTTGTTATCAGCAAGAAACGTGTGTCTCCGCAACTAGGTGAGAACTAAAGCTTTAGAAAGTCGCGAGAAGAAGTGATTTAGAGTTAAGCGATTTAGCAATGTATAATGTTTTCACAATTTATACAAAATGATGTTGGTTTATGCTTGTAATTAGAACAAATTATGTGTCTTGTTTAATCAAGCGTTTTATTATGCCTGCGAAACGTTTTCGAGATTGTACTCGTATGCATTCTATGGAAATAAGATCTACATCAATTTACATATATTTGTAGTGTCGCCACACTATAGATATACAACTTTTTCTATCCGAGACGAGTCGAAAATGTTGTTTCACCAGGTAAATGAAAGGCTCGCTTCGACCAAAAGACGTGTAATTTATGTAGACGTTCTATTATAGTTTAAAGGTCGTTAGAAGGACAAATATATCATTGGGTTAGTTTCTGCTTAATGGAATTTCTAAGTAAGTAGTTGTAGAGTTGTTGCTCGAATTAGCTAGTTCAGTAATTAAGCAAAAGTGAAGATTTTAGCCATGTAAATACTATTTTTAAGAACAATTTTACAGTTGGAAGTTGTTTTCTTTGAATGCAAGAGATTTTTAATTTCTTTGTCAAGATACAACCTGTAACTAAGCCTACGCTATAAATTACGAATCGTTCTTAGTTTATAAAAAGCAATTGAAATATATAAGCGGAGTACAAGCGTATCTTGGCGTTTGCACTTTATCCACGAAGATGATAAATCGATTTCTGTATTGCTGTTGTTACGCGTCCAGAAGATAACAGTTCTCTATACTTCTGTGATAAGAACGTAACTGAAGCTACCATGGAATCTTGAAACGTAAACGCTTCATAAATATCGAAGTGTTTGTTACATAATCGCAGATAAGCGTTTTCGATAAACAAAAAAAAAAAAAGGAAAAAAAGGAAAAATTAACGAATGCAATGACTACACTGATTTTATGCAAACTTTGGTATTTTATGCGAGTAGGTATCTGTAGTCTAGCTCAGATTAAGAATAATCGTGAAAATTAAATACCATCTGGGTGTTTAATAAACGCTTATCGATACTTTAGGTGATTACACTCTGCGTAGTCTTCTAGTATTTTCCATATCACCAAAGTGTCCAAGGCCCTCGAAATACCAATTGAAACCTTAAACAACAGCTACTGTATTCAGGGGCTTTCGTACGATATTTTCTGCTACGTCAAGAGTCGGCAAACAACCGTTGATAACCTAACGCGATTCATCCTTTGTGACACAGATGTCAAGATTAGAGTACTCACGTCAAAGGACACGCCTTTGGTGATGGAGTGCGCCAACAGGACCTCTGGAGCAAAGGTGAATTGGTTCAAAGATGACGTTCTCATAAATACAGCATTATCTGCCAAGGATGACCTCATGAAGGTGGACAACGACACGGGCACCCTGGAGCTTTTGGGCGTCGACGACGACTTGTTCGGGAATTACACCTGCAAAGGACACAATTCCACTACGGAGTACAGGGTCGTGCGTGAGTATTCGTTTCCGAATAATTTTGTCTAAAACGAGAACTCCTCCCCGAGGGGTCTGCCTAGTTCAGAAGTAAACTAAGCAGACGTTACAAAGGGTGATTGCTGTAATAACGCGAGAAGAGTCGGGAGCTGTAGGTGCCATTGAACTTTTTGTGATTGCAGCGAGACCCACGGCACACATGGTCGATTCTATCAACGTGGTAGAAGGTGAAAAGCTGACCTTGGTGTGCCAAGGCAAGCAGAGTCCTGGTATCAAAGTATCATGGACATTCGGCGATCAGAACTACACCCGCAGCAAAGGTCGCGTCAAGATTGGCCGTGACCCGGAGAAGGGCATCTACGGCACCGTCCTAACCGTCGAGAACATCGAGATGAACGACCGCGGCGACGTCTATTGCAGGGTATCGTACAACTGGTCTGACTTCAACGAGGATCACACCGCACAGGCCAAAACATTCCTTAGGATCAAAGACAAGTTCGCTGCCCTCTGGCCCTTCCTAGGCATTTGCGCGGAGGTAGTCGTTCTATGCGCGATCATCCTAGTTTACGAGAAGAAACGAAACAAGGCTGAACTCGAGGAATCGGACACCGATCAGAGTCCTGACACGTACGTATCTCTTCCGCATTCAACTATTCTCCCGTCTATCATTTCTGATATCCTCTGTGTGTGTTTCGCTGTTTTAATTACCAAAAACGCCTGTACTACTGTTCCACGTAGAGATGGATGCGGAAATATAAGAGATAACAGATTGGAATATTACATTCCACTTCGAGGACCTCTTCCCCCATCCGAACTACCAGTCGATCCTCCTGTAACACCACCGACTCCAGAGTTCCCTGGCCACAGAACCATCCAGTTACGTTCCTTGTCCAAAGAACACCGTCGGTCCTCTGCTCCGGCACGATTCAATTACTCCTGCTATTTCTTTAAGACGTTCCCCTTGAAGACCTGTCATCGTTTTCAGTTCTATTGGAGTTTCTACAAAAGACGGCATCGAAACCTTAAAGCAAGCGGAACGCTAGTTTGATACTCGCATCAAGTACCACGATTCGCATTCTATATAAACTTTTTCGGTAAAATCAAACGCGTATAAAATTTCGTATCGCTACCGTTTAAAAGCGTAAATCGAACGTCCTTCGGATCTGGCGTGCAACGCTATCGCCGGTTATCGATTCGTCGCGTGACTCATCCTCGTAACTCGCGCCGTTTATCAAGCCGCGCCATGGTGATCCATGTCTGATCATTTTAATTTTGTTCCGCAGCAAGCCAACGCCCAACAAGGATTCCGACGTCAGGCAGAGAAAGTGAAACGTTGAAGAATAAGCGGCGAACGAATGAGAGCGATGCAGGACAGCAGAACGGATATACGGAATGATCGTGGCGGCGTCTTGCCCGGAATGACAATAGATGAGAGCTGTACAGAGAGGGGAGATGTATAGAGGCAGAGAATAACGGGGTAAAAAGTTCCGAAACGAGAAAGACACACATCGTTCGAGGAAACGAAACAAAGAGAAATAATAGAAGAAAACGGTAAACCGTTCAGACAGTGGACAGAGAGATATAATTAATAATAAAGCTCGGCCGACGAGCAAGGTCGCGTTCGAGTGCGTTACCCTGCGCGACGCGACAGGGCTCTCGTCTGCGCACAAGTACGCGGACGGAGCACGCGCGTGGGGGAGGGGGGGGGGGGGATATTACAATTTACTAACAAATTAAATTAAGCCTTACTATCGTGTTCACTCCATTTATCAAATGTTCGCCTGTCCGTACTCTCTCGACTACACTGCTTCGATCGACGTCGGAGTTGGAGGGGGAGAAATTTTGTGCTGCTGATCTTGCGTGGTTGGTACGTGTAGATGACAAGAGTGCGCGATGGTAAATAAGAGGAATAAAGGACGGAGGGTACCGTGGAGAGAAATTGAACGAGCATAACGAATAAAGGGCGAAGAGGAAGGGTTGCGGTGTGAGTGTAAATGCGTAATGCCTGTGTGCCTGGTTGCATGCGCTTGAATGAAAGAATGCGATAGTGACGAAAAAAAAAAAAAAGAAGAAAATTTCGAGTTTTTGGAGCAGCATACCCGCCAAAAAGCGACCTATGTACAATCGGAGGCGCGAAACTTGGCTCGACGTCATCGGAAGACTAACGCCATCAGCTGGGAGCCACGCCGCACGGCGGTGCGCAAGCTAGACGCGCGAAGAGACTATTCGCAGTCGAATTCGTGAGTATATGTTAAACTTGACATCGTTATTCAACTAATTGGTTAGTAATGGAAACGTGTCCTTAGCTACGCGCCTCGTGTAACATTCTACCGCGAGCGGTTTTTCGCGTATACGGTTTATAGACCACTAGCGGCTTGTTTCTCAACTGGCGGCGCTAGTATTCCCATAACGCTCGAATAAGTTTTATACTTTCGATTGTACGCGAGCGAGTTGTAAATTCGTTTCTATTTATGATAACCGCTTGTACGGCTAAATATATACACATAAAGATATACTATGTTCGAGGCGCATTTATTCTCGTAATCTTGAAGAAATTCGTTTTCTCGCTTTGGGCGGGTATGCTACCTTGATTTCAGAGCGTGTAGGCCCCCTGTTTCTCATTAATTCGCACGCGTGACAGATGAGAAAACAAATTTAACGGTAGGACCGAAAAATATGTGCTCGATAACTAGTTACGTAATAATAGGATCAAGAGGCAATGCGTGCTATAATTGGCTTCCGAACACACAACCACAGACTTTTCGGAAGTATTAAAAGCTTACCATGGTGGCGTCGCCTTATGATAATTATTATTAATTATTACTTACTATTATTATTATTATTATTATTATTATTATTATTATTATTATTATTATTATTATTATTATTACTACTACTACTACTATTGTTATTATGATTATTATTATTATTAATATTATGATCTTAAATATTCCATCGTTCATGGAGAGAGCGAGAGCGAGAGAGAGAGAGAAAGGAAACACACCGTCGGAAGTCATGTTTTTGCGCGCGACGCCGTTGTTAACGACGTTAAATGTAATTATTAATACTGTAATATTATTGCCATCGTTACTACTGCTGCTACTATCGTTATTATGATTATTACAAGTATTATCGTTAATTTTACCACTATTGTAATAATTTATAATCCGTACCAACGCGCGCGCGAACATCTTTAACGACAAGTGTTGTCGTAATTGTAAGTATTACAAGATTTCTACATCCATTAACGGCTAGCATTGAAATTTAGGGTGCTCGGTGCAAATTTCGTTGCGGGTGCTGTTTCGCTGCGTCCACTTCCACCGCTGTTTCTAGCATTGCCGTCACTATTATCGTTATCAGCACTGTTGTTGACATTAATAGGACAATTACAGCCATGTGAATTCGCAGTTTTTCGTTACCTTGTGTTACATTTTTCCGTTCAACCATTCCGCCATCGCAGCGACGAGAGATCGACTCTTTTACCGAACGATGACGGAAACACGATTTTGTTTAGTCAGCTGTTTATGCGTGTCCCAAATCCACGGATACTTTTCAACACGGTGCTTCAGCGTATAACGTAACGATATCTTTATTGGCTTCGATATTTTGAGTTCTATTCGATGTAGTACCTCGCTTACCAGTCTAGCGTTTCCGTTTTATATAGGTCTATTAGGCGTTATGCTTGTCGTTATCGGGGAAGTTAGCAAATGGGAGATCGCTGTTCGTTTCGTCGACTAAAACGTCAAAGGTAGAACACAGATCTAGGGGTAGAACTGCTCTCCGAGGAATCGGTGCAAAGGATAACGGAAAAATGAAAGGGAAAAAGCGTATGTTCGATTAAAAAGAAAAAAATATACAAACGTTTTATTGCTCAAACGTCCATGGTTGCTCGTAAGTACAGTAAATTGGCTGAGCGTACGCGGGGGTACTGGGCCCGGGTCATACTTGGCCACGCTTCGAGCAGAGTTACAGCGTGAATCTCGAATCCGTGCTTTGTACAGAATCGCGCATCGAGCGCGCCTTATCGATAACTCTTTGGT
This sequence comes from Hylaeus anthracinus, assembly GCF_026225885.1. Taxonomy (NCBI): domain Eukaryota; kingdom Metazoa; phylum Arthropoda; class Insecta; order Hymenoptera; family Colletidae; genus Hylaeus; species Hylaeus anthracinus. The sequence continues at coordinate 12,131,379 of NW_026535289.1, forward strand.
CGTAAGCGCCACTTCTGCGTACTCTCGTAACGAAAACGTGGTTGTTCGTCCCCGGTTCGACGGCCATCTATCGGCTGAAAAGCACCGTAAAGGGGTAATGGGGGAGGGAGTGGGACGTATGGGGACCCGTTTCGAAAAGTCTTTCTTTGTTTTATCTCCAGGTCCAACCGACAACGTTTATGTACAGGGTCGCTTCACTGAAGCGAAGGTAAAAAAATCGTCCGTTTGGGATTCCAACCGAGGGAAAGTAGAGAAGAGGGGCACAGAGCACTTGACGGACACGAATTATCATCGAGGTTCGTTCTACTTCGGCGTCTGGCTACCGTAATCGACGTAGACGCGCACGACTTCGCCGCTGTATTTACGTTGGCTGGGCATGAAGTAGAAATCCGGTTGATTCGGTTGAGTCGACACGCCGCCCGTAGGATTGTGCATGTTCTTCGATCGTTGATAGTGATCCCTGCGATCCTGGGTATAGTAGCCCGGTTGAATGGGCGCCGTGTGCCTCGAGCCAGGCGCCCGAGGCAGGCTGTACGTTGCGCGGGGCCCTACCATTCGATTCGGGCCCTCCACCGTGTCGGTGCCGTTCAATCCGTTGCTCGTCATGTCGCGATGCCGTGGCAAACTGGATACCGGCGGCGGAGGTGCCTTCTCTTCCGTCTCGAACGCCTCGAAGGCGAAGTTCGTGTTCGCGCCAGAGGCGTAGTCTTTCCAAGCGTTACTGGCGATCAGGCGATCCTAAAATAACACAACGAGATGTTTGTTATCGTTGTTAATAAATTCGCTGGTGAAAAGAGATCCAACGCCCGCGCGAAGACGGCTTGACGCGTTGATTATCCGATTAAAACTCACGCGTAAAGGGACTAGGTACGAGGAAGTTTGTTTTCTCGATCATCTTTGCACGTGATTAGCGTGGGTGGAAGAGATATTGCCTCGTAACAGGAAGATTATATCTATATATCTTGCGAGAGTGCTTCGAAGTGTTTACTATATCTCTTCCACTCGCTAAGTGTACTTTAAAATGTGTGTCGCAAGAAAAGTAATATTCCCGACTCTTTCACTGCCATCCACAGTGTGATACGCGCGACTAAAATCATTTTCGTAGCTCCGTAAGGATCGATTTCGACAAGAACACAATTGCAGACGAAGCAGGGGCGCCACACGCACTCGTCGGAATTTCTTTACGAAGGAATTCAGTCTCGTATAGAGGTTACATATTTTTTTCGACAATGTGTGTACAGTAAAACCTCGCTAATTCGGTACAAAGCATGTTTAACATACTCTATTTAGTATTTAAGTAAAGACTCTACGAAAATACTTGCTCTAAATTTTTTCATCTTCTACCGATCCGTCGGATTATAGTTTTATCCGAATCGCCCACGTTACTCCTTATTATCGAGGTTTTACCATATCTCCTATCGCGCCGGTAATTTCGAAATCTTTGGAGGTGCACGGGGAAAGAATTCGTTACGTGGCTTGCAAAACATACCATCTTCGTCTGCAACAGGTTTCCCTAAAAAAGAAGAAAGTAATCGTTGAGTTTATGGTGCGAGTCACGCGAACTAATCTGAACGCCGCGAGTATGCGTTAGGAGCGGTAGACAGGTACTCGCGAGCGGAGGACTACGGAAGAACGAACCTTCCGGAGTCCTCCTCTCGTCAGTCTAGAAGAGGCTTGCGAACGCAAAACGACGAAATAGTTGGTAACGAGGGAGACACGCGTGGCGAGAGAAGAAACTGGAGAGACAGATCGACAGCAAGAGAGAACCACAGTGTATAGAAATACCTGGATTAGTGAGCAAACGATCGTACGACGAGTAATATTAGCGCGCCCGATCGTGATACCGAGTTTGAAGTTCTACCAGCTGGGATTAGGACGATGCATTTCGTACGGAGCATGTTGGTGATGATGCCGAAGATGATGGTGATGGTGGTTGTGGTGGTGATGGTGATCGCCATTTTGTCGATGATACCGCGTCGCGTTCGTGCGATGAATCGGGTTGGGAGCATCGGAGGAAGCCAGAGGCAGCGAGTACACCCTCTTTACCAACGTGATGGTCGCGGAGAGCGCGGGTCATGCAACACAAGCGAAGCAGAAGATCGGTACCGGGGTTCACAAGAGTGAAAAAAAAGATGGAGAATCGAGTTCGGCGTGTCTCGTACAGGGCTGGGACAACTACTCCAACGGTATAACAATTTGGTACAACACACATGAAACTATTCTGTCCGTTAATAATTCAGAAACCGACGGAGAACGGATGATTCTTATTGCAAGCTGCCCGGAGTCTTTAAACCTTAAACGGGTAGTCGAACCTCGAAAACGTTGAAGACTAATATTTGAGATTTGTTACGCGTATTTAAACGTTCGAGGCTCAACTCACCCCGTTAAAGACTGTACTCCTGTATCCAGGAGCTCGAAAAGGAAACGCGTTTTGACTCGAACGTTTCCTATACGTGATCGAGAATCAACGCAGCGCTACGATCGTTGCAAAAAGAGAGTTAGATGCACACAAAATACAAAGAGACAGAGAGAAAGGTATAAAATTGGTGGACGCGAGTGGAAACAGCGAAGAGAAGAAATTGAACATAAACAAAAAAAAGAAAAAAAAAAGAGGGGAACAGTTAAATGACGGACGGTGTACCTTCGTCGCTCGTCTCCTCGAGGATCTGTAGAGGGTGCAGCTTGCTTGCAGTAGGGCGAGGGCAAGCAACGCGGCTACGCAACCGACGACGATGTACAGCTTGGTGGCGTCGAGGAACAGGTCCGACGTGAATGACGTTCCTTCGTCTGCATCTCCTCCACCCAAGTCGTTTACTAGTGACCAAAAAATGTCCATGTTGGATCGATGCCTTATATCACTCATGTACTTAATATAATATATAGAGTATGAATATATTGTACTGTAAGAAGTTAGATATACGTGAACACACTGTCAGCTTGTCGCTAATAAGCTCGCTCTGTTAAGTTTGTTGTTAGAATAGCGTTCTCCTCGAACGACGGTCCGAGCGAAAGGTACGAATTGAATTAAATATAATACTACAAAGAATTATTTACGTTATTCGAGATAATTGTTATTTATAAAAAAAAAAGGAAAAAAAAAGAAAGAAATAGGAACTATAGAGACTCTAATTCCTCAAAAGGCTACGAACAAAGATCTTTCGCCTACCTCGAGGAGCTCTAACGATCAAGTACTGCGGATCGACGCTGAGGGCTCCGACTTTCCCGCTAACGAGAGCTTCTTTCAGCGCTTTCTCCGCAGCCGCGCCGGTATCCACTGGCTTCAGCGATCTACCCTTCACTTCGTTCTTGTCCAAGATCAAATCCATGTGCGCGATAACGCCGTTCTGCTCTTCGTCTCTACGCGAAATTAAGAACGATTAAAGTCAACCCGATAATTCGATAACCATTTCGCGATCCATTTCACGACGTGACACGACGGAAACTCACTTGTGCAACTCGCTGAGCTGAATTTGGTAATACCCCGGCAGCTTGTCCAGAACCGGGCCAAAGCTGTCCGCTATCCTGTTCGATATAACTTCGAAGTCGGGGCTACCCGGAGCGGGCGCCGTGAAACCGTCGCCCAGGTTCACTAGCTTCACTTCCACGTCGTAGTGCAGCCTCGGCGGTGCCGGTGTCGTGAGTTCGTCGAGTTCTGTGAAAGTGGAATGTTTTTAGTAACGCGTCAAAGACTGTACGATAATTGGAATTGTTACGCTGTTTCAGATTCTAACGCGTCGAAATAAAGTAATAACCTTCGGCGCCGCAAGATTTTATGCATATCCTTTCGGACGAGACGACAGGCACAGCGTCGTGTTTGCGTATTTTCTTGCTGACGGCGTTGAAGATGCCCCCCTTGACAGGATACATCATGTACAAGCAGTGCTCGTCCGTGAACGAGAGATCCCTGTTGTCCTTTGTCACTCGCTTCCTCGAGAACTTGAGAGTCGTTACACCGTCTACCTTGCTCCCGCCGGTATTGTAAATATCTTGAGACGGATCGAGTAGCGGGGCGTTGTATCCGCTGATCCAAGTGTCCATGAGAAAAGCCCGACCGGATTTATCGTCGACCCAGCCCAGCACTGCGTCCGTCTGCGACTAATAACGGAGAGTAAAACTCGTTTTCATTTATTCATTGACGAATGGAACGACCGTTCGCTCCGTAATGAAAGCGTTGATTCGCGTATACTGAGTAGGCTCGTATTACAATACGTACCATTTTTTCGTCATCGGAGAATCCAACGCCGGTCCAGCTGTTCGTGTGGGTGGTCGAGATGACAAACGATAATTGATCCTGTAAGAATATTTTCACTCGTAGTACGTTATTTAAATTATCGAATCGATGAAGATCGTCGAGCTACCTTTCGTCCTTTGTACGTCCATTGAATAGAGTATTCACAGGTACCATTTTCAGGTGAACACTGTCTAGGGTAATGCCACTCGCCACTGCAGCTCGAGGTCTGTACAGTTGTCTCGCCGCTGCCCATCTCCTGCTTCTTATTCTCCTCTGAAATCGTAGACGAAGAATCGTCGTTACAATTTACCTACGTATCTCGCGAAGGTTAATCAAAGAGTATCTACCAAAGAAATTAAGCGTCAACGCTCCTCTTTGCGAGCCGTGTCCGTGGTACTTGAGCTCGTCGGCCTTGTAGAAGTCCTTGACGCTGACCTTGGCCTTCTCGATGCCGCTGGGTGGGTGGTGAACGTACTTGCCCGGTTCTTGTCCTTTCGCCCATATCAGTTGCATGTCGCCGTCTATGATTTCGTGATCGGTCGGTTCGTTCGCTGTCAGCTTTCTTCTGAAGAGTATCGTGGTGACGCCATCGCGTTCGAAGCCCATGGCGGCGGTCAGAGTGTCCCTGCCACCCCAAAACTCGTCCTTCCGCGGCGTGGACCTGTCTCTGGTATAGTAGTCACCTATCCTGTGACTGTTGCCACGCGCGGACCCGATTATCATGTCGGTGCAGTCCATAGGATTGAAGTCGTGCTTGGGCGTGTACTTGTGCCCTGGTCCGGGCAGGATCGCTTCGATCACGAATAACCAGGTCAGATTAAAATAAGCCAGCCACCGTGTCTCGAGCGATTAGCCGATTAAAACGATCGATGACCGCGACTCGAGGCACGGTTACGGTTCGCCGCGACCCGTAACGAAGACTACTCGATATGTTACGCGAAAATGCTCGTTGTGAAAGAGATGCGCGAGTGAATTTATGCTTTTGATAAATGTTTCGCGTTGGTTGGAAGAAGATAGACCTCAGGGGCTGTAGCTACGTTTGTAGCTACAGTACGGGTTTGGCAATCCCGAGGTACCCGAGCTGTAGTAGGGCCAGTGGACCCAGACAGACTATCTGTGCTTCTGACGAAGATTCCAGAGAGTTACAAAGAGAGTAGTAATGTCAAGCAAGAATCGAACGAGTACAAGTTCTCGCAAATAAAACTCACTAACTCGTTTGGAAGACGTACTGACTCTTTCGAAGTGTCGACGTTGATGAATAGAGTTTGAGTAAGGGCGTAATACTATTAGTATACTTTTATATAAGCAACCTATTGTTCTTGTGGATGTTAATTGTGTATTATTTTTTAGACCAACCTGTACTTTAAGAGTAATCAAACGTCTTAAAAAGTACACTATAGAGAATTATGGGAGTTGTTGGTAAAATATAGCTTTCTAGTCTACGATAACAACGCTATTTTTACAACAAAATGTACAAATATTAGATGCGATTCGGGTACGTGTACGTTACAGTGGTCTGCGGAGGTGCAAGTGCAGCTGCACCGACGGTTACGCGAACATTACCGAGGACGTTATGCGCAAGCGACAAGGGAAGCTGATACTAGGATGAATACAAATAACTTCGATTTATCAACAGTGTTTTCCACGTGGAGATGTATTCGTACGTCGTGTTAGTACTACTGATTACTCGAACATCGACTCGCCTCCTTAGCTCGTTACCTTTTGTAGCGCTCGACTTAGGGCCCGAAATTGGCTCCGGTTCCGAGGTCGGTTCAGAACTTGGCTCCGGCTCTGACTTTGGCTCTGGTTCTGAATTGGGCTCTGGCTCGGAGTTAGGTTCTGGTTCGGATTTGGGCTCTGGCTCGGATTTAGGTTCTGGCTCGGATTTAGGCTCTGGCTCGGATTTAGGTTCTGGCTCGGATTTAGGCTCTGGCTCGGATTTAGGTTCTGGCTCGGATTTAGGTTCTGGTTCGGATGTAGGTTCTGGTTCAGGAGTAGAAAAGGATTGCGATTGGGACCGTGATTCTGTTTTGACGGATTTCAACTGGGACCTCGATTCAAGCTTGGAATTAGGTTCTGGGTTAGGCGCTGGCTCCAGTTCAGACTTCGGTTCAGGAACAGAGGTGGGTTCCGGTTCGGACCTCGGTTCAGCTTTAGGAGTGGGTTCTGCTAGGGATCTCGTTTCGACTACGGACGTGGATATTAGTTTGGGTTCGGAATTAGGCTCTGGTTCGGATGTGGGCTCGGACTTTGGCTCGGATACGGGTTCGGGCGTGGTGTTGGTGCTGACGACAGTGCTCGGCTCGGCGACGGGTTCCCCTGTGCAACAAAGCATCGATCGTCGTGCAACTACCTACTGCTTATATCGTTTACGGACCACCACCTCGTGCGTAGTGTCTCGAACGGGAGGAGGGACGCTAATTATTTTACTACTACTCGTTGGAAAGCACTACGTATTGTTGCTATGTAATTACGGGAAGCCAGGGGGGGGGGGGGGGCTCTTATCTGTATTTCTGTTAAGCATCGACACGTACCGTTTTCAGGGGGCACCTCTGATTCTGGAGACCTCTTCTTACGCCCTGAGCAAAAGAAAAAGTACGTATCACTTGGTGCAATCTTTAACCAGTCTGCTGTGGTTAACAAGTTTATCTGTCAGGCAGAAATGTCATATACATATTAGATTCTCCCAAAAGTTTCTTCCATTTCATTAATAAGTAATATCGCTCCATTACAACATTAATATCTAGGAAATTCAGTTGCCTATTTGTATAAACACCGCACACGAAATAACCGAATGCAAGTCACGAGAGAAACTTTCGGGACACCCTAATACATACGTAGACGAATATGGTTTTCATGACACAAAATACTGCCATTCATTCATAACGACACAGTTGGCTGGTATATGCATCGACTGCCACGCTAAATGTATCTTCGAATAGGCATCGATCCCGTTAGGATAAACACCTTCAAAGGATAAGCCACGACGCTCACCTTGCTTGGTACTGACGCGATAAGTGACGCTGGTTTGGACGGTGACGTCAACGTCCGATCGCGGAGTCGAGGCCAACGTGGCGGCGTCGTGGGCTTTGGCCGATCTTCTCTTGGCACCAGACCTCTCCGTTCCGAGCTCTGGCTCGGGTTCTGGCTCCGGTTCCGGTTTCGGTTCGGCTTTCGGCTCCGATTCTGGTTCCGGTTCCGATTTTGGCTCTGGTCGCGGCAGCGGTTCATCCTTCGGCCGTTCTTGGATATCGGGGAAAGCTCGACAGGCAGGAGTCAGGTCGCTTGGTCGCCAGCCAACACCTACCCAACTCGTCCCGTTTACTACCATCACGCCCTCGAGTTCTTTGCTGTCCTTCAACACGCGCCAATAGAACGTGAAGTTGTCGGACAGTTTCTTCATCGTGTAAACGTCTAGGTCCACGTCGATGGTCTTGATCGGGGATTCTGAAATCAATTACGGAGTTAACGAGGCATGAACGAAACGCCGTGACCGTTAAGTGTACGAAAGCGTTCCTATTACAGTCCTAACGTTCATTGGGAAACTTTGACCGTGAACTCATTATCTCTGCAGGTTACGCGACGTAATAATGTTGACTGTAATCGCTTATGGTCTCGCAAGGGACGTTACACGGTTGCGAATCTCCGTTTTACTGTGTACAATTTCAACGTTTAGCTACTGTAACGACTCTCGCGATCTTTCTCGCTGCTTAGTTTTCAAAGGGTCCACGAATAGGAAACTGTTCGCGATGGAAGTAATGTCTAGCGTCGGTATGGTCGGAAAATTAAAGTTCCTTGGATGGTAGGACGAGGCAGCAGGTTTACTTTTAAACCAAAATCTGAAAGTCACGTGGAAGAAAGTTGTTCCAGATCGGTGTATTTCGACGACGCATCGTAAATTCTCGCTAGGTGAAACTTACTCTTCGCGCAACCCGGACCGAACCATCCGATGTTGCAGTAGCATTGCTTGGTGGGTGCGGTCGTGCCGCCATTGTCGATGCACGTGCCCTGAATACCGCAATCGGAGTCGTCCAGGCATTCCTCCTTAAATTCGCACCTCGTCCCGTGATACAGACGGTCGCATCTGCACCGGCCCACGAGATGCCGACCGTGGCCGCTGCAATCTTCTCTGTACGCCTTTCTGTCGATAATCTGTTAAACGCAAGGCATTACGATTCAACAGTCGTGAAAATTGTATTCCATGACTTAATAACGAGACTTCGAAGAAGGAGGAGGTTACTCGATTCAACGGTTGTGTATATTTTCTTTTCTTCGTAGTCGATTATATTATTTCTTCCGAGTTATTGTGAATACTTACGTCGACGTCGGCGCAAGACCAAAATCTGTAACTCGCGCCCCATTCCTCGGCCTCTCGCAGTAGTCGAATCGTACAGTCCGTGCACGTGAAGTTCTGAGGTAAATGCACGGCGTAACTTTGCGCCCTGAAAATTAATTTCCTGTTTAATTTCTGTTCGTCTATTAACCCCGATAGAGCTCGCGGTATAATTAAGCTTACGTGGCGTCATCCTCCACGAATTCGCTGGTTTTCGTCACGGGCGTTAGATCGACCAGCGGTCTGTCGAGGGCGTCCAAGATTTGCAGTCGGAATCCTCCCTGGCAAAAAGTACAAAAATCAGAAAAAGAACGGAACTTGGATAACAATTTTTATTTGTATTATATAAGTATTCCATGAATCTTCCACAACAACCAAGCATCGCGAACCGTCGAAGCGAAGCTTCGTTGGATAACGAGGAATTTTGTTGCGCTAACGAAAATTTCTAAATAAAGAACGGCGGTCGGATAATGATCGACGATTTATAAAAGTGGAGCAGTGCTGTTATAAATGAAAAAAAGAAATGGAAGAAGCGAATGTATAAAGTGCATATTGTACGCGATTAACAGGATCGCGTTAATTCCGTTGTGTTTGGAAACGCAGCCAAGTTACGGATGGAATCATTTTAGTTCCAATGAGTGAACTTCCGCGCGGTTTCTTTCGCTGCGCTCGCGTCGGAAGCGAGAAACGGTCAAGAGGACGTTGAGACATCGATGGCGCTCGGATAGCGGTATCGAGTGGAGTTTAGCGCGGAATCCGTGGCACAGAAACTGGCCTTATGTTCGATCGGTCACGTCGAACAAAAAATATGGGCACAGCTACCGGCGGGACCGCGAGATACATATTGATGACTAGACTGTCCATTTTATGCATTTATGGCGTGTACCAATTCGTATGGTATAACATATACATGTATGTCTTCGAATCTGTGGATTGTATGTATCGACGCCCGAAATACTGAACACGTTGATCGCCACCTATGTACAAGCCGATAAGGAACTAAGATAAAGAAATAGAATAAATCTGGATAGGATTTGAGAAGACATTCATTTTCGCGATTCGAAATTAATCGCGATGGTAAGAAACGTAACCAGAACATCGATAAGGAAATGATCCTATAAAACCCAGCTTTGATCGACGCATTCCCGCGAGAAGTGGTAACTCCGTCGTTACGAAAGCGTCGCTTCGCGAAACGTCCACCGAATTGGAAATAGGAAGAGAGATGTCGCCGATGGAGATCAATGACTCGCAGCAGGTAACAACGTAACGACGCCGAGTGTCGATTCGTCGATCAGACACCCGTGAAAAAAGAAGAAGAACCGTTTTTAATTCGACCGCTGCATGAGAAATACATATCGCGTTCGCTACACGTGTCACGTTTCGTGCACGGCGACGAATATTTTTCTCACGAATGAAAGATACGATACAATTATTAGCAGACAATGCGGCTTCGAATATGCGACGTCTATGAAAGAAGCATTGTTTCAAAGAACACCTCTTAAATAATGTGTTTCTTTAATAATCACGTTATAATATAAGACGTAACATCCCACGGTCGATTGTTTGTTAATCGGACGCTCGTATCGAGTAATCCGAACAAACGAATCCTTGCGATACCAAAAAGGAGATAGTAACGTATGGGAAATATGGGTCGGTATAAAAAAATCAATTCAACTTTAATTTCTCGAATGATAACCTCAAAACTCTGTCGGTAATTTTCCGTCGGTAGTTATTCGAAGGTCATCGAACCTTCATCGAAACGTTCCATGGAACGCGCAAATTTCCCTCGCGTTTTACCTCGGCCACTGTTCCCTGAGGTGTGAAAACGCATCGAAACGGTGGCGTTTCACGGGAGAACAATGCACGAGGCGCGTTTAGTGGCGAAATGGGATCCCGTTCGCCGGAGATGCTCGTCACTTTTCATGAAAGTGGTCGTCGAAAAATCGCGCGAGAGAGTTTGAAATGTTTTCCAACGGTGCGCGACGATTGCGCCGCCACTCGAGAGGAGAAGAAGGAGAAAGGGAAGAGGCGGTTTCGCGAAGTGGTACTGCTTCGCACGACGCACACCTGCAGCGGTCGTAGTGTTATTGTCGAATTTTTCTCATGCCAGGGATATTTTCGTGTGTGGAGAACGCTCGAGCCGCTTAGACCGCGCCGTCTAAAACCAGTTACTGAACCGAACAAAATACGACGCGATTTGTATACATGAAAATACGTAGATTGGCTCCGAGTTGATTGCGATTCTGGGAGGGAATCGACGCGAACCAAGAGTTATTTCACAATGAATTTCGAGCCAAGTTTAGTTGAGAATTATCTAGAGTTTTATCTAGAATTTTATCTAGAATTAACTGTCCTCGAGTATGTAGCAACGTTTGGCTCATTCGATAAAGCGACTCGAGTTCCTTTACGGTTCGATTATTTTTCCAGCAATGTATCGGAGTGTTTTGGCTTCGACGACAGCCATGTTACGGTACTCGACATACCGATGTGTTCCACTGAGCACGGACCTCTCTATTGTGTGCGTCCACATGCAAAGCGACTTTATCCCTTACCACCTTCTTTCCGATCTACCTACGTACGTAAGGTACGCGAGTACCTCGAACGCACGCCGAGCTTCGCTTCTGAATTATTCAACGCGCGTCACCTTGAGCGACGAACAGCAAGCGTAGGCTGAGCTCAGCATCTGTCTTTTCTTTCCCTTTCGTAGACCACGCGCGGACAAATTCGTGATGTCTTTGACGATGACTTAGGGTACTCGCAACGATGCGCCGCGGAGAATATGAATTTCTAGCGTCGATCGTGCAAGCTATTCCAGTATCCGTTGTGCTTAAGGCTAGGTCTGGGTTAGGATCGTCGATAAGCTTTGATATTATTTTATTTCTGACGATGTTTACTCGTCTCGCAATTTTTAGTTCTTCGTAAAACGTTGCATTCTATCGTTTGTATACGATCCGCTGAACTAGTCAATTAACGAAACGGGGGCGTTTCCGTGTAGCGTGCACCGAACGCTCATGTTTTCAACGAATTGAACACGTGCCATAGAGTGCCATAATTATACGTGCGGGGCACGCGACATATGTCGTGCGTTTTGCAATCTTAACGCGGAAAGAATTAAGTAACTTCGAGTTTGACCCAGTTCCGGTTGAATTCTTTCGGTGCAAAACTGAAATTTTCGTAACTTGTACATAGAAACGATGAGAAGAGGTTGATCGAAGAATGAACGCGGAAATTCATACAGTCGAGGCATACAGTTCACCTGAAGGCGAAATATTTGATGGAGTGGAAGGTAATGTCATTTCTCCGTATCTCGATACTTATTTATCATTAATCTGCTCATTGATTCTTATCGATCTTGCATCGAAAATTTTGCACGCCAGATGGAAAAGGGCTATTGATAACGAGGGTGATTACATAATTGCTTGAAAATAGAGAGTATATTATTCGGATTTAGTTTAAAAGAAATGACATTACTTTTCGGTCCCTCTGATAATAATACATTGTAGAATGATTTTTTATTCAGCACCAAGAAACGTAAAAAGTACCAACACTGGTTATTGGAAACGTCAATCGCGTTTTCTGTGCTAATTTGAAGAAGCTTGCGCGTGTGTGCGCTGAAACTACCGACCGGTTTCGCTAGAACGGTTTCGCAGCTTTCCTTTTTTTACCACGTGGCTAACAAAATTCACTAACGAATTCAATTATCGTTCGAGTAAAAGTGGCGTCGAACGCGGAAAAGTGAAGGAGAATTAACGAGTTGCGAAACACGGTAATCCGTTTACTTTCCAGATCGAATTATATTCATTAATTGAACGCCAAAAAGAATTCCTTTACTCGTCGATATTAAACAACGTTAGCGCGCCGTGGAATAAAAAAAATGTCTACTTACTCGGTGAGGGTAAGCCAAATGCCACGTGACGTTGAAGTCGCTCCCAGATAGTAAAGTAGTCTTGACATCGCCTGAGACATAAAATACACATACATTATGCAACGTTGCGCATCTACGGGAATACTCTATTACATGCGATAGATTGCTTCGAGAAACGGAAACTTACAATTTCTCAGACTCATCGATTTAGACGAGGGTTTTTATAAACAATGAGACGTTAATATTCGTTACGATAACGAGTCACGATAATTTGTAACAATTGCCGGAAACATGCTTTAAATGCAAGTTCACTCGGGCCTCGTGTACGGGTTCTCTCACCAGTATTCGTTCGGAGTATTGAAACCGAGTTAGAATAATGGACATCGTTTTTCTGATAGTATATTATCATTCTTTTTTTTTTTTTCTTTTGTTTATCATATTTATATAATACATTAATATTAATGAGATACTTATCTAGATACGTTCTCCACGCGATGAATACGCGCACGATGCGGAATACCTCATCTTTGTAAATTCAATTTTCGCATCGAACGATCGCGGAAATCGATTACAGGGAAACGACGCGGAATCGTCGTGAACTAAAAAAACGCATCGATGCGGTTATGCTTTTAGTATCACGAATTGCATCGGGTCGTTACGAACACGAATTTCTACGTAATCCAAAAGGGAGCGGTGATGAGGGGGCTAGGCATCCCCGATTCGCCAATGGAGGGGCGAAGATAAGGATCTACAGCGGTGTTTAACGTATCTGGACGGGGTTCCGGAAGCAATCAAGATTGGCACGGAGTACAATTAATTTCCGGAAGTGGCCGACGGCAGTGCGCGTTCCGCGACCGATCCTGCCTTTTAAGGACGTCTTCCCCCCTTTTCCCTGCGCACCTCCTCCCCGCGCACCTGACTGAAAAGAAAGCAAGCGTTCCCTCGCCATGAAACGGTCGAGGTGGCAACATTTTTTACTTTTTGTTTTAGACGACACGGGGGCGAGCCGACTCTACGCATCGCGCATATCACGAGAATGGTTTATGTCCTGTCGTGTTTAAGGTTCTTGGTAGTGGTAGACTGGTGATATATGGCAAGGTATGGTGAACAGGGAAATTAAGAAGTGGCGAGCAGTTAATAGGTGGTAGGTTTTATTCTTTGATCGTTTCACGGTACAATGCACCTCGTGGATACGTAACGACATAAATTTCATACATTTCGCGCATTCCACCGGGGTACTCGTACATACGGTTACGTAGACGGTCCCGTTAATTTCAATTTCGCGAAAATCGACTGGCGCCTACGCCATCTGGCGATGGCTATACGAAGCGTTGAAATATTTACGCCGCGCACCGTATACTTGCAAGTAATACTACGAGTAGAAACTGTCGATTTATAGTAAGCTACACCCTTGAATCTAAACCTGACAAAAAGATTGACTATCAAAACGCCGGTTACGTTTAGCATTCGCTACAAGCACGGGTATCGATGCGATTGTTACGTTTATTCAAATTCCCAAGTCTGTTGCATTTTAAGCATCTTACAGCGATTCGTTGTCACTTGTTATTGAGACAAGCCTTTGTCCGTGAAAAATGTAGATTCGTTAAAAATGATCGTTCATTCGTAATTCGTGCCCAGATAAGAAATTTGCCTATCCGCGTTGAAGGGATCGCGAGCAACTTCTGTGACTCACTGTGTATACGTGCGCAGCGTGAAGGTAAGAAACGTGGAAGGTAATGCCCGGGCACCGAGGTTCGAGTTCCCTTCGCACGAGTCGTGGTGAAAGTCGCTTCGAATCAGACTAGCGGGCTATCCCCACCGGGACGTGTCTTCGCGTTAATGTCGTTTTCCCATAGAAATCCCCGGTGTTGCCTCTCCCTCTATCCCCCACAGCGATCGACTAACGACGCTATCCACAGGACGACCGCGAAAATTCCGCCGTAGCTTCCGGTCCATGCTCGCGTTCCGTTCCGCGGATCGTGTAACGAGCCAACAGCGTCCGGGAGATACTCGCACCGTTGGCAGGTAACACTATCGAACGGGATTCGCCGTTGTTTTTCTACACATGCCAGAGACGCGACATCTCGAGTCTCGAGTTTCACCGGTTTGTTCTTCTGTGAGACGCGGTGGTGTTTTCAGTTTGTCTGTGGAGAACTGGTCCGTTTGGAAGGATGGAAGAGGGGGAGGAGCGCTGAACGGACTCGACGCTATGTGTTTATTTACCTTGCGCTCCTTCGACCGCTGCGAAGGAATCGTGTAGGAATCGATCGTTTCACAGTAGAAACTACACGCGTGTTTTCTCTTGGACAGGCATTTCGACGGATTCTAGAGCAGTGTCTCTCAAACGTCAGCTACCCGCAGGTGACGAAAGGAGTGTATAGAAATAGGTATAGAAATTACTCGTACACGGTCCGTCTAAAAAGAAACCGAACTTTTGCTATGAAAAGAAACAAGTACAAGTAAAGTTTTTACGCACACGTTTATTTACTCAAAATAATCTGCGTGTAGACCGCGTAATTAACATTTCGAAGGACCTTTACAGCTCCTGTTTTGGTAGCCCGTTTAGTATGGCGGTTACAGCGGTCTGAATCTCCGAAATGTTGCTATGATGTGTCCCTTTCATTGGAATTGACATTTTTACCTTGGATCATTCGTCCTACTCGCCTGATCTGTCTCCCTGCGATTATTTTCTTTTCCCAAAATTGAAAATTGAAAATTGAAAATTCCAATGAAAGGGACACATTACCAAAACAGGAGCTGCAAAGGTCCTTCGAAATGTTAATTACGCGGCCTATACGCTGTATTGACGCAGAGGGAGATTATTTCGAGTAAATAAACGTGTGTGTAAAAACTTTGTACTTTTTTCTTTGTATAGCAAAAGTTCGGTTTCTTTTTAAACAGACGGTGTATATATATATATATATATATATATGTCGATATTGTTATTTGGAAGATTATGTTTACCAAAATACTTTGTAGGAACTTCAAGGGCTGTTAAATACGCGTCGACTTTAGCGGGAGTTTACTGGTTTACGGACGAGTCCATGTCGGGAACAGCTTTTAGCGACGTAACCAAGGTAGATGGCAATATTCTGTTTACTCGTGCGGTACATTACGCGGCGTAATCATTTGTTTCAAAGATCTCTCTATGGCTTGCTAATGGATCATTAGCATAGCGGTTCACTTTGTTCGGTACTAACATCATTAGTGCGTCGTATCGCGAATGCAGTATCTTTATTAAAGGCTATTCCATTTCGAAGAGTACTAACAGCCTTCGAGTCTGTTCATCGCGCACTAATAATGAAATAATTCAGTCTCGCGACAGCGTGGCATTAACGAGGCCAAGGTTTTCGCAGGACAGGTATTTCTAAAAAGGAAAACTGTGTAACGTATCGCCGTTCGTATTAATCTCAAGTACGTTCGACATATTTTCATGTTTTCGTTTCAATCTCGGGACAGCAAAAGTATCCGTATCTTAATCATTTTATTAGGCGTAAAAAATCAATTCTGTGCCTGTCTAAGGTAAACTTACAATGCAACATTTCATTCAAGTGAGCATATTTCTATTTAAACTCGTGTTACAAGTAATTATGTAAATGCAAAGGCACAGAATCAATTTGTACACGTAACAATTCGGTTCATGCGGTTTCGAATAAAATACGAAAGCTCACCACGAGGCATTCCACACGGTCCAGGAGTCCTGGCGTTATCCAGGAAGTCCAAGTCGTACTTCCTCGCTCGCGGAAAAGTCAAGGCAACGTGTCCTTGCGCCTCCCGGTATATTACCGTCAACACCAACAATATCAGTCCCGACATGATCGTGGAACACGTTTTCGATGACATTTTCAAGCTCGAACGTGCTCGTGCGATCGTCCAATGTCGTCCACGCTCACAGGCTCGAGTCTTTCACTGAATTCCTCTGGCTCGTACCCTCTGAGAATTTTCCTCTCGCGCGCCTGAGACCCTCCTGTTGATTTTTCCTGACGCTCGGCATGGGCACCCCTCGTTGATTAACTCCTTCCGCCTCGGCGAGGCCAATCTGAAAAAAACGAGGAGATCCTTAGCTCGATTTACGACCCTTGCAACCGCACGGTTTTACTAACAACGGATAAACGCCGTGGATATTTTTATCTTCAAACTATAGAAAAGTATAGAAATTCCGTTTCTGAAGGGTCGGTGCTTCGTAAGCAAGTACCCGATTGCGTTGAAATAACATCAAAGTGGGAGAGTATCGTGAACGCCGAGAATAAATCGTTGTAGGATGTTTTCATCGTTCATTATTATTCAAATGAAATTCTGCCCATCCCTGTCGCAGAACGCGCGAACACCGACGCTATTCGAAAGTGGTGTCCGTAACCGAAGAGATACAGCGAAACTATACCAAGTCAAGGCCAATTTTCGATGCCCATGCAAACTCGTTCTTTGGTAACGCGACTGGTTAAGATTGCATAAATTATTACATCGTTTACAATCTTGCATAAATTTCCAAGAATTCCGGCGTTCAATTTTCGACGTTTAAAGCGAAACGTAAAAACGAAATTCGCGGAATGTCTCGACTCGTGCCCGATTAATTTCTTGCATTAATAACGTTCGAGCGCTAAGTGTATCCCATTCGCTTTTTGTTTGTTGCGTCGTCTTTACAACTTTAATTACGTATCTTACACACCTGACGAAAAATAGAATCATAACAAGCTAGCGATTCGTTCCGGACAAGCCAGTGGCAGCGCGTTTGTTTACTCGCGTAGTCGTGGCTGGAATGCCTTTGTCTCAAAGTCCACCAAAAAAAGATGCTATAATAACAAGGAGTAACCGCCAACGGGTATTCCAGATTGCAGCGCGTTAGCGAAACGTGTAATTTTCTCAAATGGACTTTTCAAGTTCTCGAGGTTTTGAAATACCAACGGACAAGACGCAGCAAAAACATATTCTATCGATCATCGTAGAGAACAACGGCGTGGTTGTCGGAAGGACGACGTCGTACAGGCAACGCGACTTCCTCCGTTTCTGGCTTCCCTCTCTAAGAGACGAGGACAAACGTACCGTCGCGAAACAAGGATCGACGATCGGGATGCGTAGAACACGAGAAGGTCTTCTACCCGCAACGTCGAACTACCAGCCGTGCCACTTGAAAAAATGATTACAGTATCGATAGAAAACGTAAGTTAAAATGTGGGAACGTTACGCAAGAAAATTGGTGAATCGGTCGTAACCATTGTGTCGCAAACTCGGACAGGTGATAAACACCTCGCTTAGAAATAGATAGAACAGAATGAGGATATAGATTAACGAAATACAAACTGTCAGGTTTCCGCATCCCATGGTAGTTATTCAAAATAATGTTCCCCATTTTGCCAATTACAGCAACTCTATACATTCGATACATTTCCATATTAGTCGATCAATTTCTACACGAGGTGGCTATCACCTGTTCAAAGGTTGCGACACGACAGTTATGTAAGACGGATTCCTTAGATTTTCAACTCGATCTTGCGCAATATTCCTTACTTTACTTTCTTGAAATTCTATGTTACTGTTAAGCCGGGGGGGGGGGGTGGCACATCGAGGAGTAGACATTTTCTTTAATAATCAACACATCTTTTATAAAAGAACCAAGAACTCGGAACGTTTATTAACAATAACAAGAACTCGATCAATAAACACGTCTGTTCGATAACAAGTCTGGCGACGTTCTGTCAATTCAAAAGTTGCCGGTTCTCTCGGTAACCGGAACATCCCGACGATCCGCTTCCACTCGCTCTTCAGATTAGGCATGGTGGACGCAGAAGGCGCGAAAGACGAAACCGGAGATACCGAAAGGAAACCGAGTCGTTGAAATTAGTAGCAATCGCGAAGAGGAAACTTTGAGCCAGGAACAATTGTCGAATTAGGTATACAGAGGTTGTGGGATGAAACGATTGCATCTCAGACGCGAATAAGTGAAATTGCGAGGAGTGCAATTTGTTCGGACAACATCTATTAGATTATCCCGAAAGTTTCTTTCGCGAGTTGCACTCAATTATTTTATGTGGTCGTGTTTATATAGACAATCTAATTTCATAGATATTCACGTTGTAACAGTAACGGAGCAAAGTGAATCGCGCACGATTCAGTAATGTAACATAAAACATAAAATATTGTGCATGTGTTACTTATTAACACGTTGATCGCCACGTCAGCCATATATGAACTTAAGAACTAGAAAGATTAATTCTGAAAGTTAGACGTCACACGAGATGAATCTAAACGAAGTTCTTGAATTTTGATGTAATTACAAAACTAAGGCTCCGATAGTCTAAACAATATTTAATATCTTAGCAGAAATGTTCAAGAATATTCGTTTTGCAGACAACGTGTTAATAAAGCGAAAGAAACTTTTGGGACAACCCAATCATAAAGCTTTTAACTAGGTGACGACGGTAAGACCACGTGTAGAGGTCGATGCGAGCGCATGAAAAAAAGTAGGAGTACATATTCCGATTTACAAGGTTGAGTCGTAGTCTTCCCGAATGTATCCGATTTTAAAATACGTAACACGGCCGAGAACCGGATAGCGTATAAGTTATGAACAGAACGACACGCGACCGTAGAATTCTGCCTGTTAAATCGAGGTCTTGCGGTACTTATTTCCGAAGACGACCCAAAAGCAGAAGGTTAAAAGCGTCGAACCGTGACATTAACTCGTTGAAAAGTACTATAACTTCAATGTACTGTAGTTTATTATTATACGTAGCAAATATGGTGTCGTTCTGTTACTATACTCGTCCATTATCAATCTTTGCGTAATCTGTACCGCGAGGTTAGAAAGGTTAGGAACCCAGTGCCTTGGGGCGCGCAGCGTTCCAGTTACAAAAGATAGAGTCGAAACACCAATGGCGAAGGGATTAAGGATCCGACGACGTTCCACGGGGCGCGTGTGAGTCTATGAAAATTAATATATTCACGAACGGGTTGCGACAACATTTCCACGCAAAGGTTGCGACACACGGTAGCGGATCTCCTTCTGAGGAATCTCAACGCGGCCTCAAGGATGGCCTCAGCCTGGCCTCATCGACGAGGTATACGCAGCGCCTATATGCTTGGCGCAATTCACTCGTCGAGATGTGCGGCCTCTAGTGGGAGTATTGAACCAACGGCAGGGGGGGGGGGGGGTCGGGGGAGGAAGCGAAGCTGCAACGCGCGTACAGGGTATTTTTTCCACGCCCCGTGGAAACCTGACATTCTGCAGAATCTCGATCCTGCCGATTTCCAGCGACACGCTCTTCCATTTGTTCTCAAACGACCCCGACGATCGTTACGAAATCGCCGACGTACTCGCAGCGTTTGCGATTTTAGCACGCGATACATGGATCGTTTGGTACGTTCGCGGCGTTCACGAATTCCAGCGTTCGCGAAAATAAACGTTATCTCATCGGAGAGCGATTTTTAGCTTTCTACGGTTTTCGATCGCGACGAGGCATTCCGAGAGGTCCGCCGCATTGATTCGCACATTTCGTTCGTCTTTTCGTAAACATGGAAGGTCGTCCCCCTTATGGACGTGAAGGTCGACCCTGGGTAGTATCATCAACGTTCTCAACCGGATAAAAAGTTCCGAGAAACGAATAAACTTTAATTCCACTTCGACCCGATCTTCTTAGGGAAACATTTAATATAGAAATTATTATTCTTTAACACGTTCACGTCGACGTGTACCACCGGTGGCTCGCGAACAGATGATGCGTATCACAGCGCCGTCCCATGACGAGAAACCAAGACAGGCAACGACGCCGTGAATGTGTTACGGGGTTAGTCGCAGTCAGGAAAATGAAAACGGACATTTTCTTGTGTGTGTGTGTGTGTGTGTTTTTTTTTAAGGCATTAAATAATAATTTTTAATAATGAAATGTATCGGGTTGTCCGGAAAGTTCATGGCTATTTTCAAGAAAAATTCAAAGGCATATTCGAATTTTGATGTATATTTATTGAATTATATGTGTACCATTTTGTACCACAACCATTCCACCTGTTAAGGAATGTACACATTTTATTTGTTTTCATCCAATCCGATATACATATGCAGACCTGTACCGCCTACTAAAAATCGCCATGAATTCTCCAGACAGCCCGATAAAGATATCACAAAGTATGTCTTAAGAAACTATAAAGGAATGTTTGTTTTAAAAAAAGGTTAAAATTAAATTTCATTAATAAAAAATATTATTTAATATCTTAAAAAAAAAAACACACACACACACACAAGGTGTTTTTAAGCCCTTTAAATGAAACCTCGTCTGTGTCACTCGATCAACCAAGAGATAATTTCTTCTTTGGAAGATAAAATCAAAGTTACGCGCGCTGGAGGGTGAAGGAACCGGAAACGAGGTTTGTCAGGCGGAGTGGGAAAAATTAATTGGCATTCCATCGGATGGTACACGGCGATTTCTATCGGTGTCGATGAACGGGTCCGTTGTGCGTGGTGTGTTTCGACTCGGGCAGCCAATGTCGAATGGGAAGGTGAGGTAAGAATCGGAACGAGGTGGGAGATCGAGCACGGCTACGTAGGGAAAACGATCCGCCTTCGACGGCTCGTGGAAAACGAGTTGACATTCCAACGAACACCGATGTCGTTGTCCTTACCGACGTTCGCGCTCGTTTTAATTATTATTCGCGCTCCGAATGCCGTTGATCGATCTAATGCGTGATCTTGAGGAACATGTCTGTGGTTCTAAGCCATTGATTTCTAAACGTTTTACCACCACCTTCCCAAAAACACGGGAACTTTGTCGACGTAGGACGACAAATTCAACGAACCTGAAATATGGAGTTTCTTTTTAATTTGCAGGGGCTCGTGATTTTAGAGATTAAGTAATAGATTTAAATAAAAGAGGTAACCGCGAAAAGGGGCGGCTGTCTGTTAATTACAGCCACGAAAGTAAAAAAGCTATAAAGGGAAGAATAAATTGGCTCCAAACAAAGCCTCGTCTCCTTTGAGACCCATGTACGTGCGGATTCGAAACGGGTCGAGCGAATCCGCGAAACAATGGCAAAAGCGTAGAAGAAGGAAACGTTTCACCGATTGCTCGAGGAGGGAAAAAAAAAGATGGCGTTTCTAAACGCGTCGCGCCGACTGATCGTTCTCATTGATGCGAGATCTCGCGGAGTGGGAGAAGACGAAGAGGAACTCCGACGTTAAAGCAACAATCTCCTTCGACGTGTCGTGGAAAACCCGACGTTCCGATGGTGGCTCGTTTCATTCAGTTTTTCGTTTCGTTCTCACTGCCTGGTTGCGTTTCCACTGGGAAGGATATTACGCGATCCGACGGCATTACGCGCGATACGAACGATGCGATGAAGCGGAATAACGAACGCGACGAAAAGAATGCGACCAACGGCAGAAAGAACTTTCCTCGTCGCGAGGAAAGCACACGGAAGAATTTAAGCTATGTAACGGAAACAATGGGAGAAACTGGACGGAATGCAACGTTCTGTTTCCTTTAGAGAATTTCAAGAATTTACAAAAACGAGGTTAAGATGAAGAGAATCATCGCATCGTGGAATTCGCATGACTAATCATTCCCTCGATAGTATTTAAAGGAAAATATTTCTTTCTAATTCCTTTCGTTCCATTCTCGTGTCGAATACGAAGTCATCGATAAAATATTTTCGAAGAAACCGGGAATGTGTAGGAATGCACGTGAAAAGAAATTCGTTGAGATTGCGCTCGCTTCTTTTCGTCTGCATTTAGTTGCGCCACCGGTAAAACTGATCGCGTGAAAAAAAAAAAGTATAAATGTAGGAGGATAAGCGTGTAAACATACAATGCAGAATAATGCAGCGCGCGAGAGGTGCAATTTCTTGGTACGTAATTAAGAAAAACGAAGAGGCGAGGAACGCCGATGACGTTAGTATCATTAAGTTTCCTCTCACTAGCATTCTACGTATAATGAGCTCTTACGCCACACACGATATTACCTTAGGATACGGGGAAGAATACGTGCACGACGACGGTGGATGCAGGAAGCAGCGAGCCGATAAAAAAGAAAACGACCTTCCTCCGTGATCGGTTAAACGAGCATCGGTACTAGTCTTTAACGTCGACACGTTACGGATCGATCGAATTCATTTCACGTTATCGGCTCAACGCCGATTCGTTTAATCTACGTCCCGCTACGATTTCCGTCGGTTGTACACTTTCGATTTTCTCGAACGACCGCAGCGATAACATCCGTTGCATCGTTATCTTCTAATCGTCCTTGGAATGCAGCTGGTTTATCGTAAACATTGGCGCTAGCGGTCTACGAACGTCGTGGTTAACCCGAACTTGCGTAACGATGAAAACAATCGTTGCAAATTTTACAAGATTCCCGTCTGAAATTTTCGAAGCTCTCAACACTCGGCGCTCCAAAAAAAAAAAAAAAAAAAAAAAAAAGTAATTTCTTTCAACAAAATTGACGCAACAGGAAATTTCTCGCAGTATTCGTGGATTCTTGGTCCGCGAAACTCTCTAGATAACGTTCCGGTAAAGAACCGTGCTCCTACCTGTTGAATGCGGTTCCCGAAACTTGCACAGCTGATCTCCGTTTACGCACACACAAAATATCACTGCACCGACGGAAACGAGCGAAGTCTCAGTTCGGCGACGTCATCGTTGATCGGCGAGTAAAGTCACTGCTCGATGGAGTTCTCCTCGGAGAACAATGTCCCGCGATCGATCGGCGAACCGATCGATGATTCACTGCATCGACGATCCTCGGTCGCGGTTGGTTCTCAGAACGCGGCCATTTCGAGGTACCGAAGCGGAGCGTTCGTGGTAAGGATAGATAAAATCGGTCGATTCCGACAGGTGGTCGTTGCACGAGGATCACGCAGACGAGAAGGATGCGACGGGGCCACGTCCAAGACTGACTGCTGGTGCTAAGGCTCGGCAGCGATCGACTCGACTCGGTTCGACTCACCTCGACTGCCTGGCATTGCAAAGCAGCCGCGAGCGAAAACTCACTTTACCTTCCCGCGGCCCCTTACGTTTGCCCCCCGCTATTACCGACCGCCTGTTCGCCTGCTTCAGCCTGCTTTCTTAAGGCTGGCTCTGCTTCGCTCGCCTGAATACCTGAGACCTACCTGGTCTCTGCCCCCTTCCCCCTTCTACGAGTTCCTTCCACAGGTCTCGTACTCTTGACGTCTTCTTGGGCTCTGGCTCCCTCTGACAGAGACTCCGCACGACGTTCGGGTCACCGAATCGCCTCGAATTTTGTATATGTCCCAGGGAAATGATAAAAATAGAGATTCGACGAAATCCCTAAGGTAGATGATCAATCCACGCGAGATGTTGAAATAACAACTCTGTGAAGTCATTTCCGTAAAGAAAGTAAGCGATTTCATCAAATTCCTTGACTGTTTTGGTGGAAAGATGGAATAATATTGTTTAGGTATTAAAAGTATTAATTTAGTAAATCATGCGTTATTAAGTGTAGAGTAGGCGATACAACAATAGTCGCAGAAACATGAATTATTTATTGATTACATTCCCTAAAAATATTCTTTTTGTTTTTTAAAATATCAGCTCAAGCACCTGTTTCTTTTGCTAATTAGTCTCGAATAAATAATTTACGTTTCTATGAGTATTGTTGTATTACCTATTCTACTTTTAATTAACGCATGATTTACTAAATAAATACTTTCGATATCTAAACAATATTATTTCATCTTTACACTAAAACAGTTAAGGGATTTTATCAAGTCACACTATTTCATCTTTTCGCTGAAACGGTTAAGGGATTCGATCGAATCTCTATTGTTATCATTTCCCTGCGACATGTACACGGAGCAAGTGTACCTCGCGTCGACTAACTTAGAATCTTCGCTTACGTCTCGTTTGGCCTATAAAAAGATGCAAGTAATATGTAAGTACTTTTATACTAACTGTACCCGACTATCTTCTTTCTGGACCGTATCGAATCGAACCGCGTAAAAAGAGAATCGAGTGACACGGTAAAACGTACATCACGTCGAGCGATACGGGATCGAATTCGTTATCGACGACCGCTTTTGTTTTGTGTTTGAGGTTGGAATAGAAGATTAATAGGTTAGTTGTTGCTCCCGAGATAGAGGATCGAACTATTTACGTAAACATGGCCCAGAATCGACACCGGTCGACGTATCTGTCCGTTCAAATTTGGAAATCGTAACTGTAATCAACAAGGTTACCAGGTTACGCTGCGAGTAACCGAATTTCTCTGAGCGTCGCCTAACGTGGCGTCGACGCAAAAATTTGTACGGCCTTGGAAACGACACTCACGTTGCTTCTGCGCGACGAGTTTGTGAACGAAACCAAGAATAACTTTCATGGAAAGCGACGGCTAATTATCATTCTTAAACAAGCTATTTTTAGTGACTTTCCAATTCTCGCGGTGCGTGTCATTTTTAAAACGAACACAATCGTACTTCCTACCGATGGAGATATCGATGGTCGATCAACGGGGAAATTTCCACGAGCAACGAAAAGAGCGAAACGCGAAATTTGTCGGCCGGCCAACGAGTTTTGCGTTTCTGGTCGCGAAAATTTATGCAATTCAGCCTTCGTCGCGGATCAGTATTCCGATATCGTCGATACCGCCGCGCCGTATCCTTCGAACGGAAACTAAATTTCATTCAACCCGTTCTACTCCGTGTAGTAAGCGTGTGCACGTTGAGAACACGAGTCGCGTGGTAGCGAGGGAACGGACACGATGCTCGAGCAAGTTTAAACTACTTTGAAGATAACTTATCGGTAGATTGCGGATCTTTGTGCATTTATAGAAAATATGACTGCGCAGGAACCTACAAAGTGCAAACAATGTGCAAGAATATAAAAAAGATTGAAAGTAAAGTTCGTGTTATAATATTTGCAGAATAAAATAAATTCCTACGTAGGTTCAATTTTTCTAGGCATATTCGCGAAGATTTTATTTTGCATAAAGATCCGCAGTCGGACATAGATCGGTGAACAAAATTACACAAGTTAGCATGGTGTGACCCCAGCGTGACCATAAGTTCAGGCGGTCGTGGTTACGCGCGAGTGCGCAGCCGCGCGGTCAGCTGACTGCAATCAAAATGGCGTCCGCCAAAAATCCCATTGGTAAACGTCAACAGCTCATATTTAAGTAACGAAGCTTCCGATTGAAAAATGGCAAAGGACTTTCGGAAATCGTTTTACACGAGGAATCGATCGATAGAAAGTAACAATGGCGTGCCGTTGATAGCGCGTCGATACGGTATTAGTCCCATCGCTAGTTACAGGCCGTGTTTATACCGCAGCCTGTTCTTTTTAACTCGCGTCGGCAAGAGCAAAATCGCTCGATCGGAATGGAAAGCAAGCAGTGCTCGGGCACGCGGCCCCCAGTATGAGCGAACAGTGTTAATTCGCGCCTTGGGCTGCGTATAGATTGCACGAACGTATCGGTACGGCATCGTTGGTCTACCATTAGACGGGATTTTATCCAACGCAGCGGACATCCACCTCGTTTGGTGCCAACGTGCTAGCAAATTTAAAAAGGCGTAATTTTATTTTACGGAAAATTGATATCTGGCTCGTCTGTCCATGGCTAGTCATTTCTATTTGCACGCGAGGCGGAATTATCGATTTTCCGTCGATGCTGCTTATCTGTCAGCTAACCGGAACTGGTTAAAACAGACAACAGTCGATGTTTATAAATACTAACACGAGTAGCTGCGACGAGGAACTGAAACCCCTACGATGTTTCGAATTTTATTTTCTCGAGACTCAGTTCATACTTTGGATATATTCGAGGTTAATAGTCGCATCTCTTGGGATCGTACCACGAGTTCCGCCACACCCTGTGTAATTACAACATGGATCATTTGTGTTAAACAATACCGACATTCCAATCGTGGAAATCTACAACGATCCATCTCGAGATTACAGAAGACGTGGCGAAGACACGTTGTTGGATCTTATAACCGACTATTGACAACAGTCGCATCGACATGAAAGATGCATTAGCTTATGAAGAGAGCAATTACATGCGCAGAGGCGCCGTATCGATGTCGCGGTGCATTCCTCGTTTCACTACGAAAAGTGGAAGTTTTTGCACTCCCGATCCTGGCACGAGGTGGACGATACTCGCTTCTTCGAAAGCTGATACATTCTCGAGGTCCTGGGATTCCTGTAAGGTTCCAGCAGTGCAAGGGATCCCCAGATCTCGAAGATTCCACGGATTCCAGAATTCCCTTTAAGCCGGCGACTGACTTGCAACTGAACGTTGTAATGTAAATGCTCGGCACGAATTTTACGGTTCGACACCAACGTTACATTACAAGGTCCTTTTTGGAATCACGAATTGCTCGCTTCGAACTCTCGGCTGAATTCTCTCTAAATGCTTCCTACTCGGTTCAGTGAAAAGTAGACGATCAAAGAGGTTCGTCAAAAAACCGACAGACCAGTGGAGCACGGTTCGGTTCGTCGCTCGCTAGTCCGCCAAACTAAGCGAATGCTCGCGTTACATTACAATGTTCTGTTGCAAGTCAGTCGCCGGCTTTAGACTCGAGGAATCCAAAGTCCTGGTGAATCCCAAGGTCCCAAGATTCCTCCACTTGGAGTCATTCGCATCGTACTTAGTCGGTCCCACGTACTTGGAGTGTCGGTATCGACTCCTACGATACCTGGAACATCTCTAGCAAGTCCAGAAGTCCTGGATCACCCTCGATGCGATGAGCTGAGTCCAAACGACTTTTGGATGTTCGGTATCATGTCCCACTTGGTCGCTCTCTCTTCGCGTATGTACACGCAAGCGTGCCTCTGTAAATAGTTGACTTCCAAGTGAGCCAGCTCCACGCTCGAATAATTTTTCTCGCGCTGTCGAGCTGCAAATGTTTAATTACTGAGTCACCCGAAAGGCAACCGTTCTGCGATCTAACGATCGCTGGAGCAGCGTACGGACACCGTCGCGGAAAGAGACTGCCGCGAAAAGGCTCATTCAGCCCGAACAAAGAGATGCAACGTAAAGATTACGCTGTAACGGTAGTCTCCAGAAGAAAAAAAAAAAACGATCCCGAGAGTGTCTGGAAGTACTAACGTATTCATCTTGAACCGTATACAAGTCGGAATTAATTACGAAAGCCTTTCACCGACACCTCCCAAGAACCTGCCTAATTTAGGCATTTAAACGATCTCGCGATCTAGTATGTGTGTCGATCGCGAAAGGCGTCGTTAGATGTTTCGATAGCCCTAAGTAGGCTCCAAAACGCCTCGAGCTTCGAGACGCCATCGCCAGGTGGCGTTCAGGACACCGGTCAATTAGATTTTTTCAGTTGATTGATCCACGAAATTTAATTTCAAGAAATTAATTCGATGCTTCCATAATAATCGCTTAACTGAAAAATGGCGATCAGTCCGGGACCACCGTGCTTCCGGCGACTGGGTCTTCGACTCCAGTAAAGACAATCATCCCTTATTCGCCA
Organism: Hylaeus anthracinus; assembly: GCF_026225885.1. Taxonomy (NCBI): domain Eukaryota; kingdom Metazoa; phylum Arthropoda; class Insecta; order Hymenoptera; family Colletidae; genus Hylaeus; species Hylaeus anthracinus. The sequence continues at coordinate 12,159,240 of NW_026535289.1, forward strand.
GAGGGAAGCAGGATTTTCCGGCACGCCTGCCACTGCTGAGGAACCGAGCGCAAAGGCGGGACCAGAGGCCGACGTGCCTTCGTGGCTGTCCTCGAAGCAAGCCGCGGATCTGGTCAGAGGGAGAGGCCGCATTCCAAGCCACGGAGAAAGCCTCTCGCGCATTTAACCACGGGATGACCGTCCAGAGGTCGCGTAAACGAGCTCCCTGGACCCGTTAGCTCCACTCGTGGCCGCGCATATCTAACCTGAAATTATCCGGTCAGATCGGTGCTTTTCACGGACCTTTTCTCTAATCGCAGACCACCTAGAAAAGACGAGGTAGCGCAACGGACACCCTCGAGAAAGGACACTGCACTCGCGAGACCTGGAACAGGTGCTCTCAGAGATGCGGGGGTGCGGCAGGTACGACGATGGGTCTGTAGACGATGGTACGAAGGGTTCTGCACCCGTGGGCCCCGTTCGCATTACCTTTTTACCAGTTCAGCTGCAGGCTCGTGCATTCCTATTCCCTCCACCCAGGCCCATTCCAATCGGCCCCCCCCCCCCCTAGACTAAATTATCATGGAAAGTTGGTAGCATGTTTCTAATCTGTCGCGTCTTCGTTGACGGCATTGGTGCCGAATCTTTGGGCTCGTATCGGGGAAAGTACGGCGCTGAAACGTTTGAGGACGTTCGGTACACCTGCCGCAAGGTGACTGCATTCCATGCCGAGGTGAAACGTAAGCGGGATACGCGCTGGAATGTATGTCGGATTTACTGGAATAACTCACGAGCCGGCAGCGCCGCGATCGGCGATTACATGTATCTCGCTGCGCGTGCGCAGATCGTTTGTTTTTGCGAGGCCCGTCCTACTTGCGTCGCGTATGATTAACTTCACGATTGGGCCCCCGACACGCTCGGCATCCGTGAAATCTCTGCACGAGAGGAGCGCCGCGGTTAGGTGAAATTTTTCCATGGATTCACGTTTTTTACGCCACGTTCAATCTTTTTGGGAGGGGCTTGGATCGTTCGAATAGTTCAATCATGGATACTGTGTAAAGAGATCCAACTCGCTAAGAAAGTTACTGGAAAACTTTTAGCAAAATCCCGAACTTGAACTTGTGATTATTTCGTACAGGGTGTCCACGTATAAGTCCGGACATACGCATGGTGTCAATTCTACAACAAACTTCCAACAAAAAATTACTCTTAGACATTTTCTTTGTGTCCCATTGTTCTCGAGTATTTTCACTTTTCATTTTTTCTTCTGTGTTTTCGACTTGACACTTTTTAAACGGAAATAGCTCCACGAAATTACAGTGCGAACTTAAAAATCAGTACACCATTCGAAAGAGCGTGAAATTTTCCATCTCCCTGAAGCAAAATCAAAATTTATTACGTAGGTTTAGTAAGTGGAAAATGTGGTCAATCTTTACATCGCGAGAATTTTCAAAAATTTGACTCTCTCTTTCGATTTTTGTTGAAAAATGTCGATTTTCACCTGAAAACGTCCGCTTCTCTGCAATCAAATGTCATTTTCTCCCTAAAATGCCACCGCACAATTTTTTTTTTTTTGACAATATTTTTGAATTCATTCAAAGGCTGACCCTTCGAAGAAGTTTTTCCCGCGGAGTAATCCGCCAATCAACTATGTCTTTGAAACTAAAAAACGAATACAGAAAAATTCAAATATTTATTAAATTTTCACAATGTAAAGTTTGACCTAATTTTTCGCTTATTAAACCTACGTAATAAATTTTGATTTTGCATTACCTAGGTCTGGCTAGACCGCTACCACCACGGAGGCCTCTGGATAGAATACTTCTCTTCCAGAACTATGCAGGTTCCGTTGCACGTCGAGAGGCCAATGAAATACGAATATGACAACGCGAGATGGAATTCTTTCCAACCGTGTGTTACCCTCCGTAGGAGCAACACGTCGCTCGGTTCCGTTAGCATCGCGAATGCTTTCTTGCACGCTTCGTACGATATTATTTGGGCGTTCCCTTCGAACGTTCCAGCGTCCGTGGTACGACCGAGAGATTTGCCTTAGATTCGCCGTGCAGCAAAAGAATGCGTTCTCTTTCTGCACGGAGCAGCGTGACTCGCGCGTGAATCAGACTCCGCGTAACGGGAAATGGAAATTTCATTCACGCAGCGATTTCACGCGACCGGACAAAATCGTTCGCCTTTTTTCATTCCTACCGATACTGTTCTACAATTCTGTATTTTCCTGCATAGTAGACGTCCGTGTTTCTCGGTCGAGGTGGTCAATTTTAATCCACCTGAATCCGCGAGTGTCGTCCTGCCCGAAAACGACGAATATCAATATTTTAACCGCGGATAGTCCAAAGTGATATCTGAAGTAAGTAATTCCTGTATGGGTTACATAAATTGATGTTGTAACGTACTCTACGGGGCTGGAAGGAATGCCCCCGCGGGCCACCATGAGGTAATGGGAATGTTTTTTTGACTTGGCCAACGGAATACGAGTTTCCATCACGGTGTCGTCGTTAGTCATTAGCCGAGGTGCCAAACGAATATAGAATAGCCAGCGATTGCGTGTGCGTGTCTAAAAATTATGGCCACTAGGACTCGCGGTCCCTCCAGGGACATTCGTTATCGCTCCCCGACGGTACACGGCCAACTTGCGCGGTTCCAACCACTTGTTATACCTTTTTCGACAAAGTAACGCCGCGTCGAGCATATTGGTTAGATAAAACGGACAAGTGGTGCGCGTACAAGCCCCGCGTACATAGAGGAGTTCCGTAATTGGTATTCCAGTTACCGTGAGCTTATTTCCAAGAAGTATTAGCGCTGCTCCTAGGGGTAGCATAGCTAATGGAATTCTTAGTCTGAATAGCATTAGTCCCAGGAGTACGAGGATGAGATGAGACCTCCGGGTACCCGGACCTGAATTGTATATGCTTCGAGTACCCCGTGGATCTCATTTTCTCCGATGTACACGGCGCTAATAGTTCTACCCGCGGGTGTAATGGTACTGTTACTCTTGAGAACGTACGAATTGGAATAATAGGAATAATTCTATTTCTAGTAACGGTTGGTTCTTGTTCACGGTACGTCGGACCAAGGAGTAATTGTCTCCTCTACTACTAGCGCCGCTGGCGGAGAAACGATGCGTGCACAAGTGTAGATGTTGTTTCATCGTTTCCTCGCTGGCGTCGCTAGGAGTAGGGTGGACGACTGTGGACAATTATTAACGAATAGAAATGTTACTCTGCTTCTTTAGAATCTTTCGATCATCCTAGGCCTGGTCAATGTAATTCCAAATTAGGAATACTGCTTGACGTCACTACATCCAAGAGTACGGTCACGTAACACTGGTCCCTGTTATTGTTCTAGGAGTAATTCCGCGAAAACGTGCATCCACGCGAGAGCGCGTTCTCTTTTCAGGCGTCCACGCAACAGGTACGAGCCACCACCGATCGACGCACTTATGCGTTATTGTTGCGTAATCGCGGCCTAGTTTGCGCCACCAGGCAACTGTGATATTCCCAAATACAATTTCGTACAAGCAAGTATCCTGGCAAGCCTCCCCGACACCTAACCTCTCAGACGAAAGCAACATTTTGTAGCCTAAGCAACTGGGTTGACGTCGATAATAACAACGAATACTCGGCGTAGATCGTACACGTAGAATTGTAGATGCAGAATTGTAGATGCAGAAACAATAACGTAAACGAATAATGGCGTAGGCTTGCGGCTCGCACTGGCATTAACGGCGTATGCAAATTGCTAGGCGTAAGCGAAAGACGTGGACGAGTAAAAACGTCTCCCCGAGAAATGTCTGCGCGTCGATTTGCGTAATTGACCAGTAAAATGGTTCCAAATACGCGATTTGCGTCGGGGATTTCACTTCCAGTCGCCCTGGCCGTTTTACCGCGATCCATACACCGCAAGAGTGTACTACTACTCGAAACTACTACTAGAAGCTATTTCGCGGTACGGTATTTACTACCAGGAAAGACGAAGTGTCTTTAAAATACTTTGAATAAATTAATTGAAAGTACTACACGAATTATTTTTGCATTCTTAGAAAAAGTCTCTTTGAGACAGATGGCAAAAAAAAAAATGGAGAGTGCCAGTTTTTGCCCGACTCTTGAGTTCTTGCAACGCTGGGGTTCTGGTCGGTGGAAGAGAAGAGAGCGTCACAATGCACGAAAGTGCCCAGGCCTCGGTCTATTCATGGAAAAAATGAAAACGCACGGCTGGATAGCGAAAATAGCGAAAGTGGTTTCACCTGGGGCCACACGTTTGTTACGCTACTATCTCTCCCGGGTCGTCTCGGACTCGTAAAGTCTCTCTCGCTTTCCCTCGGTCGGTGAGCACATTTCACGCGAAGATCTTGTCTATGACGAGCCGGTCGGAGGAACCGAAGGAACGAGCCACGCCAGCTATTAACCCCGTCCGTTTTTCCAATCGAGGATCTTAGGGCCGCGGTTGCAAAAGAACGCCATTAGCATGGAAGCACGCAACGCCCACACGCACGTCCGTACGTCGTGCGCATTGACTAATCGTCGAACCGTGCATCGGATGCTCGAGCGGAACCGCGAATGAAGCGATTACGCGAACAGGTACGAGTTACATAAGCAACTATGAATTCACATGGCTCACTGGAGAATCGTCCTTCTGTGGCCTGGTTATGGCACACGCGCAATTAATTTTATTGTACTCGTGTGAATATACAGGAGACCCTGGGAGTGGAAGCTGAACGTTCCCCATACTAATGCGGCGTCAAAACTCCTCGATGAGTTATAATGTATAGATACAAAGTTCCTACTTGTGCATACGCCATTCAACGTGCTCGTAGTTATATGCACATGGCCATATGTAAATAAAACTGTTTACCATATGTCAAAGATGATCCGACGCCATCTAGCGCTGCACTATTGTATCTTCAACAGCCTGCCATCTATATTGAAAACCTAATCTGGGCACATATGTCTCGGTCTTCTTGAAGAATCGCTGGTGAGTCACCAATTATTTTTCCTAAAATAATGTTACTGTTCGCATAATTCGTCACTTTCGCTATTTTATTATGCGGTTCGCTTAAAAATGAGATCACACTTTTTCGTCACTATTTTGGAACATTTTCTGATATTGTGATATTTACTGGTTTAACAATGTTGCAAATTGCTCCTCTCGGGACTGCAACAATGTTGCAAGCTCAACAATGTTGCAAAT
>NW_026535289.1:12164433-12214864 GCF_026225885.1 Hylaeus anthracinus
TCCTCTCGGGACTGCAACAATGTTGCAAGCTCAACAATGTTGCAAATAGCTTCTCTCGAGACTGCAACAATGTTGCAAGCTCAACAATGTTGCAAATAGCTTCTCTTGAGACTGCAACAATGTTGCGAATAGCTTCTCTCGGGACTGCAACAATGTTGCAAGCTTAACAATGTTGCAAATAGCTTCTCTCGGGACCGCAACAATGTTGCAAACTCAACAATGTTGCAAATAGCTCTTCTCGGGACCGCAACAATGTTGAAAAGTCGAGTCGATTTTTCGGATTTTGTCACAATGTGCCGAACTTCTGAGTTGCAACTATGTTGAATTTTGACGCCGCTCAAAATAGTGACGGGAAATGTCGGATATTTACTCCTGGTAACAGGAGAACATGTATATGCGAAGAGGTGGCACGTTTGCGCCTACGAGCAGGCAACTTGCCCGACATATCTGTAAGTATAGGTTGCCTAATTCAAGGGGCACAATTTTCGGTACGTATGGGAATTCTGGCCAAATTTTACATTTTGGTATCAGGAGAACATGATCCTCGAAGAGGTGGCATAACTTTTATTTATAGCTCGAAACTTATCTTTTGTATCAGGAGAACTTGATGAGTGAGGAGGTAGCATAATTTTTTTTTTGTGACTCGAATCTTACCTTTTGCATCAGGAGAGCATGATGAACCAGGAGGTGGCATAATTTTTAATTGTAACTTGAAACTTACCTTTTTCATCAATAGAGGAAGAGGTGTGCCAGGGAAAGAAGTGAAATGTGCTAGGAAATGAAAGGAAATTAAAATGGTGTCAGGAAGTGTTAGGAGGTTATAGGATGTGTTAGGAGGTGTTAGGAGTTGTTAGGAGGCGTTCAGAGTTGTTGAGTGTTGTTAGGAGGTATTAGGAGATGTTAGGAGGTACTCAGAGGTAGTAGGATGTGTTAGGAAGTTGGTACATCGTTGGCGCAGAGGTGCCCCTGGTATGCAGCAACCGATACTAGCCTGCTTGTCGATTCGGTTGTCATCTCCTAGGCGCAGAGGTGCCCCTTTCATGCGGCAATCTATGCTAGCCGATTTGACGGCTCGGTTGCCATCTCGTAGGCGCAGGCGGATGCGCCCCTAGTATGCGGCAACTCATAGTGGGGCACGGTTGTCATCTTGAAGTTACCGTGCACACCATTGCATAACGACTATGTTGAATAAAATAATACTTGAAAGACTAATTGCAAATGTATCAATTACTACTTGTTTTATTTAAATTCATAATCAATTAATAATATAAGAATTTTATTATAGAAAATATATCGTTATTAATACTTTCTGTATTCTACTTTTTTTTTGACTAATACAGTTGGGAAAGAACCACCTTAATTCAGCAAATCCTAAAAATAAGTAGCATGGTGTTAGCAAAAGAGGATAAAATCACTGACGATTCTGTATCATTAAAAACAACACGTTCGCTTCGATCGACATCGTCTTGATTTATTTCCCGAATACTTCTTCAGATTGTCTACATCGTTCGGAAATGTCGTTTGTACTTACAAGCGTAACGTGACACCTCGCAGAGCGGAGTTCGCGTCGTAAAAATTCTGGATCAGAGGAAGAATCCGAGGGGAGGACACTGGCGTGGGTGGAGTTTGAAGAATCCGTAAAACACGCGAGTAGCTCGACAAGGTTAACATTTTGCGATCCACATTTTTTGATTTCAGTACATTTTCGTTGAGCCTCGCTCGACGTAGAATCGCAAAGGATTAACGAGAGGCCCCTAAGATCGTTGTCCGAGTGTAAAAAGATGAATGACATGAAGAAACCAGGACATTAGACCGTAGACCAGGTAACATAGGACCTTGGGCATCTTGTACGCTACTCCTTTTTAACACAAATTGTACGAATGAAGTATGCGTAAAACTGAAGTTCTGAAGTTTAACCCTTTGAGCAGCGCAAACATACACTTATATTTTTAAGGTTAGGGCCAAAGCAATACATTGCACCCTGTCATTTCTTTTCAGTTCTTTCTAACGTAGACAAATAAATACAATAATACTGCATCTTCCTACAAGCACGTAACCGCAACATTTCTAATAAAACCACCAGTCGACACGAAACTATACAAACGCGAAAAAGCTCGCTCCAGGCGGCGGTATGAAAACTCCCTCATGCCCAAAGGGTTGAAAGAAGGCTACGGAAGAACCCCACGAGTCCAGGGATTAACGTTCGACTTGTCGAGCTACAAGTACACGGCGCTGAACTCTCGCTTCGCAGCGGGAATGACGGTGGTAATAAAATATAACGTTATTATTATCGTTATTATTATCAAATACATCAACGGGGTAATAAAAATAGAAGGAAAAAGCGCGATCCTCGCGATTGTCCGGTGTACGCGAGCGATCGGTGCGGAAGTACATTCACTATTTACACGAATGAGTATTCCATCACGAGTCCTCATCGCTGACGCCTCGAGCCTCGAGCAACGTGGCCGTCGGTTAGGAACTCTGTTTTGTCTCGCATTTGTCGGCCCTTCGCTGCACTTCCGTGCCCGTTGGAGGCTCGAGTCCCTCCGCGTCTTACGACTCCACAGTAGAGGAAGCGTTTCCTTCGGTGGCACGTACGAAAGGATCATCGTCACTATTCGTCGCGGATGTCATCAGGACACGACGCACTTCTCCGTGTCCCTCTGCGGCTGATTCGACGACGGCGACGAGGTCGGGCCGCGTTTTCGCGCGCAGGCGACCGCGTCGTTGGGCACGTACGATATCCTGACGCCGCCGTACGCTCTTCTCGGCGGCAGAGCGTACGCGGCAGCCTCGTCCGAGCTGCTCGAGGAGCTGCAGGTGGAACAGCAGCTCTCCGCGTCCTCCTCCTCGCCGTCGATTCTCGACTTGGACCCTCCTGCAATTAATAAGTAATACAATGTTATCTGTTCTATCGACACACAATTTTATTATATTCGCTAACGGCAATGGATGTTAATTGTTGTACAATGGATTTTTATTCTCTGATCATTTCTGGTCGTTCACATACGAAATACCAAAGCTTACACACCCCAAGCAGACGTGCCAGCGACTTCCTCCGACTGCAAGCTCCTCGATCGAGACACGTTCGTCCTCGACAGCGAGGCTGGCGTCGGGGAGGGCGAGGACGACGAATTCCTGTCGTTCGTCGGCGAAAGGGGGACGCGCGACGACGTTCCTGGGTGATCGTTCACGTCTAAGTCCCCTTGAAACCGTACGCGTCGCGACGTCGGCGTCGGGGGGTCTGTTTGGCCGACGTGGAGGTTCGTCGGCGACGTCGCCGACTCGTGTGCCAAATTGCCACCGGACAACGTACCGATGCCGCCGGCGATAACGATCCCCGTTGACGTAGACGCAGACGCGGAAGCTCCCGACGACGGCCGCGGTGGCGGCGGAAGTTCCGGCATACTCGACGCGTGGGAAGGAGCGCAGTTCTGCACGCATCTCAACGGCTCTCGATCCCTTGCTTGCATCAGTCTGGAACACAAAGAAAGTCGAGATTCTTAGTCTTTGGAGGGGTGTGAAAGACGCCATGATGGCTTTTGGTTGTGTAAAAGAAAGGGTTGATTGGTAAAAGAAAGGGTTTGGTAAAGAATTTAACTTTACGTTGCAGAATTGTCTTATAAGAAGAAGGAAGAAGAATCGGAGAGGAGAAACGAGATCCTCCTCTCACCTCTGAAAGAGAGAATCGATTAACCTTCGCGGTTCTGTTAAACAGGGAGTAAATATACCTTCCCAATTCGCTGCGATTTTCTTCAGGATGAGAACTGCGATCTTGGAGCAGTCTCTCGAGATTCCTCTCGAGGAGCACCCGGTCGAGGCCGCTGGGCCTGGAGCCGCTCGAAGGGAACCCTTCGGCCGTGAATTCGGGACTCAGCGTGCTCTGCGTGGGCGTCGTCGCCAGAGAAGCAGACGTTTGATGATGCTTCCTGGTCATACGAGGTGAATTGCGCGGTGATCCCAGGGTGTGTCTGGATCCTGGCGGCGGGGGAGGTGGCGGAGGGGGCGGTGGACTCGACGAACCTTCACTGGCTGGCGGTTGTCTCCGACCAGTTCTGAAAATGGAACGGTAATGAGATAAGTTATGATTCCCACTCTTCGAACAGCTATCTTCATCAGAACCATAAGCAAATACAAGTCTTTGAAGAACACTGTAGGCCTTTCAAGGTCGTTGGAATTATTTTCAGCAGTGGTATTTCTATTTCGCACTCGAGTGTCCACTCGATATCTCTACCTAACATCGCAAGTATGTCCAACCCTAGGATCAGGTGACTGCATACCTGAGGAAGGAAGGCGGCGGAGGCGGGCCAGCGGAGGAGTCGCTCGGTGTCGTCGGCGGTTCCCCCTTGCTGCAAGCTATGCTGCAATAAATGGCACCTCTTCGAGGCAGGAACGGTCTTCCGAGGAGGGAAGCGCGGCAAGTGGCGCAGCAGAAGCATGCCTCGGTCGCGTGCCAGTGTTGACCCTCGTGCGACATTTGTCCTTGATCGACGCCGATTGGCTCCCCGCAGCTGTCGCAGTACTCGGCGAAGGAGGCGTCGAAGCAGCGTAGACAATACGGTCGACCTTCCCTCATCACGTACCTCTGACCCCCGAGCTGGAAAAGACGATGCAAATTTAGGCGAGAAATTGCTGATCCAAGGGACTCCCGGTCCCTGAATTTCTTTGGTCGACTTCGAGAAGGGAGGAGACCTTCCTGGGAGCATAGCTTGTCGCTTCGTTGGAAGTGTCTCTGCATCTGGAGTCGAATGACTGGCACTTTGAATCTAGGTCGCGGGATCGTAGGGAATTATCTAAAGTAACAGGAAACCTAAATATTAGGAGACGCGGTGGCGTTCGAATACTACAGTGCTATAGTGGACTCGTCGGTAAGGCTACCTAGCAGGCCCGTGCCTTGGACGCCGAGATGTTCAGTAGTCGGCGGGAGTAGATTGTATTAGGTTGTCCCGAAAGTTTCTTTCGCGAGTTGCGCTCAATTATTTTATGTGGTCGTGTTTACATAAATAGACAATCTAATTTCATAGATATTCATGTTGTAACCGTAACGGAGCAAAACGAATCGTGCACAATTCAGCAATGTAACGTAAATTATTGTGCATGTATTACTTATTAATAAAGCGAAAGAAACTTTTGGAACAACCTAATAGGTAGGACGTTAGGCGAGACCGAGCGCTTGTGAGAAACACGGAAACGCGAGGTGTCCCTCTAGTGGCGAGGACAGGAGGTGCCACCAAGCACCTGCTATTTAGATCTGACGATTTCCCAATTCGTCGCCCACTAGTACACCCGGCACTTTTATTTCTGCGTCGAATCGACGCGTTCCCTCAGTGGACGTCCCTGACAAGGGCTGATCGATGCGTCAATAGCGCAGAAAGCGAACGCAGCCACGGATTATCCGATGGTGACGTTCGTCCAGACACGCGATCGTTCATTATCGCGTTCACAGGGACGATAAGAAGCTTTGTCTAGCACAAAAGAGATGTACAGCGCGTGGACTGCGTGTGACATTTATCGACACCTAGATTCAATGAGTTATTGTGCGCGAACTGTATGCCATGGACGGCCGTCACGCGATACGAAGGGGATATAGCTCTGAGGTTGACAGGTCTGGAGCAGGGCGGTGGATGACTCTCGACAAACGTGGACTGCTTGGGTGTAAATAATCGTCTCGTCACGAAACGAGCAAACCCATTGAGGTTACTTAGTCTGAATAGAATTGATAGAAGTAGAGAATTGCATTCACTTCTCGACTCCTAGCAATTCAACCTCGACTACAACTATTATTACTATTTTTAACTAACCAAGGATTAGGAAGGTGGACCTGTCCAAGATCAACATACGTCGCACCGTGATGCAACACTTTCGTCGATATCAACGCTAAATCGGGAGGTATATACGCTCTGAGAAGCCTAGCTAAACCGACACCATCGAGGCCACCTGCAAGGTGCTAATAACACCGAGAGGACGAGAAACCTGTTGCAGTCTATCTTATCATTTAACGCGTCTCCGTTCGGCAGTCCTTTGGCATCTACGCTGTGCATGCGACAAATTATTCATGACCCCTTTTACTAGTTTTCTTGAAATTGTGGCCTCTGCCAGAGTGGACTCGAGAGACTTGGCCTCTTCGAAAGGCTTCGACTACTCGAGGCCTTGATTTATTGATTTCAAATAAAGCTACGATTTAATTTTTTTTTAGATCGGAATCAGCGGGGGTAAGGGGTTCGGAGTCAACGAACCCCTTGACTTCGTCGATAACGTAGAGATAGAGCCTCGATCGATAGGATATGTAGTTTCGTTGGTAACGTGAAACACTCTGGTGGTAAGATTAGGGTCCTACATTACCGTCAGGGTATGCTACGTTACCAATAGAGTACCTTATCTATCGAGTGTCTATCTATGCGTCGAGGTCACTCAAAGACTCGGACATCAAGCCTCTTATAACTCGACCTAACCAAGTTTCTTAACACTTTACCGACCGGTAGCGGTTCAAGATCCTATGCCCTTCTCACCGGCCGCTCCGCAGCAGATCTTCCCTGGCACCGAGAATCGTATAAAAATACGAGAGCTTACAGAGCAAAGCAACTTGTATCTCGATTCAATGCAACAAATACTTGCTAGTTACCGTAGCAGCTACCGGTCGGTAAACGTTGCGGACAAAAAGTCGATTAATCGACTACCGGGTCGGTAAAATGTTAAGCTTCGAGTTATCCTAACAAGAGAAAGGGACAAGGTTCGCGAGAGAATGATCGCAACGAGACTCGAGCCTGTTCGAATCCCATCGTCGTCCCATGGGAGGCATTCCCGATCGTTTTACCTGGCGATCGCACTCCAGACAGGCGAAGTGCCTCATGTGCCATGCCCTGCCCTCCGCCTCGGTGCACTCGTCCGCCAGTATGATCTCGTCGCAGGCGCAGCATCGCGGCTTCAGGGTCTCCGCGTGGTGCCTGCCGCAGTAGAGCCTGCCGTCCCGCCAGAAGTATATCAGGTCGACGAGCAGCTGCCTACAGACGCAGCAGAGGAAGCACGCCGGATGCCAGAGCGCCGATGGTCCAGCACGGCTCGCCGCGACCGCCATTTCACCAGCGGCGATCGGCCTGGCGCACTCGCGGCATCCCGCGCCGTGGGGCCTCTCGAGCTGGCTGGCGTGGCCCCGTCCTAGAGCCTCGCGTTTCCGCTGGGCCGCGAACACCCTGAGCTCCCGCTTCTCCTCCTCGGACAGGCCGCTGCAGTACCTCGCCTCGTTGTCGTGTGGCGGTAGCTGTTGCAGCAGCTGCTTCACCCGCTCCCGCTCGCCCGCGCTACCCGCGTACGGGATCTTGTCTTCCGGTAGCGCGCTGAAATACAGGTGTACCTGCGACAACGTGTACGCGCCACGGATTGTAATTAAGAGCAATCGTGTGGAACAGAGCACCGGTGCCCCTTGCCTGACTGCTTCGGGGCTTGGTCGTTTCGAGGATCGTCGTTTTGCTTGCGAGAGGAGGGAGGAGCCTTGACACGCGTTCGCCGGACGCTGTGCTCGTCGGTGACCGCGGGTTTTTAACAGACTTCGAAAAGGAAGAGGTTATACTCGATTCGACGTGTGTATATATATATGTAAGGAAAATATATTTTACCAAGACTTGAATTTTGCCGCGCTCTGCACTAGATTTCGCTAAATTTCGTTAAATGTAAGGAAAGGAGAGGAATTGACGTAAGACAATATAAAAACTTCAATTGTCGTATCTCTATTTTTCAGGTAGGTTGTAAATATTGTAAATAATGTAAATATCAGAATAATATTATAGAAATTAAAACCTCTACTTTTCAGGGCAACATAATTTGTTTTTCCTTGTCAATTCCTAATAAAATAAAGATCCTATATATTTTATAGGATCCTATATATTTTTTCGGTCGTTACGGTTTAGAATAGCGACGAATGGGTAGGATATTCGAGGCGTTCGGAACTTGGTTCCCTTCGTGACCGATGACGCAGTATCCACGTCTTCGGTACTCGAGAAGACGAGCAAGATTGGTAATTTTCTAATATTTACTTTCGGAGTGCTACGCCCTCTACTAAATGGGAGTCACAGTCGAGAGCTTTTATTTATCGCCACCGCGATACTCGATATTCATCGTTCATGAATAATTCAGAAACGAAGTGCTTACAGTTACACGGGACACGTGACGGACGCTCCTCCCTCGAACAAAACACCGAAACGGGCCTGGGATGTTTTATTACGTTTTTCGGATCGCCGTCCAATCCTAATCCGAATCTACGCGACACTCTCTCGAGTTGCTAGATGTTACATCCGTACCGATCTTTCGGAAGATCCTCGAGACCCTCTGGATCCACGAGTAGCAGAAAGGGATAATACGCGATATTCTCGATGTTTCTGTAAATCCGAAAACGTTTCGAGTGCAAGCCTCCCGTAACTGTCTCGATAAATCAGCTGGAGAGAAAGCAAACCTTTATGCAAATCTAAAGTCACAGCGCGCGGCGCATAGCGTATCAGGGCGCGCCCACTCGAGAGTCAACGAGTCCTGAAAGTTTCGTAACGTTCCGATTCTTTTTCTTTCTTTGTCCCTCGTCGGCCGTAAACGTTTCGCGGCGACTTCTGTCCCGACACGGTATCGGAAAGAACGATTTTTAACGGCCTCGTTTCGATATCTCTTGATCCTAGTTTTTCGGGACAAACGTAACGCGTTCCGTTAATAAGATCGAGGGTATACGAAAGAAGGATTCTTGGGGCATGCGTAGCACTTTTTAGATTTAAAAATATCTCGAATTAACAAGGTTCGGCTTTCCTAGGTAGGCTTCCCCCTTGAAAAACGAACATATTAAAATGAATTTAATACTCTACGGGGGGGCGCAATTTGAAATAAAAATAAGAATAGAAAGATCGTGTTCCTGCGGACGCACGTTTCGCTCCGCGAGGTCTTTCCACTCGCAAGAATTCGAGGAACGACGTGGCTCGATTGAAACGTTGAAAGAACGAAAGGGAAAAAAAAAACGGACATTTCATGGGCCGTAACCCACTAAATTCGACAGGCGGAGGAAGAGAATCGAGCAGCCGTCGGTTCGGATCAGTATTCCACGCACGATTGGACGGTTGTTTCTTACTTGATCCGGCCTGAGACCAGGCGGCACCCACGTGTACTCCTCCAGCGCGCATCCGCTGTCATCGTCGCTCTGCGAGTGCCTCTGATGATGCATCAGGGCCTCCTGAAGCGCCAGCCCGGGCGGTGCCGCTTGGACGGGACTCTTGAAGGGCTCCTGGTGAGAAGAACCGGCGGCCCCGCTTTGGAACGCCATGGCCATTGCCATCGGCGGGCCAGGACCGAGGCCCAGTCCCGAGGGACCGCCCGCCTCCGTCGAAGTCCGCTGATGCTCCTCCCTCGGGCACCTGCAGCTTCTGCACACTTTTCTGAAAAACGACAATCGACGGATCTCGTTAGAATTCGAACGACGTCGCGTAGAAGTGGATGAGAAAATCGATAGTTTGCTATCGTTCGGAGTTAATCGAAGCTAATCGTCGAAGATGCGTGTTCTAAATCAAAGTATGCATATACGGTAAAGACTGGATTAACTGTCAAACATTGCAGTTCTCCGGTCGAGGTTTCTATTCTGTAGAACGTAGAAAAGGACAGAGAGTGAAAGAGAAAGAGGTCCGAGGAAAACAGCAGTCGGGAAAAGCGTATCGGGGTGACGATAATAATGTTTCACCGATATTTCAGTTAGAATCATATTACATTGTTCTGATCGCCCAGTGTCAAAGGGGATCCCCCGGTTTAGTCATTTTGCGTTTATGCGGTCAATCCTGTCTTGCACTTATCCAGTCTTTACTGTACGTTATATAAAAATCATCGTCATCGTTATAGTTTATCATCGTGCACATAGTCATCGTCGCGATTCACGTTACATCATCACGATTTTGAAAATAACGTACCAAAAATATTGCATGACCGAACTCCCGCGTCTCGAACACGACCTGACCCGATAAAACCTGACCGTCGACCCGACGTCGCCGAGGAATCGTATGTTAACTCAATCTCAGGATTCATTGGAAGAACATAAAGTCAAGTACGGACTTAAGTACTGCATAAAACGAACGCTATTAGCGTTAACCTTTCTCTCCGGCGGAGAGCGAGAAACTCTATTTCTATTAGATGTCGTAAATTAAATTTATCGGTTATCCTGACCACGGACGGCATAAATGAATCTATCCCACTTCTGAAACCAATAAATTCCACATTTATCATTTGAGATTTAACGCCTAGACCGTTATGCTTGACCGGAAACGACTGATTATCGAATTTATTGCGCGGATGACGAAGGAACGCGCTCCCGTTGGAAACGAAAAGTTCGGAATTTGGTGACAGCGAAGAGGAAATGATTAGATTCGGAAGCAAGCTCTATAAACCAAGTTTCCGACACGACAACCCTAACCGCAACGCCGCAATCCGCGACGGCACAGTGCGCGTTGCATATTAATATAAAACCATGTTCCCAGAAAAAATTGTGGCATTCCATTCCTACGGGAAGCGATAAAACCCATCCGCCATTTGCTTTCTTAATTCCTAGGAAACGGAGGGGCGTACCATTCGCTACAGAAATCCGCAGACTATAAAACCGAGAGCACTCAAAATCATCATATATTACGATTTACCATTTACGATCCATTAAAAGATTGTGCCTCTTCGCGAGAAAATGATAAACGAGTATTACGATAATGATTAACGGTTACGCGCAAACAACTAACGCTCACACGCTTTTTTTAAAATCGGCGCAATTTCGAGGAGCGTCATCGTTATTGTTGTCGGCATTGTCGCTACCAGAATTTTCGTATCGTCGTTATTGTTATTACGTAGCGTTCGTTGCGACTATCATCGTCATAGTCGTTCATTATCAGCGCTCCACGGCGCAACCGTGGATAAGGATCTCCGCGACATTAGAAACCTAGCGTCGTTTGTACAAGTAAACAAATGACTCGACGTCACCGCTACATTACGCTAATCGTCTCGAATCATCGACTCACCCAACGAAAACCGAAGGTCACGTGTCCCGACTCGAAGGACCACTCCATCGTCCCGCTTACACTCCCAAAACCCGTAACAATCGACACTTGAATAAATTGTTCAAATAGATTAACCCTGTCTCGATAAATAGAAAGTACCCGCCCCATCGTCGCGTTCAACCTCTAACTCGATCCAACCAACGAAACACTCGAAAATCCGATCGCAATCGACTGGCGATCGAGAAAAAGATCGAGGCCTGGTCGACGGATACGAAACTTTCCCCCCTCGGGCGGTCCGCGCGAGAAACGGGAGCAACAGGGCGCGGTGAACTCACTCCGAAGAGGCGGCGGCGACATCGTAACCCGAATGCAGGGAGCTGCAATCGGCGACGCGGTTGCATTCCTGCTCCCCGAGCCTGCGATCCTGCTCGAAGGCCGCCGCGGCATCATGGGCGCCGTTCAGGTACTCGACGCACTTCTCCGTGGGACTGGTGCCGGAGGCAGCCAGGGTTGGACACCCCACGACCACCCCGACGACGTCTCCCTCGTGAATCCCATCCTCTCTGCTCCTGAGGAACGCGTCCAGGTAGTGCTCGTCCGCGGGGGGCAATTCGTAGACAGCGCCGGGATTCGTCCAAGTGTTCTCCAGCTCCTGACGGCTGGCAGCCTCGTCCTCGACTTTCCCCGCGTGCTCGTTCTTTCTGGCGTAGAGCTTGCGCAGGTAGGCCTCCTGGTGGCTCCTGGTGGCCCAGCAGCCGCCCTGCCACCACCTCTTGGAGCCCAGCAGCGAGGTCTTCCGTCTCCTGGCTAGGCTCGACATCGTCTCGAAGACGTCACCGGTGCGCTGCTCCGGACCACTCGGCGGTCCCCCTCGTGAGACTCTCGCTTTATCTCGGAGAGGCTCGCCTTATCCGCAGGCGGGGGATCGCTGTGCGTCGTTCTCTCTCGCCGGTGCTCGTTTCGCGTTCAATCCCAGCCGCGTTA
This sequence comes from Hylaeus anthracinus, assembly GCF_026225885.1. Taxonomy (NCBI): domain Eukaryota; kingdom Metazoa; phylum Arthropoda; class Insecta; order Hymenoptera; family Colletidae; genus Hylaeus; species Hylaeus anthracinus. The sequence goes on from NW_026535289.1 coordinate 12,176,412, forward strand.
AGCCTCTCCGCGATCATCCGACGATAGCCTACCGATCGTTCTTCGCCTCGATCAGCCTGGACGGCGCTCGATAAGATCGTGGTCTCGGTCGCGGTCCAGGTGGAGCCACCTGGACGAAGAGAACGAGGAAGAAGGGGGCATAGACAACGGAGAGGAAGAAGAAGCCGTCATCGTCAAGTGGACACCGCGTCGATGGAGATCCCTCGAGGTCCCGTTTCCACGGACGATCAAACACGGCTTAGGGGCTTGATCGCAAACGATATCCCAGCGAAGGAACGACACTGCGCATTGAATTCGGACGAATTTTTATTCTCGTAGATCGCGACAATTGCGATCACCAAAAGTCTCGAGTATTATTCCCTCGGAGTAACTGTCCCAGTAGTCGTCGTTCTATCCACCGTCCGCAAAGTCTCGTTCACCGCGACTGCATTCCGCGATAGCAAACGCCGGTTTATCGATTCACGGACATCTTTTGTTCGCCGCTCGAAATCTTCATCTGGACGAGAATCTTGGCAATCTCTGGGGTCTCGCGGTGATCATGGCACGCGGCGATCACGGCAATAAGGACGTGGCCCGACGGCAAGGAAGAGACAGAGGCCCCGTGGCCCGCGGTGGTAGGAGGGGATCGGGCGAAAGCTAGCGAGGGGAGAGGAGCTGAAGGAGAGAGAAAGGTGGCGGCGAACAGAAAAACGAAGAGAACAGGAAAGAGAGACAGTCTGGAGGAAGGGAGAGCCAATCTGTACGTATAACCGGTAGTACGGCCGGAGATTAACGTTTTAATACGCGGCGCGTATCCGCGGATACAAAGGGAAACCGATAACGTTTCGCGCGGTCACGAAGTGTGGACCCACGGAACGCTGGGCCCGGTCCCTCCCGCGTGTCCTTGGGTGTGGAATCGGCCGCGGAGTTCTCCAGAGGGTTTCCTCGAGGCGTCAATTCCCGATCGGGCCTCTTTGGACTTCGTTCGAACCAACTCGATGCACGTAGGGCCCTCGACGCGCGATGTTCGCGCATCTTGAGGTTCGCGGAACGATCCACCGGTCGGAAGACAGCGTCATCACGGGCCCGGAGCGGATCTCCATCCACCGTTGATCACTCTGCAGTCTACGGGCCCAACGATCACGGGCCAAGCATGTCGCGAGTCGCTGCCGATATCCGCCCGCGGAGATTCTGGAACAATCTCGCGGTTTTCGAAGATTCGAACACTCCGTGAGGCCCCGAAAACGCGCACGGTGGCCCAAATCACCGAGAAACAAGTACAAGTAGTAATTCTTCACAGGACGATCCCGTCTTCGCTAATCCAGGACGCCGCGAAGAAACGGACACTGAACGTGCTTCGGGGTCCTAGGGCGCTGGTACATCCGTCGTCGATCACGCGAGAAGTCACCAACGCCGTGGATTAATACTGGTGTGGCTAATGTCCAGCGTATCACTGATCAACGTGCGTTTGGAACGGTCCCAGATCTCGCGAGGCCCTGCTACATAGGAACTGATGGCACCACGTCGCAACCGGCGTTGACCACGCGCAATTAAAACGGTTTTATAACCGGCGTCCTAGATTTATTCGTCAGGCGTTCTGCCTCGTAACAGGTATTCTGGGACTCGAGGCTCCTGGAGACGAGGATCGCTAGTCCAAGCACCGTCGATCACGTCGCGGATCGATCCTGAAACTGCCGATATCGCGCGTCACTGCTCGAAAATGCGCGCGAAGCGTGGGTCGCGGTCTCGAGCCTCGAATAATGGTGTGCTCGAGGATGTAAGCGCACTGCTCGCGAGGCCTCGCGGTTAATTGGCGGCACTAGGGCCCAGCCGGCGGCGCTGAGCACGAACGAGTCGAAACGATTTTAGTCGCGGTGTCCCGGGCTTTTCTACTCGGGCGTGCTGTGGCCGAGCGGACACTGAGCGTACACTGGGACTCCGAGCCCGCGGAGAAGGGTGGGGGGTGCTAGCAGACCACCGTCCAGAGGGCCCCTCGAGGGAACGGAGAACGAGGGGCCCGTTCCCCGCTGTACCGCTGCGTCGGTGAGCGTAACCACCGCGCCGCCAATGCCAGCCAGGCTACCCCCTCCACAAGGCTCGGCTGCCTTCCTTCCCGATATATTTATATTCGTTTCTAATACGTGTGGCGTGTCGGGCCCCGACGCCTCGCCGAAGGGGCCCCCGTTCGTGTACGCGCGCGCTCGCGTTGCTTTTACGCCGCCAGTGCCTCGACGTGTGCGTGCGCAGCCTGCGTCGCGACGAATAACAGCCCCCCGAAGGCGATCTCGCGCTGGACCGACACGGCCGGTACGCAATTCGGATCGCAAAATTACGAAAAATCGCGGCTGAATACAAATTTCGTAATTGCGAGAGGATACGGTGTTTTCTGTTTGGAAAACGCGATTATTTAAGTGAGAAATCAGGTCTATCCCGAAGACAGACATTTTACGAGAAGTTTCGTAGCTTCTTGCAACTGTACGACGGATCGTTAGGGTCCTCCACTGGTTGAGTTCGATGCTGTTAGTAGATTCATATAGGCGACCATCGCCTGTATGTCGATCCCCAGCCCGAGGACTTTAGAAAATAATCGATGCAGAGGTTCTGGTCTGATTGTTAAGTGGGTGGATTCTCGATTTTGTGAATTTGTTGCAGCAGCAACGGTTCGATCCAAACGATTACCCGACCGGTTCTATAGAAAATGGACCGAACCACTGAGGGATACCGCAGATACTCTCGATACACTCGATACACTGGGATGCTTTTTTTTTTTTGGGATGCTCGAGTCTCTCGATTTTCTCGTGTAAGTTCTTTAATCTAGGGGCACGTCATGTTTATAGTTGCTAATTGACCATTAACGGAAGGATTTACTGACATTAAAACGAGGATCTCGTCAAACAGGTCCCAGGACTGACGAGAACGTTTTATTGGAACCTATATTTCGGACGTCCAAGTGTACCAGGTCAAAATATTAGTCGTACGACGGGTGACTGACAGGGTCTGTGAAAATGAAAACGAGCTGCGTTCGAGCGAGTCGTCCAACTTCCATAGACCCCCTGCCTCGGTCACCCAGGCGCATCGTTCAACGGACGCTGAAGATGGTACTCCATCACCTGGCTAGCGTCGTGATCGATGAAATTTAAGATCCCGATTACTCCCAACAGGACTCGACCGTCTCTAATCGGTCTCGTATACCGAAACGCAGCCAATGCGTAGTCTTCAACCACCCAACTATCAACTCGAAACTTCGAAGATCCTAATTAGCAAACTAGCGAACTAGACTAGTCGAGTGTCTCCACCCAGGTCCATTGAACCTTCCACGGGATCAGGAAATTCTTACGTAACGCAACGGGAACTGGTCCCTTTCTCGACTATTGCCGGATCGCCTAATGATACGGAGTTTTCCATGGCCAACAAGAATTCCATCGCTTAATCATCGTTACCCGTATCCTCCAAGATTCCAGCGTATCCTCCGATCCAACTGATCGCTGCCAAGCACCAGGAACGGGTGCATTTCGCTCCAGCCTCCCGACGATTTTCGCCTCTTTGCTCCTTTTCTCGAGGCGCATTCCATCGCTGGCCAATCTTTCGATGGCTTATTTCTTTTTTTACCGACTAATTGCATTTTCTATCGAACAGGAGGAGTCCGGTATTTATCGCCGACCAATTAAACGCACGCGCTACCCCTTTGCCTGTTTCTTATTTATCGGCTATTCGGTTGCTTAGGGTCGAAGGGGACGCATAAATACGTTCGCCAGAATCCTCTTCGATCTCGTGGCTCTGTTGGTTCCGATTCGCTCGTGCAACTCCGTTAATCTAAAGACACGTCGTGTTCACAGTTGCTAACTGACAGGTTTACCGATAATACCGGATACCTTATCAACAGTTATTCAAATAGAGGGTACGACGTCAAATTCTCGGTGTACGAAGTCCCCCTGGATGTCTCGAGGTCGCTACGAATCTTCGTTTCATCTTTTATGCTTTCCGTTGATGGTTCCCTAATAACCGTTAACTCCCGGCACCCTGAGTCTTTAGTCATTTGATTTTTTCTGGTCAGAGTGCAAGCGCTATCGCGTCCCACCCAGGAACATTAGTTACGAGAGCAGGGGTCAGCTTGACGCGTTACTCGGTGGCCCCAAGCTCTACAGAACGACTCGATGACTTTCGCGAGTAACGAGAAGAAAAGAAACGAGCGAATTGGTACTATGGTGACTCTGTACATCAACCGGTTAAACCGAGTGGAAAGCTCAACCTCGATATCCGAAATGTTAGAATATTACAGACAGCGTTAGGATATTCTTAAGCGTTCTCCTTCTTAAAGGAGGTTTTAGGACAGACGACTTTCGTGGACGAAGGGCCTGACGTTAGAAGTGTCCTCGCGACTGTGCTTTCCGGCGGAGGTCAGAACTGTACCGACTTGCATCGAGGCTTACTGAATATATAATCTTTTACGCTAGTATTGTCGGTGTTTTTGTGCGCCTTGTGGATTCCATCCTGAATTCCTTAATCCGATCTTACAGAAACGAGCGGCGATCAAGCAACGATTCCGCTGCCGCCGCAAAATGGTCCCAGCGCATCGCGGCACGAGCAACCTTCCTTGGAACCCACCTACGGGCAGGTGTCTCGTGCAAGAACGTTGGAAGGGAATCGGTAAACTGCGAGAAAAAATAAGACAGCGAAAACGAACCGTTGGAAAAATTGAACGGGTCGTTCGAACGAGACGATCGATTAAAAAGATTGAGGATACATCGTCCCGAGCGTAACTGGCCTAAAATTGGATCGCCTAATTTAATTCGGTGGGTAACGATAAGTTACACGGGCGCACGCGGCTCGATCGAGCGCGTCCTCCTCTTTTTCTTGCGGCCATCCGAGGTTCCTCCAACTGCTTCCAGGAACCTCGACGCTGAGAAATGTCTTCATCCCGTTGTTTCGCCGGGTACGGGATGTTTCGATCGATCCTCGACGCGTAATTCTCCGCGTTTCTTTATATTCACGCGTTCTTTGTCGCGGCATCGATTATTCTCTTCTTGGAAGAAGATGACGGATGAAGAAAAGGAAGATAGAGTACAATCCAACGACGTTCGTCATTTTCACATTGTTAAATATTTCGGCAAATAAAACTGCGGTCGTAAACGAGTGTAAAATAAAGATACCACTTATACGTATAATTTATTAGAGGAGGCACTCGCGTAGTGGCAGCTCGTTTCGATTTCACATATTTTTCTACTGTCTTGTAGTTTTTTATGGGGATCTATTTTTCAATGATAACTTCTCGAGTCCTCCACTTTTTCATGTACTTGGCGTAATTTTTTTACTTTTTTGATGACTTCGCTAACAGAACTACCCATTCGTTCGTTCAAGTGTCACAGACGTTCTTTCTTCGTTCTCACGTATCGCTTGCACTCTGTTCAAACAAACGCATTCCCCCTAAGGAACATTCGACCCGATCAAATAAACATTCGCTCGATATTCGAACCAATAATCTAAACATTTACTCAACGCTGTATTGTACCGCAGCCTCCGTTCGTGTATTTTATTATTTCTGACCTCGCGCGAGACAAAGAGCCGCGCGTAGCATTTTTATACGACACGTTATAACGATTCGATTACTTTCAATTAGGAAAGTAGTAAAGTGTTCGGCAACGTAGCCGTTCAGCTATTCAAGCAATTCGAATCGGGCTCGACTCGTTCGTTGCCTTTACCCGGCCATCCGTCACGCTAATAAAATTACATCCGCCGCCGATCAGAAAAAGGAACTCGTGGAAATCCTTATAGTAGCCCGTACACGCGGCGCCGCCATACGAGAAATATGGGTTTTGTATTGCACTGTCACCTCTGACCTGCACCCTGCGGAAAGGTTTCAATCAAATCGAGGAGCTGGACGGCGATCCAGCGGTGGTCTGAACGAGTTTCTCATTCGCGACGGACGCGCTATTCCTCTTCGTCGGGGCAACGCGGCTACCGACGGTTACCAGCAAAATTGCGTGGCATGCGTAACATCTATATATTATTTCGGTTGTTTCGAGTGCTGATCGCCACGAAATGAAACTTTCAAATAATGGCTTATTTTCCATTCAAGTGAAATTCTCTGGTAGATTTTCTCTTCCTAAAAGAGAAAGTTTTTCGTTTACAAAAACCATCGCTATTTGGGTTTCCTTGCTAGACACAAGTCAAGAGAGTGCAGAGCTATGTTTCATCTTGACTTGTTTAGACCAAGTATGGGACCGATAGGGTGTACGATAATTCTTCTTTACCGACCTCGCATTCATTCGAGCTGCTTCTTTCTAACCCTTCCTATTGTTTCAAATAAAGTGTTCAAAATCAACGGTAAACTAAAAGTCTCGTTTATTCCACCGTCTGTATTTCCAATACTCTCTAAACACGATCGCGACAGGCTATCGATCGTGTCGATCAGCTGGTAGACATTCAGCAGTTTACGGGTAGCAGACTATTAACGTAACAGATTGCTAGAAGCAACGAAATTCGAATACGATTAAAGTCGCTGCTACCAAGTTCGCGTTATTTTCTCAATGTTTCCGATGCGATCGGTGTCGAACAAGTGTCTCCAATCTCGAACATCGTTGAATGCATAATTCAGAAGACCGCCGTAGAAGCGCTTAATGACTGTGTTACAAAGTATGGGACCCGGGCGATTAATCTAGGCGACTGGATAACTATACGTCATCGTTGTCACGAGGTAGATACAAACAAGTAGTTACGGGATTCGATGTAATTACTACTTTTTTCCTTCGAAAAGCTGTTCGATTTTCTCTTTTTAAAAGAGAAAGTTTTCGTTACAAAAACCATCTCTGCGCGTTTGGGTTTCTTTCCTAGACACAAGTCAAGATGGTGCAGCTGCGAAATTCTTCGTTACCGACCTCACTTTCATTCATTCGAGCTGCTTTTAGCGAACAGAACAGACGTGCTCTTCCGTGTGTTTCGAATAAAGTTTTTAATGTCAAGTTCAAATAAAAGTCTACTCATTCATTCCACCGCCTATATTCCAATAAAAACCATCGTCCGGATGAATAAGGCGGTTCGATCGATCACGTCTCCCGATCTCCGCGAGCTCGTGACACGGCGCACGTTTGCGGCTCGTTAACACCGAAACCCAACCCCCTCCCGTCACCTTTCGCGCATCCCGATACGCAGCGATGATCGGTAGCGTCGATGACGGGGGTATTCGTGCCCTCTGGGAGGCTGAAAATTTCATCTGGCCGACGCAAGCACGCGCCTGGTGCGCCGACGCGCATAGAAGCGGGGAGATTCATCTGCATAACAGTTAATAATTCCGGTGCGCGGGTACCGGTTACACCTGGACACGCGGTAAGCGCAACACGAGCGAATCACGACTGGGTTCATCGCGGACAATCTGCGCGCCACCTGTTCTCTCGCTCGTGTGTAATCGCTGGCGAAGTTTTCCATTCGTGAGAACCGCGCTGCTAGCTTCGAGCTGTTTTTCGCGTTGTTTTCGATGATTTAGGTGTCTGGCAACGGAGGGAGGGTATTTTATACGTGGATATTTTGTAAATATAAATTTATCGCGATGCCGTTATAGGAAAACACTTTTCGGACTACGTACTTTACAACTGACTTTATTTCTCTCTTATTCTCTTTTCGTCTCTGTATTTCGGTATTCTTCTGAATTCTTCTGCGATCTTCTGCCGTTGTTCGGCATTTCGCCTGTTTATAAACACTCTCTCCCTTCTCTTATCCGCACTCGTCTCATTCGCTCGGCTTCACATTCATACGTTGCGCGGCTAATTTTAAATGGTCTACAGATAGATGGATGACGTCGAAGTGTTTAGTTCTTTTATCGAAAGTAACAGCGAGAAAATATCATCTGTTGCCTGAATAGTATAGCGAACTCATCAATGTCTACGTATCGCTCTTAAATATCGCACTTAAATATTGCATTTAAATATTGCACTTAAAAATTGCACTTTACGGCGTGCTTGAAAACTATGTTCGAAACGAGTTGTAAACGCATCCTGAAAGTACGTCGACCGTAACTGGGTTAATTCCACGGATTCCGTGTCGCGGCTGGCGTCTCACTTCGCCGGGCGTGCAGGATGAAAAACGCGTTCGAATCTTCATTGGATCAGCGATCATCGGTAGGTGGTGCAATTAAAAGCCTGTTTAGCGTCCGCGACGTGCGTTCTTGCGTGCGTTTCAGCGTACGTCGCTCGACCATCCTTCTTTCGCTGGCTTCCACGGCACCTGTTACCCGCCAAAACAGGTGGTGCTCGAAACGCATCGCGTACGCTGCCACCGCAACGTTCAGCCGAACCCGCAGGTGCACCGCAAACCGCCCGTCGCCGAGCAACACCGTGGCTGCCTATATTTTCCTCATTTTCCAACCGCCGCCTCTACAGGGTCCCTCGGTTGGAACGATATCGCGTACCACGAGTTCTCGTCGCTCGTTTCTACACGTGCAAGTATTTTCTCACGCCTTTATTAATCGAACTGTGGTACGAAATTTAGCGATAGATCTCTTTAGCGTTAAATTCGTAGACTTTCTCTCGTCCCATTCCGATGAAACACCCTGTATTCAGCACGGTAGTGCTGCGTAGCAGTTAGCGAGACACGTATTATTTTTCGTCGGGCGAAACTGGTTTCCGCGCGGATCTATCGCGCATCGGTTCGCGCAGACTCCTTAATTTCGCCGTTTGGCGCTCGATTCGAACCCTCGGGTTATAACTCGTGTCTCATTCGAGCGACAAATGACGAACAATTTATTCGATCGTCTCCGACCTCGACCACAGAGATGCTTGGTACGCTCGTTCTTGGTGCTTGGTGGATATCGTTCCAGTTCGAGCAGAGGTCGCGTGTATCTCGCGGTTGCAGGAAACGCGCGATCATCGTGAGTTTTTCCAAGTGAGAGTATCTTTCGAACAGTACGAAATTGTTTCCGTCGAAGCACGCGATGCTACAAAATTATTATCCTTTCGTTTCAATTCTGTTGGAAGTTTGAACCAGTTCTGAACGTAAAAACAATAATCTCACTCACTCTTCGGTCACGTGACTCGACTCGCGTTGCCAAAGACAGTCGCTCTCGAATTAAAACTGTCTTCGCGCATTTCCTGTGCGCGTCGCACCGTTCCGATTATCGCGGATCCTGCACCGTCACGATGGCAGCTGGATAAGTGTTATTCTAATGCACTTATCTAAGATAATATTAGAACGATGATGGGTACGTCCAACACCTGCGAAAACGTCGTAATCGCGCTACCTCTATAGCCCGAGCTCTTGTGCAGATTCGTAGGTACGCAATCAACGAATGTAAAAAAATAATACTTTGAACGAGACTCCGAGAACAGAATGAATCGAGGCCTTGAGAACCAGAGTGACCTAAGCAACATTTTTTGTTTAAAACGAGTTATGGATTAAAGCGCAACAAAATTTCTAAACTGCCTGCAACCTTTCGCTTTTATTTCTCTCCCCGCTTCCTTCCATCGTCCCCTCCAACGGAGTCGCGCTTTCTGCTCAGCACGCAGAGGTTTCGCGCTTCCTGCGACGGAGCGTTTCTGTTTCCTGCGGTAGGTACAGTGGCGCCTCGCAACAAAGTGTTCCGTTTTAATCTGAAATCCACCGCGGGTCGTGCGGGTCTCATCATCCGCGGGACACGCGTACGCTTTCATTCTTTCCCGCGCTTATGCGAGCGTCCCTCCCTCGTTTCCCACGAGCATTCTCCCTCATTACGACTTCCCGCGGCCGAGGCCTCGCGGAACACGTCGGATTCTCGAAATGAATACGAGGAACGAGCCTCGACACTCGACTGCTCCGTCAATAGTAGCTGCTCGAACGGGCTTGTTCCAATATTTGTAAACGCTGCGCCCTCCCCACCGGTAACATCGTTGATTCCCTCGTCTTTTCTGGGTACAAATCAGCCGATCGTGCCTTACACGGCCCGAGGGGAGGGACTATTTTTTTTCCTGGACTTAATGGAAACCGCGCTTGGTTTGCAGGCATACCGCGGCGATTTAAGCGAGAAACAAATGTTTCGGTTTCTAATTCGGTTTCGGTTGGACGATGTTCAGGAGATGCAAATTTCAGTTTATGTTTAATAGAAGACATCCAGGTCCTCGAGGGAATTTCATATTTGTATATAAAAAATGTTTAGCTTAGAAATGAGTTGCGTCAGTTTGAATACGGTATCGGTTACCCAAAGATTTCAGGAGTGGAACGAACCCGATATCTATCACGATCGCTATAATTATATGAAACAGGCTCCGTCCGGGACTATAATTGCCTTGAAACTCCATATTCGACGTATGTAATAAATCCTACTAGCGAACGGCGAACGTTCGCAATTCATGAACCATTGATGATCCGTGGGACTCGAGAGTCGCCGAGGAGTGGAATAACCTCGTAACATTTTGGTTCGGTTTATCGTTTCCACTTAATCGCGTCCGATTAAGATCATTGAAAAAAATATATCACGGAGTTAAAGAGAATTTGGTTGAAAGCGAAATAATTCAACTGTCACTTGGATTCGCAGGTAGATCGTTCGAGGTTACCAACGTCATGGTTTTGCCATCTGTGGGATCACTAGGGAATTTCATCGCGTATTCAGAACGATTCCTAACGGAATCGCCAACGCTCGGAACGCTGTGGAATTTGATCGCGGTCTCGACAAAGTGATCTCACCAACGTCTACCGATAAAGTGGCGAGACGACTTTCATGGACTAAACAATACGAGCGTTGGAACAAAGCTGGAGGAGCTTCGGGGGGTTCGAGGTCCTCTCTTCAGAAAGGAGGGAGGGAGGGAGGGAGGGAGGGAGGGCGAGGAGAGGAGGGAGGGGGGGGGAAGTAGGCCGTTAATGGAAGCCGAGTTCCATCGGGCGCGAGCGAACGAGCGCAAAAGGATAAGGAAATCCAGCCAGGGAATTATGCAGATTGTAGGTTGGAATCCATCTCCTGATGGGTTGTGGATGGGCATACTCGAACCTACGTGAGTTCATTCCCGGCGCTGGTGCACCGCTGCCCTGACCAACTACCCATCAGCTCCGCCTGTCCGTTTCGTTGCTTCTAACCTCGTCCCTCTCGTTGTCGATGCCGTAATGCGTGCTTTCGACGATCGCTGCGTGCAGCGCCTCCTCTTCCTCTTACGGAAGACGAAGACACGCGGGATAGAATCGACGGGGATGCCGGATGATTCACCTGGAATTACGAGGTTGCAGAGGCTACGATGTTGCGCACGGAAAAAAAAAAAAGCTAATGAAATCGCAGAGATTTCCTAGCCCTATCGCGGTTCGCGATACCATGAAACGCAATCTGTCAAATCTGCGACGAAGTTCCTGGGCGATTTCAAAATTGGTAATAAAAAGATCGATCTACGGGGGTTTTTCGTTTCGCGGCTGATAAGAATTTCGAAGATTTGGGTGAAATTCCCTAGCGTTGGTCAGACTGGCTACGCTGGCGTTGAACGTCTAGCGACAGCCATCTTGTAATTACGGCATTGGGTCGCTTGTAAATCATCACCTAGTGAAGCCACGACAGGGGCCGTTGATTTCATAATTGCAGAAATTATCCATCGATTATCCGCGCGTGAACGTTTCTACGAGCATTAGTCACGGATTAATTGGGGATCTATGTACGTTTCCACTTAAAGTGTTGAGTTCAAGTGTCAATGCTTAACGATCCGAAACCGGATTCGAGAAGATCGATGCGGAGGTGTTGCTAATGATTATCGATTAAATAATCATAATGTCGATGGTATCGTTACGACGTCGGCAAGCAACCGTGCGAAATACCGTCGTCTGCCGCACACGTAAACGAAGATTAAACGTTTTGCTATTTATATCTTGTTTAAATCAACGGAGCAAAAGGAACTTTCGGAAAATTGCCTTCCTCTATCGCATACATTCGACATATGTTCTTCTATAGGGAATCTATATTAATAGAGATGTTAAATGATATCAGATGGAACTATTACGGCAGGTACGTAAGCCGTATTACCGACAGCTGACATTATCGACGATGCACCGAAAATTGGTGAACGTTTATCGACGTTTTCGCTGTCGATAACACCTGATTTTGTTAGACAGCTGACATTATCGACGAAGCACCGAAAATTGGTGAACGTTTATCGACGTTTTCGCTGTCGATAACACCTGATTTTGTTAGACAGCTGACATTATCGACGAAGCACCGAAAATTGATGAACGTTTATCGACGTTTTCGTTGTCGATAACACCTGATATTGTCATGGAACCACGTTCACCCGACGAAACGAAGAAGAGGAGGGTTTCCTCGGCAGACCGGCATCAGGACGATGGAAATTTGCGCCCAGTGAACCTTGTCTCGGGGCGTCGGATTATTCCTCTATTTTCATTCCTGGAAGATAGCTCTGGCCTGGCTCGCGATCCGGTTTACCTATCTCATCCAATAAACATCGGGACATCTCGTGAAAACCTCTGTCCAAGCACGAACGGAATCGCGGATTTCGCCTGACCGTGAAATATCGCGCGCAGCACGCTTTCCTCTTAATGAATGGCTGCCATCGAAGCGTTAAGAGTTCTGTACTCGGGACGCCATTACCTCGATCGATAAGCGTTTAGAGATTCAAATACCACGATGTAATTAAATGCCGCCGCCGCGACACGAGTATTTCGATACAAGAATCCGTTTGCCTCCCAGGGCCTCCCTCCTCTAATTGGCGCTGTTTGTGCGGTGTCCCGTCGTACTACGAACAGTATCCAATGGCGTGTCAATCAGTTACGATTGGGAATTTTGAATCTTTTTTAATACGTTAGGAGCATTATCCTGACGTTAATAAAATGAAATGTGAAATACTTCGTTAAACAAACTGTTGTCAGGGGTTACTGGTTTCGTGAATCGAAAGGGGGTCGACAATTAACTGGAATTTCAACCGAAACGTCGTGAATGGCATCATCAACCTTGTCCGTCGAGCGTTCGCTCGTTCGCATTTTTAAGGGATCGCGGACGCGAACGTGAAATCGGGAATTCAGGTAGTGGACGGACGAGCGCTGACTGTGGCTTGCTCGCGGGAAAGGCTCGACGGGGAACGAACGAGTCGAGCCGAGCTGTAATTTAGAGAAAAACGTTCCCCCGGAGCCGCGGGGCCCTACTTTTCGTGCGCGTCGACCCGCCTACCTGGCCTCTATTACCTCGCTCGAGATAGCGATGGCCTCAAGACGCTTCCAATTTTGCTTCGAACTTACGACAAACGCTTCGATTCCTCCAGAACATTCCTGGAAATTAGTTTTACCCAGAATGTCGATAGTCTCGCGATCAGGCTGTCGCAATCTTCCAGCTAGCCTTGTATATTTAATAAACTCGGTGAATCACAAACGCACAGGTGGTAGGTCGCAAACCTAAGCGGATGTAGCAATTGCGCAACTCGAGGAGTTGTGTGTTTGTGATCACGCTATAGCTTCCACACGTTTCGTCCAATCTGCTTAAAATTTGACATGCTTCCTCTGCGTGTTCTAGCCGAAAGTATAAGCTACTTTATATCCAGAAATATTCGATCTGTGGTGGTTGTTGCGCCTGTGGAGGGAGAGCGAGAGAGAGGAGAAAAGGAAGGGAGGCGTTTCGTCCTGGGCCTGCTACTTGACTCATTGGTGAGGCTTGCTAGCAGATCCGTGCCTTAGACACCGGGATATTTGGATTTCGATCGGAAAGGGCATTATAAAGCAATGTTAGGCGGACCGTGTACTTGCGAGAAACGCGCGGACCGCGCGGTTTCCCTCTGGTGGTGAGGAACGGAGGTGCCACCACAGATCGTTAATGTAAAATTCGATGTCTACGTAAAACGATTTGTCAAAGCAAATGCTCGAGAGTCAAGCGTCGACCAACCTCGCTTTCATAAATTAATCGATCTTCAAACGAACAGATTTGCTATCGATTAAATTGCTCTGGAACGCGCAAGAATCGAAAGCCCATCGCTAGATGTGGAACAACCTGAACCGACTGCGTCTTCTGGCCCCCTCCCCGCGGCCACTCCCCTCCCGCCCCTCAAACTGCGCGTCATTTCTTCGGCTACGCACTTAAGTCCCGCGCTCGAAGGCGCTTCTGCGCGCCGATCCTTCGCGGCGGTAGCCTCGAATCGCGCTCGCGGCTGTCCTTGGAACTTTCTTCTTAGAAAGGTCTTTATTCGGGAACACGATTGCGGGCACCCCGTTGGAATTACGTGCAATCAGCTGGCGTGACTTCGTGGAACTGTTTTTTGGCAGGATACGCGAGTCGTGCACGGAAGATTTCAAGCTTAGTTCTTATTACTTCTCCCAGGCCCTGATCGCAGATGTCGCTCTCATCGCTACGTCTAGGTTAGGTTCGGGTTTCAGCGTTATTTAATTCGCACGGGGATCGTTATTTTTTATTTATTCACCGTTCACTGGATATTGTAATGGCAAGTGTGCCAAGAAACGAAGGGAAATTAAAGAGAAATGTCAGGTGGTGTTAGAAAGCGTGAGGATTCTAAAGAAAATCTTGAATATGCTTCTCAAATCCGGAATTCACTACAAATTGGCCTTACGAAAATAATTGAGAGTGTTCAACATAAATTCTCAAGGCACGTTTCTTGTAAGATAGGGACACCCATGGATATAGCAAACCACGAATACGATAATATCCTTCGCACTTTGCGAATGCACACGCTTAAGCAGCGCCGAACCGTAGCTGACCTCGTGCTACTTTTTAAAATAGTCAATAGTAAAATCGTATGTCCAGTGATATTTTTTACTTGGATCCATATCGTACCTCAATCGCAAAACAAAATTGTGTCACAAGAATATGTGCGATGGCTGACAGCCTTAATATGTCTGTCGATCTCGAAGTAGTTGCAATTTTGCAAATACTTTCGATCCTGATTTCCTTCTGGTGTCCAAGTTTAGTCGGACGATCATCGGATCTCTTAATGAAAAGAACCTTCCTGCCGTCGTGTGAAATAAAGTCTATTTCTTTTGATATATAAAGCGTATTAATTATTTCGGAGTCCCATATCCAATAGTTGCGTTCATTGAATGCACCGTGATCCGAACACGCATTTCTCCCATTGAAACTTCCAACGTAATAGCGACAAATGTAACGCGCGCGAATAAGAAAAAGAGGCTGCCTACGGTGGCTGGAAACGCGTCTCCAAAGGGAGACACAAAAATTTGCCGCACCGCGAACGGAGTTTTTTCTCTTGCTAAATGATTTATGACAAGCGGGGTGATTTATCGCCATCTGACCATTACATTCGTTACTAAGTCGAACGAACGGTTTGCAGCGATAACCTCGAGACGTATTTACCACCCGTCCTTGGTTGTTCCTCTTTCCTTGTTTTCCTTTTTTCCTTGTAAAAAAGACGCTTATTCACGGACACTGATTGCGTGTGTATAGATGAAATTACAGAGGCCGGGGCCGATCGAACGGCGATCGACTTCAGAAATTGTCTCTCGGGATGGAAAATTAATAAATGATTCCTGATCACATGCAAGAGTTATGGTTACACCGGTGTAATCATATCCCTCGGCATTTTCGCACGAATGGCTGCCACGGGAGATTTCGCTTGCACGTTCTAGGGACTTTTTTTCTGGGGAGGTTTTTGAGCTCGGCGCGTACATCGATCGCGATCGGGTCACCGTGATTACCCTCGTCGAATAATTGGCCGCGATAACGCGATCCTCGAACGATCTCGAACGTTTCATTCAAATTGGAGAGAATTCCAACGGCAAAAACGAATATCGAATATAAACGAATGAGGTGCGCGAAATATATTTAATTCTATGTTTATCGCTTCGAGAAATATTCTGAAAAATAAAATTTAAAACGGACAACTTAACAAAAAAAAAAAGAAAAGAAAACACTATTTGATTAAAAGCGATAACGAAAAATATCGATAGCTTGTTAGAGACATCGTTGCATATAAGATCACTCATCGATCATGAATAAATTGGATCGCAAGATCGTTCACAGACATTCGCGTTAATACGTCTTCGGTAAAATAAGAACGACACTACCGACGCGATGACGGTGTTAAATCCTGTTCACGGCAGCGTAACACGCTTGTCGTTCGTATTGTCAACCCACGCCTCGTTTAAAGATCGGTATCAACGTCATTGGCAACACGCCGTGCGGGTCCAGTTTTGGGGGGCCACCGCCTATGTTAACAAGTCCGCCAGTCGAATGATTATTTCCACGAACCATCCGGTCGAACAATCTTCGGGATTAAAAACGCAACGATACCTCGAATATCGATCGAACATTCGCTTTTGATTCTACTCGGCTAGGGCACTTAGGAAGTACAGTTCCTCGGGAAGGGCCTTCCGAAAAAGACGTCGCAGGTGAAAAATATGAAAGGGAAAGCAGCCGCGGCGGGAGCCACTCAGAGGAAGTCGAAATTCGTCATAGGGACTGCGACACATTTATGCTAGCCGTGATGAAGCGAGACGGGAAAAGACGACATTAGGTGGCGACGACGCCTGAGAAGACGCGAATAGGGTACGAAAATGTCGGGACATCTGCTGCACACCACCCTGGGCTCCCGTTGGAAATTATTAATCCCGTCAAAAGTATTAAATCATATCCCGGGACGGTCGGGGCTAGGTGAAAGTGAAGAAGGAGCGACAACGGCGACGACGACGTACGCGACGACGATGACCTTGATTTAGGGTCGCGGGAAACCCTTCCACCGGGATCGTCCTAGGTATTTATGACTCGCAGGAACTGGTTGCCGCCAACTCTTGGTAGCATCTGCGGGTGAAAGGATTCTTTCCCCCGGGAGGGGAGGAAGAAATCAAAAGTATTCATATTTCAACGCTGTCGCCATGGCGGCTGACACCTCTTCCCGCGAGAAATGGTAGCGTACTTCCATGCTAACTGAGAATGACAATTCCGAGGAGGATAAATTGAACCTACAAACAATTCCAAAGTCCAAGATCTAAAACCTGTAGGCGCTCGTGTAGGTAGTCGTGGAAGTTAGTCGCTTCGTACTTGAAAAAAATCGAAATTATACACGTATTTCAGAATCTGTCGCGATTGAAAGTTAAATCAGCTCTAAAAGTTACGCCCACCATCGCCCGGAGCGCCGAATACCGAATACCATAACTCTCATTATACGCCCGGAGAGAACAGATAAGGATCGACCTATGGGCATGTTTAATTTTCTTTTTTTTTCCACTTCATAACTCCTGTTCTTTCGATGCTCGCATCGGGTCTCCTTACCACAGCGACATCTAGCGGGGACCGGTGAGAACTCGCGTTTAGCACTGCCAACCTGCCAACTTACACGCTAATCGTAAACTGCACGCAATCTTGTGGTATGACATATACTCTTACAACTTCAGTAGTACGGGGATTAATATCGAGACATTTTTAAAGAAATACTCGCCTGCGGAATTATTCAAGGACGAAGTTTCTTGAAATATCGGGTTGTCTGGAAAGTCCGTGGCGATTTTTAGTAGGCGGTACGGGTCTGAATATATCGGAATGATTGAAAACAAATAACATGTGGACATCCATTAATAGGTGGAAAAATTGTGGAACAAAATGGTACGTATATAATTCGATAAATATATATATCGAAATTCAAACGTGACCTTGAATGTTTCTTAAAAATTGGCACAAACTTTCTGGACAACGAAATACCACGTAATGATTATCTCCTGATCATTTTTCCTCACATTTTACTATGTTTGGAAATACACGATGTGGCGCAAAAGGGGAGTTCCCTGGATCGATCGGCGATGCGTTGAAATAACAGAAGTTAATCAGAATTCCTCCTGTCGCGTCTTGACTCTTTTTCCGTGTTGTTCGAACCACCCAGCAAAAGGGGAAACACCGCGTCCCAGGGAGAATACATCTCCCCTTCGGTTCGCGTAGAAACGTCGAGAAAATATAGCTCCTAATGAATCGTCCGTGCACTGACCTCATCTCGTACGTTCGGTAATGGAATTTCAAAACATGGCCACGTCTCTCCGTCCCTCTTAACCGCTCGCGCTTTCTCTCTTTTTGCCATCTCGACGGGTCTCGTTGGTGCCTTTACGCGCACCACGGTCGCATTTTTCGTTAGGCAGAAATTGCATTTTTTTAATTCCCCCCTAGCCAGCCCGGAGGTCTCGAATTACGTACATACATTCCGTATCGCGTTACATTTTTCGTACCGATGGTAATTGAACGTGACGCCCTCTACGGTGCCCTCACCGGTGCCAGGCAAATAAACGGCATTCCTAACCTCGAGATTCGTGCAATTTTAAAACATCCGACATAGTCCGAGAGCCCGCGACCTAAATGGGTGACTTATTTCATTGCACAAATGAACCTGTTTTCCGAAGATGGTACGTCTCCCTAGTTCAGAAATGCTTGGTCTGGCATTTACGAAACGCTTCCTGTTGACTGATCGGTACCACCGATCGACGAATGTATAATACAGGGTGTCCCAAAAATGTTGGAGGTCCTTGAAAAGGGTGGTTCAGGGGGTGATTTGAAACAACTTTTTCCTTAGCGAAATTGTTGTCCGAGGCTTCGTTGAGGAGATATTAACGGAAAACACTGACCAATCAGAGCGCGCGTATACCGTTGGAGCGGCCGCGATAGCGATGGCTACGCGCTAGGTAGCCGCTCTCGTACGCGAACAAGTGACTCGACGTGCATCGAAGGATATTGACGCGGCCGCTCGACGCGTAGCCTTCGCTACCGCGGCCGCTCCAACGGTATCCACGCGCTCCGATTGGTCGGGTTTTTTTTTATTAATATCTACTTAACGAAGGCCCGTCCGACATTTTTGCAAAGGAAAAAGTTGTTTCAAATCACCCCCTGAACCACCCTTTTCAAGGACCTCCAACATTTTTGGAACACCCTGTATAAATACTCGTGTCTGTGTCGAATAGTATAAATCGACCTTGTAGCGTAGAAAAATTACGACGCTAATGGTTTAATCAGGGAAGCATTTAAACGATTCTGGCGCCATAGAAATTGGTAATTCGATGGGTCCTAACGAAGGGCTGCTGCTGCGCAAGTGTTCCATAAAAATTCATTCGTAACAATTTTCGGCGGCAATCGTCCCCGTTCGTAGCCCAGTCACGGGCGAATCGTGGAAACACCGGTATCCCGTAGCCGGGCGCTGAAGCGACGGTTCGTTTATGATTGCTACGAGTCCCATGGCGGTCGTTCGGCAAACGGACCAGTGCGCGCGGGGAAAATCCTCCCAGCGCGTGTACGCTTCTGCGGCACCAAAGGCTGGACCCGACCCGTCTCGCGCGCCGAGCTTCATTCGGTCCTACCGCGAGATATATTAATTAACGATGGCTCGACTTGCAACCCAATTTAGAAACAAGCACCTTGTTTGCATACAAAGGAGCGTCATAGAGCCAGTTCGCACCCTCGATTCCGCGCCGATACAAATGGCTTTCGCTGGAAGACGGTTATAACGGCCAACGAGAGGGTGGAAGGAGGAGGACAGCCAATGAGTGGCGAGGAGGGAGGCGAAGGGTGAACAGGCAACGCGTGAAAATCGGAGAGAAGAGAGGAGAGAAGAGAAAGGAAGAGAGAAATGGTGGTCCATGGTCAGGAATTTTTAACCGATTTCGAAAATGGAGGAGGTTACTCGATTCGACATGTGTATTAATTTTTCTTCTTATGTATGCTCTTTGTTTATGTTGTTCTTTGAATACTGTTGGAAACGGAAAATATAATGAGAAAAAACTTGTCCGGCAACAAAATGTAAAGGGTTTCATCGATTTCGTCGAATTCGGGCCGAAAATACGTGAAATAGTACGATAAAATAGATAGAATAGTTTGCGATAAAAAGTGCAATAAAGTGGTAAAAAATGGAAGTAGGTCAAATTTCTTTGTAAGCTTTTAAGAGGCAACGAAGCCGTACCAGATGCAAGAAGATTCAATCCGATTGGTCAATTCGTTTCGGAATAAGAAGCAATACATCATTTTTCGTTTTTTTTTTTTGCAAAATAAACGGGTAAAAAATGAGAAATCTCAAAATTTTGTGATAATGGGACCACCTCGAAGATATGCTCTACAAGATCCAATAGGTTTCATTCCGATTGGTCAAGCCATCTCGGCGTAATCGAGAAACATACATAAAAAAAAAATATATATATATATACACGTCGAATCGAGTAACCTCCTCCTTTTCGAAGTCGGTTAAAAATATCTCTATTCGTTACCGCTTATCCATTTCTATGCCATAATTCGAAAATCCGTAAAAAAGTAGGAGATGGAATATCGGCGAAAAGACCAAGGCGAAGACTCGACGAAAATGGACTGAGAAGAGAAACGAACAGATTGTAAACAGTAAGATAGGTAAGAATGCAACAGAAAACGGTCGCGAGGAAGGAATGGAAAAAAGGTGGGGGGAGTGGGAGGGAAGTACCGTGAAACGAGACTCGTTAAACCGCGTGCTAAGTGTTTAAGGAAGACTCTGGATGCTCGAGATGCGCTTGTCTGCATACCTCGAGAGAGCACGCACGAACGGAGCACTCGCAGAGTGCGCTTCTTTCCTGCAGAGTTCGCGCTTTCGTGCTCGCAAATATCATCGAGTTCCTGAATTTAATTAAAAGTTTGGTCGAGTCGCGCTGCGTTAACGCTTTTCCCGTCTACCGTTTAACCCCGCCTCAGCATTGTCGAGCTTTGTACCAAACTTGAATATTTAATGAAACGTTCAAGTGAACTCTTCGCAAACAAACCGTGGTCTTCCTGAGAGCAATCGAATTCTCGAGGATTCGTAACCTCGAAATTCGTATCGCGGTTCATTTTCAGGGTTTTGCTGTATCCAGCGATCATCGATGACGACTCGAAACGTGTACCGAACGAACGTTCGATCTGCTTATCGTTGCTCGGTTGGTAAGAGCAGCTTGCACCGATGCTCCGTCGATAACAGATTCCAATCGAGGATTCGTCGAACTATTACCGTTGATGAAAATGTACGAACCAAGCTTGCAAAGATTTCATTAAAACTCGCTACCGAAGCTTATGCATAATTCGTGTAACTTCCTTCATAAAAACGAACGTTGACTTTATCTACGTCGTTACTTATGCATACGGTGTCCGTCTCCCTCGCGACAGACACCACAGACCTTTAACCGACGGGAACAAAATAGCCACGAGGATCTTGCTCCCATTCGCGAATCGAATCTTTCGCGATCGCATCAGAATTTATTACGGAGAAATCATTAAAATGTTTCTGCAGTTAAAGCGCTTGATCGGTTGAATTTAAAGCGACGACAGAACTGTCGGGAATAACTGAATAACGTTATCGATCGGAAGTATCGAAGCGTATTAACCTTATAAACAGATTCTCGATGGGCGTGCAGCGAGGCTTGACCCTCCCCTTAGAGAACGAAGACACCTCCGCCTTCGCTGTCGGACTGGTTGCATATCTAAAGGCGTTCCGCTACGAGTATCCGATTTTACTAAAAATCTTTTTAACATTCTTATCGTATTCATACGTTGAATACGATGTTTCGAGGGGTCTAGCAAGCACACGAACTCTATGGAAACCATAAGTACATCAATTTGGCGCTTTCTATGGAACCACACGTTGGATTCCCGCGTAAAAGGGGCGTGTTTAACTCAATTTTCGCGTCGAAGGGGCACACGCTCCGATTCAAACGCGACCTCTTCAATTTATGGTACGTTCTCTCTCGTCTCCCACGGGGCGAGGGAAGCTTCCGGCGCGGCCTTGGCTCAATTTCCGTCGCGGCTGCACCCTAAATTTCAGATAACGCCGCAACTTGTCCCCCGCATATCCTGTCTGCGGGTGTTTTCGTTCGCGGTCCTGCCTCCTGTCGCTTTTTAGTTTTATTTTTTTCATCAAACCTGTCGTTTCATTTAACTAATCTCTTCGATAGAGGGTAACGAATATCAACGGACCCGACTGTACGTTACGTATATTCTTCCTTCCCAAAACGTTCAAAACTGACGACGTAAAAGCTCGATCCGAGCTAGTGCTTTTTCTTTTTGTGAGGTTTAACGAGCGTGCGTGTGAGGACCGATGCCAGAGATGGGTAAAACCCTAGGCTTCGAATAAATCTGATGTTTGCCGATATATTTGTCTCGTTTCCTTCTTTGGAAAATGTTCAAAAGAGGAAACGAGACAAACGTATCGGCAAACTTCAGATTTATTCGAAGCTTAGGGTTTTGCCCATCACTGGCCGATGCGCCGATCTTGCGTTTTTGTACGTCCGCTGCGCATGCGCCTACTAATTTACCTGGGTGAAAGCGTAGCGAGTTGTGTGTGAGAGCCGTATCGGTTAACTGTATCGTGGAATTGCTGTGTGTTAATCTCATTTGGGTATAGTCTAACTGGAAGTAGCATTGTCTCATAATTCAATAAATAACAACAAAAAAAAAACCGTAATTTCTGCGCGTTTATCTTCGACCACCCTGTCTACCGCTGTTTGGTAAGCAATCCCCCACAGGTGCGATCCCGATCCGTCCCGTACGCGGCTTATCTCTGGTCCAGTCTCACCTCCGCCACCGTTCACCGATAACGTTTCAGGTTAAATTCGTGAAGCCCGAGGCGGGCCACCAACCTGATTTAAGGGACCTGGCATTGCCGTATGCGGGGATCCTCCATGGGCGCGCGACCCTGAGCCCGCCTAAGGGGATGAAAAGCCCCCCTAACTGAGGCGTATGCCACCGGTAGATAGCCGGCCGTGATAAGCTAAATGCTTCGACTCCCCTATATTATAGCTTAGGTAGGCATGAGCAGCCCGGAGCGTAAACCGAACTAACGCCGGTTATACAGCCACTGCTCGGAGACGGATCGCGCACGGAGGACCACGAACGGGGCTTTACGTGCCACTTCGGGAGGATTGCTGGCAGATAAACGGTGCCGTTTCGTGTCGATACCTGAGCTCTTGGGTGGCTTATAACCGGCGCTATGCCTTGCACGGAGGCACGGAGTGCTGCTGTTCTTAGGGGCGGAAGACGGTAGCTGGTCTTATCTGGATATGAAAACGTATGAACGAGGAATGGAGAATGAACTTGTTTCGCGTTGAATGAAAGTTGACCGATCGCACACGGGCGCCACTGATCAGTTTTAACCCTTTGCACTCGAGGCCTTTTTTTTAGTATCTATCAGCAACTCGAGATGTTTCTTAGCATTCTATTGCCATGAATTCTAAGCTATCTAGATTTGAGGATAAGGTCACACGTGTACCTCACCGACAATCATTTTATCGACACTTCGAGCTCCAAATTACACCTAAAGAAACGTTAGGTATTATAGATTTGCTGCGTAAAACCTAATGGTGACTGAGAGAGTCACCTGTCGAGTGCGAAGGGTTAAACTACTCTGAAACTAGCTGCATGCGATTGTGGATCTAGGTAAAACAAAGGCCGAACGCACACGGACGCAACCGATCTAAAATTAGTGTCGCGAACCTCTTTGCGCTCTTTGTTTTACCTACTCCACTATCTTTGTTTTACCTAGATCCACGATCGCGTGCAACTAATTTTAGAGTGGTTTGAAACTGATCAGTTGCGCCGTGTGCGAACGGCCAAAGAGCGCAAACGGTTTGCAACGCTAATTTCAAATCGGTTGCGCAAGTGTGCGATCGGCCTTAGAGTTCGAACGATGGGGTGTCTTAAAACGGACGCCAAGTAAAATTTCATTCGTTGCGATATAATTTTGCCTAACCGTTTGGAGGATAGCGGAACTATTTTTCATAACAGAGGTCTATATACAGGGTGTAAAAATGCCCTCACCCTCGGGAAATTGATTTTTCGAAAGTTCTGGAGTACAATGCCCCCCCTAATTGGAGCACCGCGTGACGCAGCTACGTATAAAGTGGGGCACGCAGGAGGGGGCACCAGATTTACGATCGTCGAAATCTACTCGGAATTAATTGGCCTTTCTCTGGGAACTCGATCACCTCGTAACGCGTAAAATCCACCTCTGTCGAAG
Source organism: Hylaeus anthracinus (assembly GCF_026225885.1). NCBI lineage: Eukaryota > Metazoa > Arthropoda > Insecta > Hymenoptera > Colletidae > Hylaeus > Hylaeus anthracinus. Next base: position 12,200,264 of record NW_026535289.1, read on the forward strand.
GGTGGTGTTCTCGACTGTCTCCTTTTCCCGTCCCATTCCGTTCGACGGACCATTGAAAAGCAGCTGCTTAGGAGAGGACGCCTAAAATACGAGGCGAGGAATATCGAAAGTGGTTCGAAGCGACTCGACTCGATCGATTCAAGAAGGAGACCGAGAGTGCCAGGGATGATACTTTTATGGCGTAGCGTGCAGATGGAGGACTCGAAATCCGTAAACCATAAAGACCGACGGCACGCTGGATTTACGATGAGAAAAGGAGCCACAGCCGACTCGATCGTAAATCACGCCTCGATCCCTGGCGATCGCTCGCGAATCTGTAATTTTATCTTGATCGATATCGGTTCGGTGTAACCGGACTTTTAACCCTGTATTACGTGAATTTTAATTTATCCTTTAAAAATAAAAAAAAAAAAAAGGGGGGATGAAATTGATTCTCGATCGTTTATACGTCCATAAATTAATTAATACGTGCTCTGCACAGTGCTCTACACAGTGACAAGTAGCGCGGATGGTGTGTACGGTCACGCGAGCACAGTTGAGATCAGTTTCAGCGACGATCGTTATTAAAATCCTCGGATGTGCCCTAAGCGACACGGCCGCGGATGAAAGTTACGAGTCGGACGGGAGGAGGACGGAGAGGAGAAAAGACGACGGTAAATCCGGATTTAATAGAGAGTTCTCGTGTGAATTTCCTTCCATATCGTCCGTAGTCTGGTAACCCCGGGACCTGACGTCGGCATATTGCATTATCGTCCGACTTATGGGATCCCATATTCAATATGATGCCGCCCGGACTTGGGCCAGAGAGATTGCGCGCGAGACAACGAGAGGGAGGAGGGAACCTCTAGAACCGAGGCATGTTTCGAACCGGAGGGTTCGTCCTAGCTGCCCAATAGTCAAGGGTCGTGCATCACGCGCGATGACGCGAAACATGGAGCAATAAATAATACTGGAACGGCTTAGGAACGACTTCCGGGACGTAACGCTCAGGTTTGCCCTCTTTAACACGTTGACTGGCGACGTTCGAATACGTGGTTGCTAGTAGCCGATTAGAAATTTAGAAATTATCCCCACCGAAATTAGTCGCACCGACTTTCGAATCGGTGGATTATTCTGGGAATCGCCACCTGGAGGAAAACTGAGGCGAGTATCGAGGTGTCGGATGCACGCTGCTCCAGTAAATGCAACCAATCGTGCGTTTTAGACACTTCGAAGACACTGTAAATATTCTGCCTAGATCTAGAATGCGATGTGATACTCATGCTGAATAAGGAATCAACTAGATAAGCCTCCCACTAGTCATCACAATGAGAGAACTCTTGCCCCGGTCTCCCTGCTGATGCCTACCGACAGGATGATACATATTGCGAGTCGGGTCGAGTCCTGAAGTAGCTAAATGGATTCAACCACTACTTAATGAACGACGCAAAACGAATCCTAGTCTCAGGGACTTTAACAGGTTGACTGCGGCGTTCGAATTCGTGGTTGCTACCACGCGGCGGAAGGAACGGAAAGAACGACGGGTAGCAATAGTAGAAGTTGAGAAGCAAGACGGCGGAAAACACACTTTTTCTTTTCCAAGACTGAGAAACGGCCGAGAAGGTAAACAGACGGACTAATGATGAGCCTATATAACAAGTTTCAAGCCGAAACATCGAAAATTCAAGGGTGGCGAGCGTTCTAAAAGGAAAAAAGGATGAAACGCACATCGTGCGACCTCCGCGGTCAACTTGTTAACAGAACATTTTTCCTTTTTTACGTTTTCTTGTATCTCCGATTGCAACGGAGATGCGATGAATCGTCGCCAAGTGTCGCGGAGACGGGACTATTATCGAGTGAGAGATGTGAAATATAAAAATGCGATACACCCATCAAATTAGACCACCTACAGGAACCACCCTACTCCCGTCGCTCTTGATTACCCGTCTACGAATCAACGTCCTCCCCGTGTTCGCGGCACAAAGAAGCATCTAAACAATGTTCAAGGAGACGAAGGAGGGGGCAAGGAAACGGACACGCGACCGTGGTTAAAAGGGAGAAACAGCGGGGGTTCCTTCTCGCGCGACGATGGTCATTACGACGGAGTAAGGGTCGTCGAATACTGCACGACAGTGTTTCTCAAACTTTTTTTACTCCGACGATACCATACAATGTTACCGCAACTCTTAAAATAATAAGCGTATAATTGAATCTGAGAAAAAAGCGCGGTACGATGGTCTCAGTCACTGGTTCGCGAAAAAGATCGCCCCTGTTGAATTAATTGGATCTATTAGGGGGACCGAAAAGTAACGTCGTTCCTTTTAAATTAAATTCAAACAAATATTCTTAATAATTTTCTATTTTTAAGCAATTATGTAATCACCCTCGTTATCGATAGCCTTCTTTGCCATCTAGTGTGCAAAATTTTCAATGCGAGATCGATAAGAGTCAATGAGCTGATAAATGGTAAATAAGTATTGAGATTCGCAGAAACGACATTTCTTTCCAGTCCACTTACTAAATATTGTTTCTAGTCCGATAAGAAAAATGAATCTGGCATTTCTTCTTTGAAGTTCTCGCGGCTCTTTAGTCCTTATAAGTGCGGGACGATAAGCCTGTTAAGTTAGTCGAGAGACAACCTCTAAGCGATAAATAAAATATCGTTTAATATAAAACAATATTCTTATTTTATTTCTTGTTTCCACCCATAACCTAACAACCCCAATCAAGAATCCAACGTCGTATACGACCACCCCGGCGCCTCTTGAGCAACTCAGGGGAAATGACATACAAATCGTAAAATAAATTTTCCATTCGATGTATTTCGAAGAAAAATTGCGATCGGCCAGCGACATCGGTTTGAGACGCGGGCCCATCGACAAATCATCGAACGTAGCACGCTTTGAGAAAGGCTGCCGTACGAAGGGAGGAGGGACGATTCGAAGGGGGTTTGGTCCACGGGAGGTTCTCTCGCACGTTATGGTCAACGTGCTGGCTATAATAAAACTATTCCTGTCGGGGGTTACGCGGCTGGGGTTGGTGTACGAGAGGAACGACCAAAAAGGTGGACGAGGGCGTATCCCACGGGATATAAATGCCGGTGGGGTGTTTCTTTGGACCGTGGCCGGCACGGTGGATTCAATCACGACCCCTATACCGACGAAACTCGCGCCTCGAATACCAAAGCAGACCTTTCCGCCTCGGTATTAGAGCGTCCCGGCGTCTTTGATCGTGACGAGAATTCCGTCAGCGGGAGAATTCACCTTTCCTCGACTTCCAGGCCCGGTGAGTCCAGTTTTACGCCCACGGAATTCAGGAAAAAGAGGGGCCAATGGAGATGGCGCGTTTGACTCGAAACGATCTGTGTTCGTTGCTCCTGGATGGAATCTGAGAACGGTGAAAAGTCTTTTCTTTGACGTTGTGGTTAACAAACCACGTTCATCGGTTTATCGAAGTATTCGAGAAATAGTCCCAAACGAAAGCCTGAAAGTAGGCAACGCGATGAACATGGTACGCCTGAAAGCAGGCAACGCAGCGAACATGCTACGCCTGGAAGCAGGCAACCCGGTGAGCAGTCTGCGCCTGCATTTCGGCAACCCGACGTACACCGCTGTCGGTCGGGACAGTCGTTACACGGCGCGAGTCGAGTCTAGAATACCGAAGCAAACTCAAAAGCTAATACCCTTTATTATTATTCGCAACGACTTACTAAAAACACACACGAAGCCAATTTCTCGAAAGCATCTTCCTAATGGTCCAAGCGTGTTTCAGTCGAGAGCGATCCCAGAAACCCGTGCAAAAAAGCAAACGCGCAAAGAATCGATTTTAACTTTCGCCGCAAGCTCTCCTTTCTCCCGTCTCGTTCCGTCGTTTCATTCCGCAAACACGCGAAGAGAAAGGGAAAACGAGGAAGACGGAGGGCAACGTCTCGAACAAGACGGACAGTTTTCCCGCCGGCGGTATCGAAGTTTCGCTCGTTGGATGCTTCTCCAACGTCGATGGAGCTCCGTCGGCTGAATGCCAAGTATCCGACCGACGGAGACGGGGAAGGGCGCAAAGGGATCATCGCCGACGTTGCGTCCTTGGGGACGTCTACTCGAGAGAAATGATCGGACGAGACGTTTCCGAGTCGCGAACAACCTCGTGTTACTTCAATAAAACGATCCATCGGGGACGAGTTCCTGCGGATCTACAGACTTTTTTGGGACCCGCGGTGCTATCGTGTTTTCACGCACCACCGCTGGAATTCCGATGGAATTTTTATTCGACGGTTACTCGACTAAATTCTCCGCAAAATTATTTCTTTTCGGATAACGTTAGCAAAACGTATTTTTCTACGTCGCGCTTGCTAGCGGAGAAGGAGGTTCTGCTTTCGTCGGCGGAGTATCGGCATGTTTATTGAAAGTAACGATAAGCAGAACCACGACGCGTCGCCTAAACATTGGAAAAGGACCCGGGGAGAGCCCTGACTAGGAGAAGAAAGTGGTGATCACTTATTCGGCAACCTCGAAGACGTTCGGATATGCGCGAACACGGAGTTATATTTTACATTTAAATAAAGACTTTAATAAAGACTATATTTTAGCATAAGAAAATTAGTTTATCTTACAATCATTTTGTTGGAATGCAACGATTGCCACTTTCGAGTCTTGAGGAAAAGGGTCTGTTTTTCCTTAAAGCAGAAAGAGAAGTGGGGTTCTAACAGGGACAGAAAGCGACGATCCTCAGGTCCGTCGAGATAAGTGAAGCGTTACGGGTGGTCGTGAATTTCGGACACCTTTCCTCTAACATTCCTATACATGTTGTAATCCTTTAGAAAGTAAAGTTTTATAAAAATACAATTCTAACAAATTTAACGTACTCTAAAGGCTTGCGTGTTTAATTTCTGATAACCCAGGTCTGAGGTAAAACGACGAGGTTCCTCGACGAAAAGAGAACGGGCTGGCATCGGGGATCGCTAGTACGATCCTCGTACGGCAGAGCGCGTGGCAGTCGATACTTTTTCACGATCAGCGATCAGCAGGATACAGGGGGATGCTGGTCGAAGTTAATCCCGAGGTTTGACTTAAGCGCCGTTAGAATGCTGCAACGCGAGCCTACTCTCCCGTCTTAATTCGCGACGAATAGGCCTGCCGGCGTTGTACGTCGGAATCCCTAAATCAGGATTAACGACGAGATATACAGTGAGCCGTAATCCTTTGCGCGGCAAACTAATGTCTCGTTCACGCACGTCCGGCTGTTTTACCTCCTACGCTACACCGACACCCCGGCCGTAATGCGTTTTAGCCAGTTTACCGGGGAAGACCCTCGCCTCGTCCTTCGTCGTGTGTCCTACGAGCCCGTTTAGTCATCCAGCTCCCGGTTACGCGCGCGCTTAATATTAATTTCGCCTTAGACGCGGCTAACAACCCTTTCCCCAGCGAATCAGAAACGCGGAAGAGGCGTGCACGGGGTGACTCGACATTTTCGCGACGAACTTTAACAATTTATCCGTGGATTACCGTTGATTAGAGTTTCTCTAGAACACTGGCAGGTATAGATTACTACTTTACGATAAAAGTGGGATCAAGCCGAAGTTCTTATTCGTAAAATGGCGGCTACAGTATGGCTGACATGTTATAAAGTATACGTGTATGTATACATGTATGTATAGGTACTCGTTCTATTACATTCTAGCGTGTAAGTAAAATACATAATTTTTGTTTAGGGTGCCGGACAGTGGAGCAATGGTCCAAAGCGGAGACCTTTCAATTAGCGACTAAATCCGGGGGCAAATCCGGTACTTACGCGGACCACGACTCTTAAGCTCGATCTCCAAGGATTTCGCGAACGATAAATCCACTCTCGATACCCGTTAAGACGTCAAATTTAATTGCCAACCTTTCGCCGGTTCTCTTTTACAAGTAGCGACACGGGACCAGCCGCGAGCACTCCAAGTAAATACGTTCAGGGTGAAGATGTTGACACGGAACGGTCCAAAGGCTCCGTTACACACCGTGGGACGGTTAACCCGGTTGACAAGGGTAAAGTAATTGATACTGACGCCGTAACGGCTGACCGAGGAGCGAATACAAGCGGAATATCCGACGGAATTATAGGATTATATTAATACAGGCGTCTCGCGAGCCTCCCGACCATTCGCAGTTACCACCAACACTGACGCATCGGCCGGAATAAATTCTCTTATTGCGAACCTAACAAGCGATTACAAGCATCGCTGATAAATTAACAGAAAGACGTTCGACGCCGTACTCTTAACTACCATGACCACACAAAATCAAGCGTCGACGAATTTTTACTCTGGAAACTATCCAACTTGGCAAGTTCAAATTTTAACTCTTCGCGCTCGAGGCATTTTTCTACAGAATGAAATCCAGTCCATTTTTATAAAAAAACATCTACGAACATTCGTGACTCAATGTATTATTTCAATTAATAATTAACTCGAGCGAACGAATAGAAAAAAAATGTTTCTATGGATAGGTTTTTTTTAATATGAATTTTTGAATTTTTTTTCGATCTTTAGGCCATATCTCGAGTTACAAACGTCCAATTAGGTCGCGCAAGACGCCATTTTAAAGGTAATCGAATTTCCAATCATCACTTTTCACATTATTTTCCAACCGATTCAATGGTTCAAGTGTTACGAGCCAATATATATATATATACGAGAAACTTTGATTTTTTCGGCTAAAATAGAACACGAATATTTCTTCCATCGCCATGGAAAAATAGAAATTGTCAAATTATGTCCAATTTCTTATTGTTTACGTATAGATCACTAATTAGTTCGTAAGTTAGTCATGTCAGAGAGTGCGTCGAGACGAGTCACGCGAGCTATGCAAGTGTCTCTAATAAAAAGTTTAAATTGTACGTGTGTAAGACGTATCATCGTTCTACATCCGATTACCATCATATTTGTAGATGCAACCTTACCTGATATTCGCGAACGCGATTCGGGAGTGCTGCACATTGGTCATGTGCCACCTGACGCGCTCGCCCGTGTAGAAGTGTCTGGGAGACAAACGCCTCATCTTTCCTTTGTCCTTTCTGCCTCGGGCACGCGAAAAGCTCCAGTCTGAGCAACGCGAACGAGGAAACCACTCTGCGTGTAACGGGCCCCATCGTCGCCGCTGAGCGGCGAATTATTGTCCGTGTTCACCCCTCGACGCATAAATCCCGATATCGAACCGCGGCAAGCTGCTCGCCATCCTCCTCTGTTTGCCGACGACGCTTCCTCGGCTGCACTTAACGAACTTATGGTTGCCGACCCGGCGAAAAAAGGCGAAGCAATCGACGCGTCTTCCGTCGCGATTATCGCCAATCTCTCCTCGAACACGGCTCTCGACCGTTAGCTTGAAAACAAGATGGGAGATTTCGATGCTGTTGACGCGGGATGCTTTGGAAGCAACTGTTCGCGGTATGCGAAAGGTCTGGCGGGTTGTTGACGGGAGATTATGAGGATGTTGCGCTGTAATCGGTTTACAGTCTCTGGTAGCGAAGATTCTTTGAACGCGCGAAGGTCCGATGGTGTCTTCTTCGTGGTACACGAAAAATGGTAAAAGACACTAGTCTTCGCACAAGGATGATCCAACTCGATCACATTTTCTTCGAACACCTAAGATTCCTTGCGAAACTCGGTCCTCTTGGCACGTTATAGCAAACTCTCGGGCGCCTTCAGTCCCCTTGCACGGCTGAACAACCCTTCGTTCGTCCCTTTAACGGGAAACTCGCGGTTTGAAAAGCAAAAACGACAAGCGGAGTAGACGTCGCGTTTATTCGTCGCGTTATTTTGTTAGCACGGCCGCGAGGATGAGGCGAACGGGTAAGCGTCGAGCGAAACACTAGCTAGGATGCCGGGGTGCATGGTTAGGGGCGCGCCCCTTCGCGCGAGCCCCCCTTGCTGGGCTCCTGCGCGTGCATGCATCGACGTACATTCGATACGTTGTCCACGAGGGGTTCTCTCTCGACCCATCGTTGCCGCCGTTACGGCCACGGCTATGACTAATAAGAAGCCGAAGACTGTGTCACACGAATCCGACCAGCCCACGTTAAACGATGCGGGAGTTCACTGTTCGATAGGGGTTGCTGGGGGTTGCGCTATTGTTGCACTCACTGTGGAGAACGTGCGTGTCCACGTGGAGGGAGTAAAACGTCTGCGGATGTCCTGGAGGACTTTGACGAGTGTTCTTCGGTGTCTCAAAGGGTTATAGGAATCTATTGTTTCTGTTCACCCTGTCGGTTGATGTCTTAAAGGATTCAAGCGATAGTATCTGCTGGTATCTCGATAGAGGACTATTGACTCTGTTGACGCTGTGGACACAGTCCACTTCATCGACTCTAGTGTCCCCACGTTGAACGTTCCTTCGCTATTTTCTTTGTCTTCGAGTCTAGTCACTCTGTTACTTCAGCTCAAAGTGGCCATTACTTTGACTCCAAGGATGCCTCGTTGCGTCCAGTAGTATCTCCTAACTATACGCCAGGCAGAACCTGGTTCTTGCACTACGGTTTACGGAAAACACGTGGCCAAGTGTTATAACGGTTTCCTTGAACCATTACCGTAGCATTTGAAGACCTTGAATCGCTACCTGGGATCCTGGGATTCTCCGCAAGCTTTTTTCGTCTTGCTCCCGAGTAATAGTACTCTGATGGGAGCAAGAAGCCTATTTAGCGACGAGATAAATAGCTCGATGCTGCGCGGATGCGTGCAAATGGCACCGTACCTACTACAGCGTAAGCTTCTTGTCCCGTGTTGTTCAACGATTGCCTGCTACCGCTTTCGTATACGAGCTTTCACGAGATCCCAAGGTACCGCAGCTTTGAGAAGCGCTGTAGCTGGATGTAACGAGTTGGACGGCTACTTTGATATTGGACGGGTGTCTTCTCACTTGGAGAAGCGTTGTAAATCCTTGGCTCTATTGTTGTCCCGAGGTCTGAACTCTGATATACGACGACAGAGGATTGCCGCGGTGGCGTATCTGAGAAGCGTCGCGATTTTTCCAAGTGCTGGCACTTCGTGCCACCGGTAGTTACGTACAGGGATATATGGACCATTAAAGGGGTCATTAACGCTTTAACGCGGGGAATATTTAGGCTATACGAACTCTTTACGCGTTTTCATTTCTCCTTAGTAGCATTCGTAGCGCAAGTACTTCGAGATGACTCGAGACTCGAACTTGTTCAAATTTTAGGTTGAACTTGAAAATTCACGAGTCCGGATCGTGACGAAAATTTTAGGCCAAACTTGAAAATCACAAGTCAGGCTCGCGATGAAAATTGTAGGCCAAAATATATACGTGTCGAATCGAGTAACCTCCTCCTTATCGAAGTCGGTTAAAAATTGAAAATCACTAGTCTGACTCGCGATGAAAATCACAGGCCAAATTTCAAAGTCACGAGTCAGGCTCGTTAAATTTAGTGCGTCAGGCTTTTTCCGAGTCTCAGCGTGGAAGGGGTTAAATTCACGAAAATCGTACCAAGCTAAAAGAAGCACGCCGGTGATTTAGGGCTACGATCTTGTTTACCCTCGCAACCGTTATCTGGATACTACCAGTAAACCGCTCGTTTGTTCTCCGCGATAGCATCGCGTGCAGTTCGATATTCGGGAAGGGTTGTCGCAGAGTTTGGGTAATTTTTGTGGGTTCAGACTTCTCCGAAAAAAAAAGGCGGTTATTGATTTACCTAGGCTAGGCGCTTACTCGACCGAATTTCCCTCCCACGCACGTAACTCGATTTTCATCCCCGACTCGGCAAAAAATATCAGCCACCGATCTTTCCTTTCGGCGAATTCTATTTCTCCGATGACTGTGCAAATTCTGCCCGTTGACCCTACCCGATATTCAAAGAAATTGGAAATTTTTAAAAATTGTAACAATAGAGATTTATTATAAGAGGATAGAGTTTCGTGATTGGGGGGGAGGGGGGTGCGGTTTGCAAACCGAGTACTCGACTGAAAGGGTTGCTCGGTTCTTTAAGGGTTTCCTGGAGGTTTCGAGGGGCTTGGACGTAATTGTTAGAATTTTGCAACGACTTCCGCCTTAAAGTGTCGATTGCAGACAGCTAGGGTGGTGGAGTCGTCTTATGGTTGCAAATGATAGTTTCACAAGGGGTACCTCTTTCACTTTGAGATAGATTCAATGCAGTCTAGTTGTAACCGTTTTATTAACCGACTTCGAAAAGGAGTAGGTTACTCTATTCGACGTGTATATGTATATATAAAATATATAAAATATTATATATTTTTAAGGTATGTTCATAATGTGTCCATTGTAAATTGAACGGAATTTCGTACGTATATGCAGTCGGTCCCATAAGTATTCGTACCCTCCGTATCTTTTAAAGAAATACCTCTAAATTAAACGATAGGTTTGACGTTTCCAAATAAATGTTTTTTTATGAATATGTACACGAATGAACTTTACGGTTGTACATATCTATAACGAAAAATGTATTTTGGAAACATGAAAACTATTGTTCAATTTAGACAAATGTCTACAACGAACATAGAGAGTACAAATAGTAATGGGACTGACTGTATGTATACAAATAAATCCCCAGAAAAAATCACGAGAATGTGCCTCGAAACTGGTAAAGAAGAGAGTACCCCTCAAAACCCAACGAAGAGTAACCCCCTCCAGCACTTTGCAGTTCTCCAGGGTCGAAAGAAAGTGTCGTCTCAAAGGGGAGTGCGTTCAGGGGTTGGCATCGATTCTTTGATCGTCCTCGTGCGGTCCAGCGTGATTTACCGGCGCTCGCCTCTCGACGCTTACCCTCTCCAGCGCGTGAAACGTTCGTGCAGGCGCAACCCGCGTTTCTTTTTTGTTTTTTTTTTATCACGAACGGAAAACGTGCACCAGATGCGAACCTTGTCACCCCACCGTACGACGTCCTCGTAACCCTCGAAACGGTTAGTACATCAAATTTTCCTCCCCGAGGGGGCCCATGTGTCGCGCGATCGTCGTCGTTCTACGGATATGTAAAACGCGAATCGAAAATTCGCGTTGCGTCGTCCCGACGGCACCGGTAACGACACTCCGGAGAAAAGAACGGGAAACGAGCGGTTCGATTCCACCTCCCCTCGCTCCCGCGGAGATTGTTCTTGCCCCCCTGAACAACGGGAATCGCGGATAAGAGGAGAGGTAGGGGAGACGAGAATTCTGCGGATGAAAGTTACGGTTGCGCGCGCCAAGACAACCCATCGATGAAGAATGAAGCGGGCATATTAAAGATCCAGGAGAGGGGTAAATCGCTGAGGCGATATCCTACTCGAGTTCCCGGCTGCCTCGGAGGAATCGAATTTTTCGTTGGTCTCCGTCGAGGGTCCTTTTTTTTTTTCAGAGAGAATCCGTCTCCTTCTGTTTCGATGGATGGGGTAGCGGAGTCTACGAGAAAAATGGGGATTCCAGAAGCTGCGTCGTCGAGATTTTTGTGTGTTCGTTCGTGGCCAGGTGGAATGGGATATCGTGCTCGAAACTGGGACTCGATATATAATTGGGGGATCATCTGCTCGAACGAAAGGAATAATATTTTGCGAGGCAGGAGTGGTTCAATTTCGGCGTAGTTCCTTTTGAGAGACAATTGTAACGTTAGGTTTAACGAAATCCTGTGTATCGTCGCTTTATTTATTGGCGTCTATCGAGGATGAACGTTCTCGGTTCCTATTCAAACGAATCGGTAATTGCCAGCCTGTGTTTATGCAAGTGAACTTAAACAGTAAAAGCTGTATAATCTATTCATAAAATTGCACGCATTTCGTCGCTGAAAAGCGAGGCAACTGTACAGCGTGTACAATGTTACATGCCATTAAGTTAAGCGAGTTAGCACCGCTAAATTTTTTACTCCTTGATAAAGTTTCCTCCCGTGCGAGATAACCGAGGATTCTTTCGACGAACTAACAGCTCAGCCCCCGTCCCCCTCGCGTTTCCTTCGTTTCCGTCAGAACAATTTCGTTGCAACGGCTTCGTTGCACCTCAGACACGAGGATCGTAAACTTTTTTCTAAGCGTGCTATCTGTGCGTAGTGAACGCGCGAATCGTTGTTCTTATCGTTCCGTTTTACTTTCGCTGCAGCGAACGGGAGGGTAGATAAACACGGAGGAACCGCGGCGTTCCCGCCGCAATGATACATGCGCCATATGCGCACGCGACACCACCCCTTCCATCTCTGCGAACACTTTCGCGACCCTTGGAACGGTTAAGACGTCATATTTTCCCTTGGATGGAGCACACGTGCACCGCGATTTCTCCCCATAGACACCCAGGAACGCTTTACGCCGGAAAAGTCGCGCGGTGATCCGAGAATAACAGTGCCTCGGTTAAAGATAAAAGTTTCAAAGTCGCGACGGACCGAATCAACCCCACGTTTGTTTCTCTTTATTTACTTCGAGTGACGTTGTAAGTTAGGTAGACTGTTCAACACATTAAGGACCGCGCGTCTAGAGACCGCGTGTACGGAAACTGAACGCTAAGGCCTAAAGAAATTAGTTGCATGCGACCGTGGATCTAGGTAAAACAAAGATAACGAAGTAGGTAAAACAACACTAATTTGCAACACTAATTTGCAACACTAATTTCAAATCGGTCGCAACCGTGTGCGATCGGCCTAAGAAAGGACGGAGCTTTGGCGCGACGATTCCGTTGTTGTCAGCCTTCGCTAAGACTCGTACTACTGATGCGGGGAGGAGGAGAGTAAAGGTAGCGAAACAGAAACGCGACGCGACAGTCGGCGTAAAAGTTTAACAAACCGAACGAGGGGATTATCATTGAAAACGTGATAACGCGAGGGTAGAAAAGGGGGAGAGGGGATGGTAAAAGGTAACGAGGGTGCGAATCCGAAGGCTGGCGGATGAACGTCGGAGGGTTGGGTGGCGAAGAAAAATCACATCAAATATTTACCCTGGTACGCGAAGGTGTCGCGGAGAAAAATCGAGAAATCAAGAAAAAGGCTGGCCCACTGACAACGAGATCCACAGGGAGTCGAATCCTCGCGCTTATTTCCTTTTATTTTTTTTATTTTTTTTTTTTTTTTGTTTCACCCCTCGATGAACATCCGTTTGACGTTTGAAGAATATACACGCGTTCTTACGGACGACTGGCTAGATCTCTCGATGACGTACAAGCGTATTCGGTGAAGTCGGTCTGTTAATTAACGTATCGAAAATGAATTTTTATTATTCGGATCACGGGTGGTGTATAATTCCGGCGAGCTACGAGATACATTCGTCGGAGACTAACAGATGTTCGGCGAGAAGTATCAAACACCGCTCACGATCCAACGAATGGAGAAAGTTCGTTGAATTTATTGGAAGAGAGAGAAAACTATGAAAGCGAAGAAAAAGTCGAATTAAGAACGACCAGTTATCCAGCCCGTGGCGGAAGGGACGAGATTAGACGTGGTCGAGAGCAGGGTAGGAAGGTAGAGGGAGAGAGCGACAGAAGAAAGAAATATTGCGTCAAATATTTAACTTAGAAAGCCGTATCCAAGGGCGTGGGGAGAAAACGCGTTAAAGCTGGGCGAGGATGGCACGAAAAGGGATCCGGACTCTCGAAGCTCGTCGTGTCCGTGATCGACAAATAGAGAGAGATCCAATTACTAATGACGAAGTGGTTAAACAAAATTGCCATCCCGATTCATCAATGACAGTGATTCACGGTCCTGTTTACAGAAGGTTAGCGCCAAATGGGACGCCTAATTTCGTCAACATCCGCGGCATAATTAGTGTCCATTAATGTCTTTCGCACTTAATTACTTCGTCCTCTTCATCCCCCGTGTCGACAGAGGGACGTTGACGAGGACAGCGATGGGAATAACGGTAAACTACGAGGAAGATATCGACGATGGAAACAATAATATAGTTGTTAACAACAATAATAGAGTTGTTAACACTTTATCTACCGGGCTATTTAGAAACAGTCTTTAATTCCAAAAAGAATTCTTTACAGTAGGATATGCCAATCTAGGCTGCCAATAATTCCTTCATACTATTACTAGGTACATTGAAAGCAAAGTCTGTTTCCAAAAACTTGAGCATCGTAAGTAGACGACCATCGACACAGTAAATAAATTCGAAAAGCTAAATACTGGAATTAAAAAGCCTATAAATAGGCTCCCGGTAAATAAAGTGTTAATATTAGGCGTGGAAATTAATTCTGTGCCTCAATTGTTTGTTACTCTAGATAGTGTACTCTATCGGAATAATAATACTAAGCACAAATGCATGGCTACTAAGCTTCGTACATACAGTCGGTGTAATAAGTATTCGTACAGCAAGCAATTTAAAATAAAATTAATAAGAAAAGAAATGAGAGGCATTAACATTAACAGTTAATTTAAAACTTTAATTTACGCAAATTCTATTCTAAAAATATGTAAGAACGTTGGTTAATTATTTCTTCCGTTAAAATTTATCAATGAAATAAATACACGAAGTTTTATTTTGAGTTGGCCTCTGTACGAATACTTACTACATTTATTAATAAAATAAATACATGAAGTTTTATTTTGAATTGGTTTCTGTACGAATATTTATTACACCGACTGTATGTCTACTAAAACTAAAGTTACACACGATCGGATAACAAAGACACAGAATTAATTTCTTACACCGAATGCATCGAACCTTGC
>NW_026535289.1:12214874-12341658 GCF_026225885.1 Hylaeus anthracinus
CAAAGAAATGAAAGAAAAGATACAAGTCCTAACGGACTTGGAAAAAAAGTATAAAAGTCCTCCGTTTTTCCGTATCCCTGGTTAAAGCTATCCCCTCCGGCGTGTCAAGTTTGCCGGAACGCCTATCCGTTACACGGTAAACCGTCCCAGCGCGATGGTCTTGTTGTGACCAGAAGGAAAGCCTCCTGTCAAGACTTCCATCACGACTCAGCATCCAAAAACGACCACGGACGGAAACTCGCGTCACCCCGTTGGCCGCGGCCACGTCCGAATATAGATCTCGCGATGCCAGTGGGTTCTCTCCGCTCGTAGAAAAACGACCAAGCGATCGGGATATGTCCTTCGTCCTGGCAGAGCGCAAAGGGGAGTATCGCTCAAAGATCCGCGCGTTGAACTTCTATTTCGGTCGGCGCGCGGCGAGACGCGACGCGTTGCCATTCGTTTCGTCGGATATTTTTAAGGTATCGGACGCGTGCACAACCCGCGAGCCCCCCATCGCCGCTGGAATGTCCTTGTGTGGCGTATAACGCGCGGGCCAACCGTCGTCCCGCAATATTTTCAACCTGCCGTCGCCACTCGAGACTTTCTCTTATCCTCGTAATTCACTAGGCGAGGAGACGAACGCGCTTAGAAAAACCTAACTTCCCTTTCATCTACTTGGTGATTGACTCCGTTTCAACGATGAACCTACCACGACCGGTCAAATGACTATTTTTAAATTTTTCTACGGAACATGTATATTATACACGACAGTTTTATGCATTATTCGATTTAGTTCCACGTAAAATATTATTGTATTTCGTTGAAAGAAGTGTCATTATGATTCGCTGCAATTATGATATTTTCTTTAATGAAAAACTTCTTACAAATGTTCTGATATGATTATTTTGAAAAGTATATATTTGTGGTAGCTTATTTTATATATAACATGATTGCCGAACAAAAAAAAAAAAAAAAAAAAAATGAAAACTGAAAAATAATAAAAACAACCGTATATTTTCAGTTGGACGCACATCCGCAGCGAAAGTGTTAACACTAGTAGAGATACTACCTTTTTTTTTTACGAATATCAAAGGACCTAAACATTTCCCTTCGTTAACGATACGGAAAGTTACCGATACTCGAGTTAATCGATGCTTTTCCGAGGAAACGTACATTCTCGACCCCTACCGTGTTACGATGTGCGGTTACGTAGAATTATGCGATCGTAACAGCATAACGCAAGAAGAAATTCTCCCGAAAAATCTCGATGCGTTGCGACGCCGAACGAAGAACGTTTATTGGCCCGAGTGCCAGAGTCGTCGTTGCGCGTTAAAGGTCTTCGTGATTATAAAGCGTATGACAAAGCGAGCCCGCGAGGTGTTTTACGTTTATGATAAATCAACGTGTCCCGTAGCGAGCTATAAACTGCATCGTATTAAGGACAGGCGGATAGAAAACTACTATCGGAGAATGAATTTTACAAACTTGCACCGCAGCAGCCGTTCGCGCCATTACGTTGCGCCGAACGATCGTTTCCTGGGTGTAAATACTATCGTCTAAAACCGTACGAAACATACGCGAAACGTTAACATTTTCATTGCTCAATTAATCGATGGTGTTATCTTCCGACGATTAACTTCTCGGTAATTATATTTTTACGCGTCCTAATTTGACACAATTTTCTTTCCGTAAGTTAGATTTATAAGACTCTAAAACCCTAAACAACCTGAAAATATTTCTTTTCCACTCGAAGAAAATAACTCATGATTCAGAGACACCGCCGTATATCGATACACTCGGGACGCGCGCATAAATCGAAAGTCGAATATAAATCCATTTACTCGAAGCGATAAAACTTCAAACGTTCCCGCGTCCCGCATAAATCACCCGCCGCGAGAATCGTCGAAGCGTGATACTTTAGAATTCAGCTTTAATCGAGGAGTTCCCTTATCTTCGTAATACGTTGTAAGTGCCGGCCGCGGTGAAAAACGGTCGAAAACGCAGCGTCGGGTGGTTTCCGCTCGACTTTACGATTTTGCGTGAATACGGAGTCGGTACGCGTGTTTAACGTTTGCACCGTTGTACGAACCGCGGCGTTAAATTAACCTTTATCTCGGTAGCGAGCGTCAAGCGATGGACGCTAGCGAGCCCGTTGTTCCCCTTGCTGTGGCTACAGTCGAAACAAAAACAATCGTTCGGTTTCGAGACCAGGGATGGCGTGAAAAATCACCAAGTGTTTTTTTCACGGTGATCACGAGCGCAGTCGTGATTAAACTTCGATCAAGACCGTGATCCGTAAGTCCATTTTAATTGTTATCGTTAGTGTTTCGCTGTCTCCCCTTAGCGGCAATTCAAGAGACTACAAATGAGTCAAATTTAAATTGTATTCAAATTATATTAACATTGCTTTCGTACCATATTATGATACATATATAATCTAAGAACAACATAATTCGTGGAAAGTTGAGTTGGCTAAGCCTGCTTCAGAAGTATTTAAAAACAAAAAGAATTGATTAATCTGACCTCCTAGACGAGAACGAGCCCTTAAAGGGTATCCTGAATTAGGAGGTCTAAAAAATCTCGTAAATTTTTTAGAATGGAAAAAAATAATTCACACGGAAGAAAAATGTATGGAAATGAAAATTTCTTTTGGTTTATTTTGTGTCGAACCAAAATTACGACCTGCATCATTCCCGCCGATAGTATGTTTTAATCGCGAGGTGTTCTACAAATGTGCGTCACAGGCGACTCAATTTGAATATTTCTTGTTGAACAAATTTCTACGGACTACTCAAGTATCTATGAATATAGGATAAAAAGTTCGATAGGATTAATTATTTTTTCCCATGTTAAAAAAATTCACGAAAAACCGCTTTTTTTAGACCTCCTAATTCTGGATACCCCCTTAATTACCGATCGAGTGTCCCATTAATCAAGTTGCCCAGTAAGTGCAACAATCGCATCTCGCTGAATCTAATACCGGCAAAATGCTTGCCACCGGGGAGCTAGAATGCAATAACTGCAAGCCAACGTCGAAGTAACCGAGGATAATTGCGACGCGTCAGCCGTCGTCGTTCGTCTTCGAAGGATCATACGTAACAACGATGACGTACTCGCGTTGCTCGACTCGACGTCGACCAATGTGTACCATTGAGAGAATCCTTGGAGTAGTAAGAGAGAATTAGCGCGAACCGACGTTAGACGAAGGGCTGTTGCTAATGGGGTCTGACGTTGACGAATCTCCAGGTTACAAAGTCGTCAAACTACACAGAGCCCTCGGCTCGACTCTGCTGCCGGGTGGTTGGTATTACATCCTAAGGCCACGGTTCACGCTTACCAGCTTATCGCAGTAATCTAAAGCATTCATTTCCGACTGATGAGACGACTATTATTTCCGACGAGTTTTGTGGCCCGGGGGGTGGGGGGACTAGATGGCAGGGCAGAAGGATGGAGTTGCAATTTCACTTCAGCGACATCTTGCAAACGAAAGAGTGGCAATTGTCACCCGGCGACGGGGACTGGATGAAAAACACGAGTTGACGAAGAGAAACGAGACGACAACTAAAGGATAAATTGCGGATCTTATTCTGCTCGAGATTAACGCGGTCGGTCGCTTTGTCGGTTAGCGTTCGCCGAATGCTTCCCTTCGGTCTTAATTTAGTCCTCAACACGTGGCGTGTTTCGAACGCTCGATGGAGGATGCTAATTCTACGCTCAAAGGTGAAAATCTAACGTCGACTGCGACGTTGTTGGCGACCCTGTCCGCGGACTATGCGGCTCGCGAATTCATAGTTTTCACGTGGCTATATAAAACGCGAAGAAACGGAAAGATCGTAAAGTCGATTTCTATGGAGCTCCATAAAACGAGATTGTTTCCGGAGATAGTGGTCGCCGACGGGGAAGTAATAAAAAATCGAAGAAGAAAGCGGGCCCTCTGGCGAGTCCCTGATAAGGCGATCCGGCTCAAGGAAAAAATCACCGTGGCAGCTCGGACAGTGGCATCGGCTCGAGTTTCGACTATTTGTCCTCGAAAGACAAGATCCTAATGGGAAAGTAATCCCTCCCGGGTAAAGCGGTGGGAGAGATAAAGGCTCTGGCGTAAGAGATCCGTGAAGATTCGTATTGCATGCTCGCGGCAACCTGGATGAGGTTCCACGAGATGAGGTCCGCGATAAGGATCCCTCTTTTCGGAAAGCTCGTCCGGAATTTGTCTTCCACGGACCGACAGAGACGCTTCCAGCGCCTTTGAAGCCCTCCCAACCGAGTCCCGTGCGAGATTAAAATGCGCGCAACTCTTATTCAGAAGTCGAACAAACTGTTTCCGACCGATCGATATATTTCTTTAAACATCCACTTTTTTTAGTATCAAATCATTTACCGTTCAAGGGATGAACTTCAAGTCTTATTTTCAATTGGAACAACAATTTTGTTACGGTTCATTTTATTTCAAGTAATTTTCGCGCAATAAAAGTACCAATATCTTTCGACAGGTAAAACATTTTCGGACTTCGCGAGCGAAAAGATTCTCCTCTAAACAAATACGCAAAGAACGTGCGATATTCGCGTATTTTTAAACCTTTCCTCCAACCTTCGACGCATTTTCCAGCGCACGAAACACGAAAGACATAATCGCAACAGTGAATACACGTCAGAGGGTACTTTAATCTCATGTACGCGCCGGTGGAAGCGGACGCGAGCTAATTAAAAATCGTAACACGGGATGCGTCCGAAAGGGCCTCGCGTATAGCCAACGGTCCTTGGACCCCGCGAAGATACTTGAAAACTTGCCCGCTAATTGGCACATCTTCAAAGACTGTCGACCCATGGAACCCCTCTCCTCGTTCCAGTTTTCTTTCCAACGTTCCGCGGTTTCCGTCGCGCGAGTAATCGTCGCGATAAATTAAATCTGGACTCGCTCGAGCCTGAAGTTGATTAATTCGAGGACCTTTGAAATATATTTTTTCGTAAATTCGACCCTGATCAAACGGATCTCGGTATCCTGACAACAAGCAGACCTTTCCAGCCTCGCGACTCGAATCGAAAAGGGGAGATCGTGGCGCGTTATTCCATACGCGAAATAGGACATCTGCCTAGGGATTCGATCGAAGGGAGCCCCCCAGAATCAACGTTCCAGAAACCCGTTCTTTTATACGAATTGAGTGGTCCGGTGCTACTCGGGCAAAATTAGAGATAAAGGTCTATTTACACGTATCCGCTAACGCGTCAGTTCCGTGTGTGAACATGTCCATTGAAAAACAACAGTAGAATATTTAAATTATTCGAATTGATTGCATCGAACCAACGTACGGATTTTTCAACCTTAAAAGCCTTCTAAATTCAACGTTAATTCGTTATCGAAAAGTCGACTTTCGTTTCGTTATTTTGCCGCGTAAGAATAACGGGCCACCGAGACGAGAAGAGGGTTTATTTAGAAGTAGTCTAACCGAAAAGCAACCATCGGTCCTCGAGTAAACACAAGTTTTTCTCCTACCTTTTATTTCTCCCCTCGACGCCGCCGTTGCATTCTCTCCCTCATGGTCCTCTGGAGGTGACCGTGCCGTCTCGCGTACCCCACTGAAGCAAAATATGATATCTTGGCAACACCCCGGTCGTCGTCTCACTGAATCTACAACGTTCGATCGGCCATGGAAGATATTCGCACTCGCAAGTATCGCGAACGATTCTCGATCGCGAATTCTGTTTATAACGTTCGCGCGAGTAATTCGTACGGAAAATGGAAGAATACGTTATCGAAATGTTCGTTGTATCGTTATCGTCGGTTGTCAACAAGCACAGCCGCGATGGGAAACAGAAAAACGAGCGAAAACGATCCGCGGTCGCATCACCGATACGACGGTACGTGGCACGCGCCTACGACTGAGAGCAAAGCATTCCGACACCAGGTTCCGACACGAAATCTCGAGTTCGGTCGTGTTCGGTATTGTTCGCCGACGCTCGACTCGAAGCACGTGGCTGCTCCGCGCGAACACGCTGTCCCTTTCCGGTTTTCCTTCTCCCACCACTCCACCGGTAACTTTTCGGCTCCGCTGCTCGCCGCCTGGACGAGTTCGTCGATCTAACCCCTTCCTCGCCGAGCGATCTATCGTTTTCGATGCACGTCGGTTTTCGAGCATCGAGTTATGTAATTAATCACGATAATTCAATCGGGTATGCTATCAGGCGATCGATCGATCGATGTACAAGGTATTTCGCCGTGGTAATAAAATAAAATTGCCGCGGTATTCCGTGTAATCTTGCAAAACCCCGTCGAGTCTGGGAAGCTTCTCGAGGGTAGCCTATTATTATTCGGTTCCATTTCGAGATAACGATCGTAAAGACTGTTTGGACATCGGAATACGATATTACCGTTGCGTGGGTCGCTCGAAGAAGTCGAAGTCTATTGTGGAGAGGAGAAAGAATCACCCCCCGCCTCGGTGGATTTACAGGGTAACGGTGTACGGTCACGAGGTTAAGGGGGAGGGTGGTTCGGTTATGCGCGCAGAACCACGGGTACAAGCCACCCCCGCGATCGAGGTGCATTAGTATTCACGATGGATGCTCGTTCGCTTGATGAGCTCTGTCTGACGTATCCATCCCCCTTCGACTTCGAGATAAACCACCCGAGGTCTTCCAGGTTTCCTGCTTAAGGGAAAGACTTTGAAATTCAGAGTGCCATCAAAAATGGAATTCCTGGCCGCGCGTCCTCGATAACGAGATCGTTCCAACGGTACCATCGACCATTCATCTTGTCCTCTATGATCGATGGAGACCGCCTCGAGAACTCCTGTGGGACCAGTCGGAGTAAGACATCCGTCGTCGTCTCGAAAAGACGATTCGAGATTTTGGTAGAATTCAAAGAAATGAACGTGGTTTATCAAAATAAAACGTAGCCTGTTGTTCGGTCGGACTGCCGTTAATCGTCGCGTTGCGAGACATTTGAATTTTTTTCGTCTCCCGTCGTTTCCCGACTACGTTCCCTTTGGTTAGCGATGCGTGACACGGGGTCGCCGGGAGGAACGGGAATTCGGGCTATTCGCCGCGGTATGGGTAAACATACTGTTCTTGGAAGTCTATCATCAACGCGAGCCGTTGCTTCCGCGAAATCGTTATAAACATTAAGCCGAGTCGTTGTAATCTACAAATTCCTTCGCACAAAAACTCATCACCCATGTTACTAAGGGATAGCGTAGCTTTCTATTATTGAAGAAACGTTTAGAATCGGCTCGGTGGTCGCAGAGATTCCCTCGAGTAAATTTTACCTCTTTGTAATATTAGTATTATTATCTCGGAAATGGCCCAAAAACATTTTTCTCGTCGTGTCTCGAAAACTGTCCTATCCCAGAGTCCGCCCCGATCCTCTAAATCATCGACTTCGAGGTCTTCAGAATTCACCATCAACCCTCCCTGCAATACCTAAAAGCCAACTAACCTTCCGGCGTGATCGCCAATCCAATCAGCGGCTTGCCCGAAAACGTTCGGTTTTCGCGCCACCTCGAGCCTCTGTTTACCGTCAACTCGGCAGTAGCCATTATTCCGGTAATATCTTGGACGGTAATCGATGCAGGGAGGCGGGGGTGGATTCCCTTGCCAGAGGCAGGATTTACTGCCGCGCAGAGCCAGGGTTCCATTAGAAACCGGCGACGCACACGGGAAACCAGCCTTGTCTGTACACGTAAGCAAGGGAAACGTACGGATCGACGATGCTGGGCGGGACGCAGTTGCAGGAACCCCTCGCGGCATACGGTGCGCGTTTCCCATCGAGCAAATAGAATTTGCGGTCGTTCGCGGCCGTGTGCGCGTTTCCGTTCCGCGGAAACGTCGTCTGGGCCAGTGCTTCTCAAACTTTTCCGAGCGCGATCCATTCGCGACTTCCTTTTATCGACGCGATCTCGAACAACGATCGTATTCGATCGGCTGCCATCTCCGCTCGTTCTCGTTTCAATCGAAAATACAAAATTCGCTTTCGTCGCCATTCTCAGTCACTTTCCGACACAAATATTATCAGACCTCATAATCTTCCTGTTAGAAATCCTCCTAAATTGGTCTGGGCGGGACATTAGAAGCTCCATCCACATATTAAGTCCAAGTATTAAGAGTTTCTTGGTACGTCTCTTTTCCAAAGAAGAATTTACGTAACGTTTCTATAACTTTGAGAATATTTTAGACACGTTTCTAAGTACAATTTTCTCTATAAAAAGAAAAACACTTAATATTTGGCCTTCTAACGTAGTCTCATCCCTTAAAGGATATTATTCTAAGAAAAAAAAAAAAGCGTCTCTCTGTCACTATCTCCGTCTGTCTGGCTGTCTATCCGAAGCTCGAGGACGAAAGAAAAAGGAGAAAGGTAGTCGGCAGCAGGTGCCTCGTCCCCCGGTTTTACGAGCGGTCGCCAAAGGGCAGTATACCGGATGTCGTTTACATGCGAATCGCTCATCGGGGAGAAACTCCCGCGCAGATAAAGTTTGGATTCGCGTTGGTTCCGACGGTGGTGCAGACTCACGGGCTCGACGTCGTTTCGGGAGCGGTTCGTTGAACGTCGATGACGAGAAACGAATCGGAGGAGCCTCTCGTTGTATTCTCGGGTTGCTAGGCTTGGTTACCTCTAGCTTTTCACGAATTGGGGAGAAGTTGGGTTAGGTAGGGAAACGCGTTGCGTAATACTTCTATTTCAAATGAGAATTACATCTATATTAGGGGGACCAGAAAGTAACGTCGTTTCTGCGAATGCAAATACTTGTTTATTATTTACCAGCTCACCGTGCACCGATCAATTTTGATCGATCAGGTATTGAAAATTTGCATGCTAGATGGCAGAAGGTTTTATCGATAACGAGGACAATTACATAGTCGATTAAAAATAAAAACATGTTATAAATTTATTTTTGCAAGAAAAGAAGAGAGAAAAATAATAGGATTTGCAAGAGATTCGCCGGACTTATTTTTTAACATCAAAGACGTTGGCTTCCATTAACCGAGTTTCCACTTTTCGCTTCAAGAAGGAAGTACTTAGTCGAGGGGTCCGAATGGTTCCAGCTGGAGCGTTTATCCGCGAAAAATCGAATGACTGGCGTGGATCCACGAATACTCTGGCGTTCGTCGGGGTGATAAACGGTTAAACGAGGAGACTCAAACTTTCAAGAGCGCGTTTCCGCGGACGGACGTTAAACCGGAGGGAAAAAAGAAGCGTTTCATTTCCCGACGTTTATCGGGCCGGCCCCCTAACGGGTGGTCGTTATTTTTTATTTTTTTGGCACAGTTCCGACCGACTTCCCTTTCGCTTTCGATTCGTGCAGCCTCGTGCCGCGGCGACGTCCCGACGCGACCGCCGATGGTATATGAAAATCGAGTGTCACGACGGAATTTGAATAAACGCGTTCCAGCCTATGATCCCCTTTTCACGATTGGCCCCGTCGAAAATATCGGAATAACACGCGCTACCTCGAATCGATTCGCGAGAAAACGAACCGAAACAAGGGGAGGATATTAGACGTAAAAATGAATTTTGCGTCTTTGTATTCAATTATTAATTATAGCGTTCAATTACGGTCGAACATAAAGGCACAGTTAATTTCTACGCGCAGATCTACGCCGAGTATAAAGTTCTCGAATCTATGGAAGTTCTAAAATTTACGTCGCGACCGAAAGGCCGTTACGTCGACGAAAGGTCTGGCAGCTGGCTCGCCATATAAACAAAAGTTGGTGACAAATGGATACCATAAATGACCAGCGAACGGGGATCGACCGCTGCTCGCATTCCTGCGGTGGACAGTGAGATATGCACGTAGAGTACTCGAAACCTAGGTATCCGCGCTACTCTAAATGAACAATTATTCCCATCCACGTTATTGGTCGCGATAATGGTTCAGCGCTGTTACTGCAGCTAGTTGTGTTTATTATCTCGTCCTTTGTCAGGCATAACCCTCTTCCATTCCGGCAATCCACCAAACTAATACCTTTGTCGAGTTTCGTTCTTTGATAAGGGTCCGTTATTGCTTGACAGGACTGTCGCGCCGAAAGGGACACGGGCTCTGTTTGAACATGACAGAAATGTCACGCGAAGGGTAACATTAGCGGAGGAAAAGAACTCCGAAATGGGGACCGTCCTTTGAAAGAAGTTAGAACGCAAACACCGGTGCCTGAAATCTTTCTTCGAACACGAACACACGCGTTGTGTTTCAGGCCGAATACCAATTTCCGGCTGGCGATCCGCGTGTTACGTTCATAACTTTCATGTTATTGCGCATCTTTAAACGTGGCGATTGTACCAATCTTTACTAAGAATTGATCATCATCAACAAGCCCGCAAATATCGCCAGAAGGCACATCTTCGATCGCCTGGACATAACGACCCATCATCAAAATTGTACGATGAATAGCTTTCTCGTAAAGATCTTCCTTTTTGCCCGGTTGGAAGTTAGGACCCATCCACGTGTTACGTGTGCGTGCTTATTACGCGCAACGGCTCCAACTACGAAAGGTTACATTCAGTTTTCACGGAAGAATATCACGGACCGAATGGATCCTCGATATCAGCTATCCCGGTTGTACGGAATCCAACGTTAACCGATCGCCATTTGGTTAACCGCACTGTGGGTGTACAATCCAGGCTATTACTTATCATAGATTCGCGATGTATACCGCCCACGTATCGTACGTGAACAATCCCCGCTATGACGGTGCACAAAAATGTGTTATGCACGCCAGTCTCTGGCGTCGCTTTCCTACGCTATTACCTCCGCGATATTTCTCGGGGATAGGTTGTTCGAATGTCGTTCGAGGAACCGCCGCAGCCATTTTCCACCCCAGCTAAGTTAACGTCAGCGAGAGACCAAGGAATAAAGAAACAACCGTGCTCCTAACCCCTCGATATTCGCTGTGACGCATCAGTATTCCGAAATCGCGTCGGTCGTTCGTCTTTCCAGACAAGAATTCAAACCATTCCGAACGAATTTTCCGTTGGGTTGGACGGGAGAGAAAGTTTACGATGACTCGCCCTTCGGGGACGTCCTTTTTCCGCGGGAGGATTCTCTGCTCTCGCACCCTCCCCTCTTCTAATTGTCGTCGAAACAATAAGGAGTCGCGAAAACTTTTTTGGTCCGTCTCCAATTTTCCGCCGACGGACGCGTAGTCTTCTCCCTCGCGGAATAACCGTGGATATTTTCGTTCCTAAGGGGTTACGACAGGGTGATGGGCTTGAAAAATAACCTCGTCTTCGCGCTTTTCTTTCGACGAATACCCAGGTAATTCCATCCGATGTTTTTTCCATTAACTGCTCGCGTTAAACTACAGATTTATTATGGCTTATTAACGCTACCGACGTTTTATTTGCACGTACTTCTATTGCGACGGGGTAAACGGCAATCTTTTCCAATGGAGTGCAAAAATATTTCACGTAACATCGAATTCAATAATACACGAATAGTCGTATAGTAAAGGATTAGTGTTGAAATAAGGCAATTTAAATTTGATTTTGGCGCCAATCATAAGTGGAACTAGTAGTTGGTATTTGAGAGACTAACAAGTATCGTTTGATATCAGTATGAGAGAATGTAGAGAGCATTTGTATTAAGTTTATTATCTTCTTTATTGCATCACTTTTACTTTTATTATTCAAAACCAAATATAATAATGAATATCTTTTAACGTAAAGTTGAAGTAAGGTTTGTTCAAACCCATTCTAAAATCCAACAATTAGACTTTGTTAAACCCCGATGGTGGGTCGTCCGTGTCTGCTCCGTGGAGCGGCGTGCATCACCGGTGGGTCACATATTGTGCCGCACAGCGCAACCTAATGCCGCGCCGCCCCATCACGCGGACAGAATCGCGGAGTGAATCGAACGCCGCGGCGTCAACGTGTTAAAGACTGACCGTGACTTTACCTTCGGTTCCTATTTATATCTCTATTTACGCTCATTGTTTTGTCTCGACTCGTCGCGCCCAGCCCTTCCCCTTTGTTTACGATCTAACCCCAACGGTCCTCCTATCGGCGAACGAAGTAAAATCACGGAATAAAATTTATTTACGAAGGTGTTCGGATACGACGAAATTATTTAGGTTACGACGCGAGGCCTGTTACGTTATCTGTTATAGTACGCGTACGTATCAATGAACACGCGGTAAATTCCGGTTCTACACGTTTTACACGCGTTATTCGCGTCTCGATTCTACGAATACGAGCCGCCGACAACGGTCGTCGCCTAGATGCCTCTCAATGACCCCATACAGCCACTTATGGGACACGCTCAGTTGAATTCGGTTCCATTACGGTTATGCGCGCGAGTTTCCATTTGAAATTAATACCCTGCCGATCATTCGAGTTCCAGCCGCCGCCGTAAATTCAGTCTTTATATCTTCTACGATGCTCGTTACGAGGGAATCGAGATCTCAATCCGAGACTCGCGGTGTCTCTTATGGACTCGCGACTATTACGCGTCCTATTCGCGATGCATTTAGTAGCGAGTAATCATACGGCGCATTCTCGCGTAGAAAAACTAGTTTCTTCGGTGCACGTTCTGAAAAGAAATCTCTCGCCGTGCTTCGCATATCGATAATCGAATTTTCGACGTGGCATTGTACGCGAATCATCGTGCGTAATCGTAAACGAATTTCGCTTTCCTCCGCGACTTCGTTACTCTATTTCCCTCGTTGGTTTAATGGAGACGTTAAACACCGTCCAATGATAAATCTGTCCATCTATTCGCTTATTTGCTTATCTATCCATCAGCGCCGCGGCTGCTTTTTCTCTCGGAATACGACCCCTTCGGTATATTACTTTTAATTGAATTCCCGCGATGAAATTTCATCCGACGAGTCTGGAGCCTCGTCACTCTCTCCCTGTATTAAGTCGAGAGACCATTTCGCGGCCGTCCATTCTCTTCTCTCTGTTTCGCGCTCGTTCCGTTCTCGTTCTATCCTCCGACGTGCCATCCAGCCCGATCTCATTCCGTTCTCCTTTGTGCACTTGATTTTCGAGGCATTTTGCGTGTACTCGAACCCACCGTTTTCAGGCACGAGTGCCAGGTTACCCGAGACGCCGAGCGATGCTTCAAGTAGTCTTCGAAGCCACGTAAATCAATTTTACAGACTGACTCGAGTTTTTGCAGGGCCAAAACTTTAACAGGGATAATGGAAATCGAATAGTACTCGATTTTCGAGGGAGGTGACCAAGTTGAGACTCCTGAGGTTGGTATTCCGATATAACAAAATTACTTTTTATTAATTTTTATTCGGAAGCTTCTCACTAACGTAATTGATTGTGCACCTCTCCTTGGACTCGTACCCTTTCACATTCCTCCTCGGCCCACCAGGTCCTCGTATCTTTTCCATCGATATGTTTCCTCTTCTAGATACTGTCACCTCAATACTGTTGTCCGTGCCTGTGCTACAGTTAATGGACTCAGTTCATACACCGACTTGTTTATTGACTCCATTGGCACTACTAAACATAGGTTGCCTAAGGTTGTTATAGGTAATCCCGCGATTCATCTGCGTTAACTTCGTTTTCATTGTTTGTTACTATTTATATATATTTGTTTATTTGTCAACTGTCAACTATTCTTGATTACTATTTGCTTTATTGCGTCAATTTTATAATGAGTTATGCCCGTATATATATTGAAATAAAATAAAAAAATAAAAAAAAAATACTCGTAAATATTTCCACTTGAACTGGAGAATGCAAGTCACGGTATTGATAATAATATAATTCGTATTCGAAAGAAGAATACCTCGTTCCAATGACGAGTACGTCGTCATCGTATCTATCAGCCGAATAAAGTCGGCGATATTTAGAGCTAGTATTCCAGGATCATTAAGTTATGACGAGGAAAGCCGTTTCAGCACTGGTTGCTCGACAAGTAGTCACGACGAACGCGACGCTGGATGATCGTAACGACAGGTGCGATTAACGAGCGTTTGACTGAAGTTTCAGTTTACACCGACCGCTAATTAAATTAATTTCAAGATACGCACCGTCTTGCCGCTGTCGCCCACATCTAAACTGCCAGTCACGAATCCCGTAACGATTAGAGCGGAGGAGGGCACGGGGCAGTTGGGGTGAATGACTAGGGGAATTCCGCTTCGAACGGCGTCATTGGTACAATTATTTAATTAATTTCTTCGTAACGTCTAAAAACGATCGTTACGAAGGCTCCAGGAAGATCCGGAGAGCATTAGCGGTGGCTCCAATAATTGCTGTAAAAACTTTGTCAATGTAAGTGACGTTACTATGGGTATGAATTATGGGTAATAAAGGAAAAGTATTTTAATTTGATTATAGTTTGAGAAGCATTACGAAGCATTAATATTATAATGATCGTGCTATCCTCCGACCTTTAATTTCGTACGTTCCTTTATGCTTCTGTCGGTTCTGAGAAAAAATTGTTGGATGACCAATCTATTGACGAACTATAGATAAAGGTATCGGAATCAAGATGTCAACGCCAAACTAATCATACTTGTTATTCGCAAGGATGTTTTCCTGGACATGAACGACTCACCCTAGACGAGTTGGTCATCCAGTACCAAGGGTTATAGTTACCCTCTCTTAACCCAAGAGGTCTTGGATATAAGATTTAGAAATCTTCAGAAGTGAGCATTATTGTTTTCGATCCTTCTGCACGTGAGTCTGTTATTTTGTTTCCGCAAGTATTCGTTGCATCCGGAGTTGTATTTTTGAAACGTCCGAAATATATTTGTAAGTGTACAAATCGATCTCCGCGTTCCTCACCTGGATCCCAACAACATTCTCTAACCGTGCTTCGTCTTCGATCTTAGTTCGAGTCCTGTCAGCGTCAACATAATATTGTCAACATAAAATCTGTCCAGGGATGGATAACTAATCGTTCCCAATTTTGGATGACCAACGTATAGCCGTTCGAATCAACGGCGGATTTCATCGGAGTTTCTTCGCGGAGTGTACCGGGAGGATCAGCGAGGCGAGAGCTTAAGGAGAGGAATCTTCCACGGCGCGAAGATCGAGAAAATTGACGCCGGACGTTCCGCTCGCGCGGGAACGACGAAATCTTATTGGGCCGTGGCCTGGCTCCTTTCAATTAACGCCTTTCCCGGTCTCGGAGATACGCCTCTCCCTTTTCTTTTGTTCCCGACGAGGTGCTCGCCCGTGGAACGACTCTCGCCCAACGAACGTCCGAAGGAGACGACGGCGGGAGTTTACCCTTCGAGAGAGAGACGGAGACGCGAGACGGAGGGAGAGGCGCGAAGATGATTGAACGAGAGAGACGGAGAACGATAGAGAAAAGTCTTTATCACGGCGGGCGTCTCGGCTTCGGGAACGGCGACGTCGAAGGAGTGGTAAAGAGGGAGCAGGTGGAGGAGCTCCGGGAGGGCGAGGAGAGCCAGCGAGAGGATGGCGTGTTATGGGGTTTTCACGGGTGCTCGGGAATTTGCATACAGAGCATCTGTCACCAGCCCCTTAGCTGGCTTCGGCCATTCTCGACTTGGAATATCTCCCGGCGCGGATCTACGGGATAATGGGGACCATTCTTATGGTAAACCGGGGTGGGTGGGGTGGGGTACGCCTGTGATTCGGTCTTTCCGTCTTCTTTACTCTTACACAGCCACGCGGCTTTCCACCGTGTCGCGGGCTCCGCGTGAAACAGTGGCTCATGGCGTATCGACACTCGCGATTATCCGGGAAGCGCGGAGAATTTTTCCCAACTCCCGCCCGGTACCTTTGGGCTGAGAAGCAGCTTTTTCGAAAAGGCATGGAGCTACGTAGGAGCAGGCATTAGAATTTACCGTCCCGATACGTAGTGTGGGAGACGGATAATCACCTGCGCGAGCACTAGGAGAAAAACGTGTCCTCGCACAGCTGATAAGACGCGCACGCGAGCCGTTGGCTAATGTCAACGGGACCAAACGTCAACAAGACGTTTAGGCGTACGACAGGTGAGTGACCGGCGAGTGCGAAAGTGAGAGAGAAAGAAGAATAAAGAGCAATAACCGCGAATGAACCGGAGAGATACACATTTTGTAAAACTGCGAGCAGTGTAAGGATAGCGAGAATTGTGAGAGTAGTGAGCCAGCGATAATTATCTAGTATAATCATACAAAGTACGCATTTTGTTTGAATAAAAGTTACTTTCCACCCAGTAACACGTGGGATAATTGTCCTAACCGACTTAATCAAATAAAATCCCTACAGTAGTAAATACGCCATTCTAATTAGAATAACAACAACCCACGAGTTTCTTTCCGGTCCGATACACTTCCACACTCGCGCGATCGATTTCATAGAGGGATTTTGCGGAAACTCTCGGTGGATCCGGCCTGCTTGCCTGGCTCGTGCACCGGAGAACGAAGATAATAGCTCTCGAATCTGATTGCGGCAGGTAGCGTGGTTATTATTCTCCGGCGTGCTCGGGACAAATTGCTGGGGTACGAGATCGGGACGAAGTGCGAAGTTGTCCGTAACGCTCGACGTGGCTTTTTGCCATGCTGGTCGCACGCAAAGGCTCCTGACAGTGACATGACAATTCGAACCTTGGCATCCCTTTTGATTATACATGCGCGAGGTGCGAATCGTAACTGACAAACATTCGCGTGTAGAAGACGGCTTGATGTTCAGTTGATGCACGCTCCGTGTAAAAACTTCCGCCTTCGAATTACTATTTTTACGTCTTATCGAGTAATGAAGTCGTTCGCCGTGTTATTCGCGTTCCTCGATGAACGTCCCTCGATGAACGTCCCTCGATGAACGTCCCTCGATGAACGTCCCTCGATGAACGTCCCTCGATGAACGTCCCTGGAGTGAACTCCACTCAGTGGAGTCGAGAGCGAGACGAGTTAAACGGGTATGTTATACGAAAGTTGCAAGTGGACTTCTCCGATTTGCTGGCGAAGGTACTTCTGGAAACCGACGTCTCGATTCGGTACGATACTAATTCCTCTGCCTCCTCGCACCTTCTTCTCTTCAAAACAGTCTCTCGAGATCCACGCGCAACTCTATACCTCCGATTCGGATCAGAATGCAGTCCTCGAACCGCAGTCGATTCGTTCTCGAACCGAACTCCGTGGCCGCAAAATAAAAAGTCCACCTTCGTGCAGCCATCCACAGGGGCATCCTTCACGGTGCACCTATCGATTACTCGCTGGCCACTGTCCAGGCTTTCCGAAATACCTCGAAGGATTCGAAGTAAAGTCCCCGAAGGGTGGATTCGTCGCGGCATTCCTGCCCTTATCAACCGTTCGGTCTTCCGCTACGCAAATGCATATGCATCCGCGTATACAGCGTGTTCGGTAACTGGTGGTGCGCAAGCGAAAAGAGGGTGAATCTACGTGAACAAATAAGTCGAAACTATAGAAGAAAAATTTGTCATCCGAGGCTTTGGTTTCGAGAAAATCGACTTTGAATGTTCGCAGGGTGCGGGTGAAGTCGATCGTGTCTCGTTAACATTTCCGTGCCATTGGAAGTATTTATCAACGTAACTTCGATCGATACAACGATCTACAGTGAGATCCGTCGGCGGAAATTTAAAGTCGTTTTTCTCGAAAACAAGGCCTGAAATGAAAAATGTTCATTTTATATTTTCGACTTATTTTTTTCACGTAGAATTACGGCCTTTTCGCTTGTACCGCCATTTATCGAACATCCTGTATTTCCTACCGAGCAGGGTAATCTCCTGGCCGATACCATCTTCGTCGTTGTTCGAGACCATGCCCCGGCGTAATCGTCCATGGAAACCGTAACCGAGAGCTAAAGATTCAGCTCGCGGTCCACCTTCCATCGTTCCATCTGCTATTTGCATAAGTCTCGATTTCCTCATCGGCATGCACGACTGCGGCCACATTTTCTACGTGCACCTGGCTCCTGGCTCCTGGCGGTGGCCACGACGCGAAGCGTCCCGCGAACAGCCTGAACCGTCTACGGACGCGGATCGATCGTCGGTCCGGCGTGTCAGCTCGATATTCCATTCTTGTTCGTAAATTTCACGATCCGTGACTCGCCCTTTCCGAATCGTGGCCCCTCGGTTGCTCGACCCTATTACCTGAGCATTCCTCGCCTCTCTCGCTCCTCCGCGACCGAAAATGGTTTTCCAGGCACGAATCGCAGCCACGCATTGAAATTCACCGCGAATCTCGCTTTCCATCTCTATTCCCGTCAGCCAAGACCAGAGCCACGCGCTTTGATCCGAGGCGAAGAGCCAAACGTAGACACCCCTTCGCCCACCTACATAGCCGGCACCTACACGCAGCTGTTTTGCTCTCGAGGCACATCCGCCTTTGTCCGCCGACGCCCTTTAATTTAGCTCAGTCTTTCTTGCCATATTTCCTTTGCCATCCTCCTCTCGTTTACCTCCGCTTCGCCTCTGCCATCTCCCTCTCGCTCTGCCTCCTTCTCGCCTCGCGATTTTCTACGCGTTTCTTTCGGGTCCTCCGCTTTTCGTTCCACCTGTCGTTCCACTCGTCGCTCAGCCTCCGTTTCGACGAGCCTCCTCCTTTCTCGCCTATACTCCGAACAATTATCCTGGGACTACCGACATTCGCGCTGAAAGCTGACTGGAAGTGAGAGTAGTAACACTTGCTAGGTTTATCTTCGTCGAGCCTCGATTCAAGAATGGAACGGCTGCACGCGGGAAGTCATCGTCGAAACAGGTATCGTAAATTTCTTCGGTCGGGATTTTCCAATTAACGATAAAATAAGAGGACGCTGATATTTGCGTGCGAGATAAGAGAAACGAACGAATGCGAGCGGAGTTAATGAGTAGCGTGGGCGGCGCGAATGACTCCGTAATGCGCGGTAAACAGCTCCTGCGATATCCGAGTGTATCTCAACGATCCTTCGGTCGAGAGTTAAACGGCCTACATAATTAGATTACTTTCCGTTTTTAAAGTAGGATCCGGTGTGTATTTTTCTCTTCCTGCGTCGATGTCGTGTCGGTTGACCCACGAGGGGAGAGGACAATGTCACGCGAATAAGGAAAATTCGAGGTGTGACTCGAGCCACCTCGAACTAGGTTCTTCAAGTGTCTAGACTCTAGATTCTTCAGACTGTGCGGATATGATCACGAACTCGCGTGGGCACGGCTCGCGCTACGCTTATCCGGATTTATATCGCAATAGCTAATAACTATATCGAGTTATCTCGCGACTACTCTCATATTCCCGAATTGGAACCGAGATCGTTCGACGTCAAACGCTTTTTTCGCGTCCACTGATCCCGACGAAGTTGGCCGTCGCGCGTAATGCTCGTCAGTTCGCGTTGAGAGACGGGAAGGAGTTTTAACGCGAGTTTGAGGGCACGAGTCGTTCCGACCCTCGAAAAAAATCAGGGTTCCCTCGGTGTCTTGGGGTGCGTTCGGGGACCAGGCGCTCCAGGGCGGCTCTTAGAAGGGTGAAAAATCGTAGAGACTTATTAAACGGAAAAGTTGGCCGCGTAGGAGAAACGAGACGGGACAAGGCGCCTTGTGATGTATGTGCGCCCATCGGGCAGGGAAGTTTTGACGAGCGAACGACTGTCGGGCTGCCGTTATTATTGGCGATAAATTATCGAGGTCTCGCGCGGAGGGACCAAGAACGCGAGCACGAATCGGGGTGGAAAGTTTGCACGGACTGCTGTCGAATTACAGTAAAGTCTTCTTAAATGCACAAGCTCGGGACTGAAAGCGCGAGACTGGATTGACTCGATAAATGCAAGATGACTACACCCACTACTCGGGGGTTAACACTCGCCGAGCGAGCAGTGTAAATATGATCCTAACCGAGATATATATTCGACTATGAAATCGAAGACATCAATCGTGTGATATAGTAATGCAGGCTCTACGACAGTTCAAGGACCAAGCTAATTAACAAGCTCCAAAATATGAAACTGTTTCTCCCACTTAATGTCGAATCGCTTGTTGCGAAACCTAATATCGAAGCTTGTCTATGTATTTTTGATTTCTTAAAAGAATGTAAACTGCGGATATAATGTACACGTAAACTGTATTTTCTCGGACTTAACCAATCTTTACTGCTTCTTCTGACCGAGATCATGTTACACTACTCGGCGATCGAACACCTGGACCCCTCAAGGGGTATATACCCGACATTGCAAATCTTCCGAAATCCAGAGTCTCCCAGCTCTAAACGCCAGCACCGAACAGAAATTCGCCGTACTTCGTCTGTCTTGCGACCTACCTAACGTTCCATCCTATTCCACCTACCAAACTCTTTCAATCCCCATTCCCAAAATTCCTTCATCGATCCCTCCCCCCCGACGCACATCCAATCAACGCGACTCCGTCTCGCTTTTCAGCAGACCGCGCGAAGGAAAAGTCCCGTCTACCCGTCTAAGATCCTTCGCCGGCGGAGATCGTTTCCACGGATTACGTCTCCATAAACCACCTGCAGCCTTCACGAATCGAGCGGCGACAGGTCAAATGAGCCGTGGCTATCCAATGGAATCTCTCCCAAACCGTGGCGCGTTTCGTGGAGGACGTCGTAGAACAAACGACGCCGCTTGCTGGAGACGATACTTTCCTCCCCGTTCCTCCAACCTTTCGCGTCCCAGCAGGTACATCGGGGTTCGTTCTTTCCCCGGTTCTTCTTCGGCGCGGCTTTCGGGATAATTCGAGGCGATAAGCCCCGTCGTCGATGAGAGGGTTTATCGTCGGGGGGTGCTCGTCGACGACAGGGCGAGACTCTCGCAGAGATTCAAAGCGAATGGGGGAAGGAGACGGGGAGGAGAGGGACAGAGGTAGAAACGCGAAGGGTATCGAGATAGCGACCGATAGAGACGGAGAGATGCGCGGAGATAGCGATTGAGAAAGAGAGGCCGGTGGAGCGAGGCGCAACCTGGAAGAGGAGGATCTCCAGGACGAGGTTTAAGCCGACTGCTCGTAAATCGCGCTCGTCCGTGTCCTCGTCTCTCCATTGGCGCGCGATTGGCTCGGTGGATCGATGTCGAAACGGGGAACTTCGGGGGGCCCAGGGAACACCCGGCGAGGATGACGGGGCGGGGACGCCGAAGACGCCGCGAAGGAAGCGGAATGGTAGGGGACGATTAAGATAAATATAGCGAGGCCGGGGAGCATTCATTAATAGCTGGAAGGTGAACGCGTTGATAAAACGCGCGGTTCGCGTGGCTACCGTCGCTTTTGCGATCGAACCCCCGATCCCGACCTTGTTCTCTCGGTGAATCAGATTTTCGGACGAGCGCGTCGCCTTGGCCCGGTTTCGGTCCACGGGCCGTCAAGTTCGAGGCTCGGCCCTCGGAACCAGGATCGGAGTGGCTTCTGCGAGTCCAAGTTCATCAGGATCGACTTCTCAGGCCTGCAGTTAACGACATCGACTTTGAGGAGTCCAGAGCCATCCGCGACGGCTCCTCAGAGTCCAGGGTCATTCGTTGAACCTAGCTGCCTGTAAGGCTAACTCTGCCAGAGCAGCTTACCGTCGAGACCAATAGAGCAACACTTGAATGAACTATCGATCCTTGTCATTCACTCTCGAACTTCTCAACGAAATTTTTACGACGTACGCTACAGCTCGAAAGTGTCCGGACACTTGCTTCTGTTCCATAAAACATAGTTTAACTTCGTAGGAGAGGCATTTAGAAGGCTTGTATCGATTGTAATTATTATTGTTATCTTCTTTTAGGTATCATAGGATAATAGAATTAATTCTTACGCAGGAATCAAATTCCTGCCTGGATATATTGGGTTGGCTAGAAAGTTCGTGACGATCTTTAAGAAAAATTCAAAGACGCGTTTGAATTTCGATACGTATTTATTGAATTGCATAGGTACCATTTTGTTCCACAACCTTTCCACTTAGTGAGGAATGTATACGTGTTATTTTTTTTCTCAACCATTCCGATATATTCAGGCATGTACCACATACCAAAAATCGACATTGACTTTCCGGACAACCCAATACGTAATCCAATGGAACGGTCTCGATGTTCAAAAGAATCTCGAACAACAACCTACCTTCCCTCTAAACCGCGAATTTTAAATCGCGAAAAATCCCAACCGGACCGTACCGAGGATTTTCACAGAGACCGTCGAAGTAGCGCGGCTTCGAGGAACACAGTTTCCCAGAGAGAGAGTTTTCTCAGGAATCGGGATTCTCGAGGCCGTTCCGCGATCTGAGAAGCGAGTTTCTCTCGGCTCGGGGTCCGGTCTTCGAAGCGAGCGTGTTTTTTGCGAGGACTAGTCGTCCCTGTACGCTCTCAGCCAACAGGCTGCGCTGAACGAGCCGCGGCTCGGCTAAAACGCGAGTAATTTCATCGCGGAACCGACGCAGCGCATCGATCATCATCATGGCGCGCGAATAATGTTCGCGTTGCTTCCACCCCGTGAAACGCGCAATACCAATTTGTCGTTAGGTTAATCAAATCGGGCTGGATGCTTTTTGGTGGCTGATTGAAAAGTTTCGAAATGTTATCGCGTTGGGGAATATTACCTGTAACAGGGTGATTCATCCCGAGGTTCGAAAGGTGTTTTTAAATAAAATTTTATTACGAACTGAAGTAACAATCGACACCGTTTATTTCTTGAATGTTCTCTCTCGCGACCCTGTAAAAATCTAGAGCTCCCAAAAGGTTTCGAAAGTCATCGGAATACGGATATATTCGGTACGCTATTAATCCTCGGTTTTTAAGAATCCCAGAATACTATACACTCCACGGGTCTTTAAGTCTGTTAACTCGATAATCCAAAGTCCTGTTTATTCGACGTCACGGCTCGTTTATCCATTAGACAGTTTTCCAGAGCCCTAACTGGACGCTTCCGGCAACGGTAGTATACCTTTAAAACCGCGCTCTATTCATTACTCCGTCGCTAAATCATTCCTCCGCGGAGAGAAAAAGTCGCATGGGGTGGCCGGGACCTCGTAAATTGCGAAAATTGAACGGTTGTCGAAACCGTGGAAATTAGGAGAGGCCAGGCGCCAACCGAGGGCGGAATGTCTGAAGAGTGGCAACGCAGGGCAATACCTTCGCCAACTTCCGAAGGACCCTTCGTCCTTCGGGAGTGTCTTCGAGCAGAAGACAGCACGGGGTCTCTAACGAACTTATCCCGAAGGCTGAGTGCTGCCCCCGGCTACCCAAGATATACGAGAATCTCTCGTTCTCTCTCTCTCCCTCTTTGGTCTCGGTGTCTATACTGGGTGGGGCAATAATTATTCCCATGTAAAGTAACTTGTTCGCTGGTTGCCACGTGAAAAAAAGAAAGACGAATCACGCGACGGTGAAGGGAACGCGTGATCTCTTTTCCTGCATATTTATACCCTCCCAGAGCTCGATTTCGTTCGGCTCATTCGCGAGGAGAAATTCTTTCTCAGAAGAAGTCTTTTCCAGAACAGAGTCGGCTTTATTAATAGTAATCGAGTCGAACGTTCGATCTTCGATGCTGCCTGAAGTGTTGGATTATTATTCAAACGTCAACTGTCAACGCTTCGGAACTTGCTTTTATCCTCCTTTTTTTTTTTAAATGAAATAAAAGTAAAGGGTGCCCAACGAAGGACTTGGTTTCGATCGAAGCATCGATCACCCTTTAACAGGACGATATTTTCCAGGTCTAGGAAGGGTGAGTCCCTTCGAAATTGGCTACCTTTTAACCGAACGATTTTTTTCCCCTCGAAGAAAGGGGCGAAAGTTATCGTTCCACCCTGTATAGCCACGCATGCAGAGGATTCGTACGTACGCGGCGCAAGCGTCGGCGTCGTTCCGCGTCGCGCGTGAAAAAACGAGGAAAAAGCGGAAGGGTGGCGCGGACGAGGACCTGGCAGAAAACTCACTTTCCGCTTCGAATCAGCCTCCTCCCACCGTTCTGTCTTCCCTCTGGTCGAAACCAGCACCAAAGACACGAAAGGGAACAAAAACCAGGTCCCTCTGGACGAAACAGGAATACGAGAACGGATACCGCGTTCGAGGATCGATGGTGTCAAATATAGCGGTGCCTCGGTTATCGATACAATTGTTACGTCCTTTCGAAACATTCTTCGTCCTGTTTCACCTTGATCAATGAAAAATTCTCTACCCTCTTGTATCGATAACTATAGATCCGGATCTTTGTATACAATATGTTAGAAAATTAGAGATAGCTAAATGGCTGAAGCAGGCCATGTGCTTAGTCTCTGCGCCGAGGACTTTGTTTAGAAAAAGGCTGGACCGTCGAGGTTGTCTTCACGACTGTGATTCTCTGACATGATTCAGGCCTGTTCAGGACATGGTTCAGGACTTTCGTAGAGTCAAGACGTACAGAAAATATAGCAAATTCCTAGCTACCTAGCATCCCGAGTTATACGATCTGATCTTACAAATACATATAATATCGTACGTATTACTTGTATATTTAGCATTTAGTTATCGCACTTCCTGGAATGCATGGACACTTCTTTGATCCTATCTAGTACACCGCAACACGATTTGCTGAATAATTTCCCGAACACTCTTGCCATCGATGAACGTAAGCAAATCCGAATGGGTCGAGCAGACTCTCGTTAAACTGCGGCTGAAGCCACGAATTCAATCTCTACGGGTGAAGAAGTGTGGCGAACCAGTCCCCAGGTAAACAGAAACACGACGCGAGCCAACCTTCCAGGACGTGGCGCGTATTTCTTCTACGGTCGTTGATCGGCTACTACCCCGCAAGAAACGTCGTGTCCATCACGCGACTAGGATTAATACACCGAGATGCATGCGTCGACGACGGCATAATTGCGGTCAATGCAATTTCTTCCCCGCAAACGACTTTCCATTTCTGTCAGTTTAGCTCGCGTGGTGCACGTGATGACATAATTGGGAGCACCGTGGGTTATCGTTAGCGGCGGTTATTTATTTTCGTAAATTCATGCTATTACGAACGTGTTTCTTCGCACCAATTCCACACGCGACGTTCAACTGTCCGGGGAAATTTATGCAATTCGATGCAATTTTCTATAGTGGAGCACAGTGGGACGAACGGGGCCATTTAGGTATTTAGATATTTATCTTTATACCTAGGTATACGATATTACAAATTTCATTACGAAGCACGTGTGCTTGTTTATTTCTCTCCCTTTGATTTATTTATTTTTATATTATTTTTCTTTACGAGTCCACCTTTCAAATAACAAGACTCAGGCCCACTACGCGCACTAATTACGGTTTAAAATAAATTCTGAAATGAATTCCACCTAAATCGTCCTGTCCGTTCCGCTGTGCGACGTTTTAACCACGGAGTAAAGTTTGAAGAAAATGTCGCGCTTGCCGTCACAGATTATTAAACGTTCTAGTTGGACAAATTGTTATCATCCTTCGAGATGAAATAAAAAAGAAAAAGGAACTCGTTCGTTAATGCTAGACGCTCGCCGCAGGCCCAGGAGGCAAATACTCGAGCGAGCACCGATCGAGACACCTTCCCCAAACCGGTAATCCGTGGGAAGTTAAAAGGCTATACGTTAGAAAAGCCATTCGAAAAGTTTGGGGATCATTATCTCCAAAAATTGCGCGTCGTTCCTAATAGGGTATTCCGATGGAGTTTCTGCCATTCGAGGGGCGGGACGAAGAAGAAGGAAGTCGATTCGTCGGGGGCCAGGGGAGTGGGGAGGCGCGAAAAAGAGGACGCGGAGGCTCTAGAGTGCCCCCGATCTTTCTTCGTGAAAAGCCCTTCGCCCCGCGATGGTCACAGTTCGCTCGGCACCCTAAAAATTGCTTCATGTAAAAAACGAGCTTTGAACGGGCCAGCGAGGGTTCGGAGGCGAACTATCGAAAAGGAGTCGCCTCGAGGACTCGTCGACGGCTGGAGGGCTCGAAACGAGGTCCTCGAGATGCTTCAAACGAACCTCGCACAATCGTACCGTACCCCAAATATTCTTGGAGCGCAGAACGTGTTTCGACCGTTAGTCCAGAAATCTGCACATAGTATACAGGGTGTAGCAGGACGGGTGGTATAACCCAACAGTGGGTGATACTACATGTAAAAATAAGTCGAAAAAAAGGAATAAAATTTTTTCGTTTGACGCTTCGTTTTCGAGAAAATCGAGTTTGAAAATTCTATGCAGTACGCGTGACACTGGACCGCCTGTAGGCTTAGATATGTATTATAAATAAGAAATGTTAATGTTTATTAGTTTTATTGTCATTACTACCGATAATTACATAACATTATTGAATAAACTGTTCAAAGTGCTGTCCTTGTTGACGCGTACGTATCATTGTTCGCCTTATTAGTGAGTCATGAACTTGTAGCGAACCATGGCTTGGGGAGACAGTCCAGTGCCACGTGTACTGCATAGAATGTTCAAACTCGATTTTCTCGAAAACGAAGCGTCAAACGAAAAAATGTTATTCCTTTTTTTCGACTTATTTTTACATGTAGTATCACCCCCTGTTGGGTTGTACCACCCGTCCTGCTACACCCTGTATACGTTTCAAGGTCCCCTAATATCGGGTATCGGACAAAATTTCGGTTGAATGGTCCGTTTGCACGAGAGGACGAAATTACCTTGAACTTCAGCAGAACCCACTGCTTCTGTTAATCCACATCGTTTTGCTTACCTGTGGACAGAAAGACACAAACAAATGTCAATTAAAAGAATCGATAATAGAATCGATAATAGATGACGCGAAGAAACTAAGTAAATATCGATTCTCGAGTCTCTTCTACCCCGACATTTTTAAGGAGTGCAATTAATCTTTTTGCTTCGTGAATTTATGTTTTCGCAGAACCGTCGCAGAATTGAATCTCGATATGGTCGCACGCATCGACCGGCCGGCGAACTTGCACGCATTCTTGCGCTTTACACCGCACGCTTGATCGGCGATGCTGCACGCGCTGCTTCATAAAATTATAAAACTTGTAATACTAGTAGTTGTTCCGCAGCGTATGCTCGCAGTTCCGTGGTTTCTTGTTTCTCGACACCGTCTGATCATTTTATTAGACCGGTACGCGACTAAGGTTACGAGCCACGGGTATAATAAACGCTGAAACCCCGCTGATAATCTCGCGTAGTCGCGGACTACTATCTTACGCAACGAAGAGCGACGATTTTTTAACGCGTTTATAATGGTACGGTTGGGAAGCGAAATTTATTATCGGCCGTTCTTGTTTAAAATAATAGAGGAAGTGTAGAGGAGGATTACCTAGATTAGGACACTTCAATTATAATATTTCTGTCGGATAAATATTTTCGAAGGTGTGGGTGGAGCGTGCAGAAGAGGAGAACGAGAAAAAAGAGGAGACAATTCCAGTGGCGGGGGAAAATGGGAATCGACGTTAAGCCGGAAATGGGATTTGCGTTCCAGTGTCCCATGCCACCGTGAGTTTCTTGCGCGAAGATTAGCGTGAACGATAACTCCTGTAAGAGTGCGCGACTAGAATAAAACGCGAGGACGCCACCCCTGGCGCGCGCGAATTCGCTTAATATGGAAAAGATGGAGCGTCGTCGAAACAAGACTTAAAGGTAGCCTAACATGGTCGTTTATGGTCGAGAAAATACTCAACGTGCCTTGTTCGTTTAACGTAAACACCTTCGATATTTTCAGAAACAGTGTTCTCAACTTCGGCAAACGCTGACACGTTTTGTTGGATTATCGATACGCTTCACGAAGGATCAACTTATTGTTCGTTGTCAAAATTGAATCGGCGTTCTCCGAGGCGTTTCACTTCAGCGTATCGCCGTCGATATTTTGTTTTAAGAGTCGAACTGTGGCGACGTGAAACCTAAGCACTCGGGAGATACGAGAGGACCATGATTTCATTCTGGTGTCGAAGTTTAGTCAGTCGAGATCTCTTAATGAAAAGAACCTTCCTGCTGTCGTGTGAAATAAAGTCTATTTCTTTCTAATATATAAAGCGTATTTGTTGGAATGCAACGATTGCCACTTTCGGGTCTTGAGGAAGAGGGTCTGTTTTTCCTTGAAGCAGAAAGAGGGGTGGAGTCCTAGCAGTGACAGAAAGCGAAGATCCTTAATCCGTCGAAATAAGTCAAGTGGTACGAGTCGTCGTGAATTTCGGACATCTTTTCTCTAACGTTCTTACACGTATATGTTGTAATCCTTTAGAAAATAAAGTCGATAAAAATACAATTCTGACGGTATTAATTATTTCGGACTCCCATATCCAATACTTTTCACCGCATCTAAATTTTCCCATAACACCCGATACCGATACTCGAAGCCTCGATAAAAATGTCTAAAAAGAAAAGAAAGTCAATCCATTCGATCTGGCAAGTGAACCAGCCTACTTAACGGTGCTGCTTCTTGTGCGGGACAATTTTTGTCGATCCTCGGGGATCAGGATCGGCTCGCCTGGGAAGAAGGCCCAGGGACACACGATCGCGCGGATCGAGCAAGCTTTGGAAATGCTTGCTCGATCGGTCCGGCTGATGCGTATACATAATATACCGAGCATATACGTCGCTCCCGCGAATCCTCCGTGCGTGACCGACGTATAGAGTTACGTGCGGCGCGGCCCGCATTCCTAGGAAGGCATATACGTGAAATTCGATAGCTTTAGCACTGGAGACGCATATAAGGACGGCCATGGCGCAAGGGGACCGGCAGATATGTCGCGCGAGTCGATCGATCGCTATCGAGTCTCGCGGCTGCAGAAAGTCACCTGGAGAACTTGCTGTTTCGTCGCGGGACAAGGGTTTCCCAAAAGAAAATTCAATCCTCTGGATTCCACGGACCGATCTTCGTGGCATTGAAAAGGTTAAAGGGCTGTTGTCTACGTTTTTTATAGTTACTCTTCTACTGGGAACAAAAATGAATAGGTGCTCGATGACAAGAAAAAAATAATTGAGAAGCTGATATAGGTGACTAGGCTTTAACACTTTATACAACACACAATAATTCCTTTGTACTGTTACTGGGTACATTGAAAGACAAGTCTGTTTGCAAACAGTGAACATTGTAAGTAGACAACTATCGACACGGTAAATAAATTCGAATAGCTAAATACTGCAATTAAAAGAAGCCTATAAATAGGCTCCCGGTAAATAAAGTGTTGAGCATGCCACCCAAGTTGAACGATAGTTCGTTACTGTTCCCAACCTAATTCTACAACTTTCCAAGCCTTCTATGTTCTTTAAAACAATTACCTGTGAGAAATAAAACAGTGCGGCTCGAGTATTATCGAGGTAGGAGGAGGGAAGTCGCCGATTGACCCGTCATGTAAGAAAGCCATTAATGCTAAGTGGCTTATTAGTTGTCACACTGTGTCCCAAAGAGTCGATAGGGGGTTTCTAAGATGAAGACACGCAGCACGAGCATAACGGGCACAGGAACGAAGCCAGTGGGAAAACGATATTCGCTCTCACGTGGCGCACGTTTCATGTGAACAGAGCTTAAAGTGAAAGCAGGCCTGTTCGCCGTGGGTACACCGATGCATTCTGCCAGCGATTACTCGTACGACCTGTTCCCCGATGTACGACCCGATTTTACATACCCACGACATCGTTTCCCGATTAAGGATTCTGAAACGCAACCTCGATGAGAGCAAAACGTACAGGTAGAGAATCGTAATGCATAATCGATAGAGCAACCCTCGTTTCTCGTGTCCACGCTGTGGATCAAGATTTCAATCCGTATAAATAAAGTCAGGGTGCTCGTGAAATTTTGGGACACGTTATAGAATCCTCGAGCGATCGGTCTACATGGATATTAGCGAAGTAATAAATGAGTTAATGGACGGAGGCCTCGATCGGTGGAGAACAAT
Source organism: Hylaeus anthracinus (assembly GCF_026225885.1). Taxonomy (NCBI): domain Eukaryota; kingdom Metazoa; phylum Arthropoda; class Insecta; order Hymenoptera; family Colletidae; genus Hylaeus; species Hylaeus anthracinus. The sequence continues at coordinate 12,244,505 of NW_026535289.1, forward strand.
TTAACCATTAACTAAATCTTACGCATATCGAGTCAACCCCTTTGTTCCCATTGTAGCTAAACTGTACTCCCTGAAGAGGGCCCGTAACCAGGGCTGAAACGCTCGGTAATAAAACCATTTATTGCTTTGCACGTGTTTCGCTGCTATAGTCCTTCCACCTGGTAACTCCGCATACGTGGCCGCTTCTAAGGGATTACATGTTTGATTAATAACCCCCTTTCATTTCCAGTTTTGTTGCCAGTCGTTTACCGACCAATGAAACTAATTAATAATGCAATCTATATGTTTTCTGCGATACAAGCTAAGGGATCCAAACCATTAAGCGTCAATGTAGTGGCACATGGCACACGACCACGTCTCTCCGCCTTATGTTTAGTTTTTAAGTGGTACGTCTGAACGAACGAATCGTTGAGTGAATGTTTAGATTATTGGTTCGAATGTCGAGCAAACGTTTATATGATTCGAATGTTCCTCGGGGTGAATGCGTTTGTTTAAACGGGATGCAAACGATCCGTGAGAACCAAGAAATGATGTCTATGGTGCTTGAGCGAACAAATGGTTCGTGAGTCAGGTCTGTCCGCTAATAAAAGTTAAACCATACAAGTAGTATCTGAATTTTACGTCAGCCACCACAGTGAAAATTCGAATCTCGACTCACGAATGCGAAGGACCTGTAATGTACCCTTAAGAACGGCGATCGACTTAAATTCAATCTGGATATCGAGTTAACGCGAAAACGGGGAGACGATTGACGAAGGACCTCCGTGAAACCCCAACCTGTAACAACCGAGCCGCATCGATATAATCGGATAAGCATCCGGAGCCCGGACTTTCGAGTTTCATCTTTTTCATTCCATGGCGGCTTAAACTTGTGGGATTTCAGGGTGGACCGCAAACGGGTCGCGCGAACGTGGCCCGCGTATCGAAAATCGCTCGGTCAACGTTAATCCTCGATTACGCTTGCCTTAATCACCCGGCGGTCGGGTCGCCGCCATCTTTTTTTCGTCTCTCCGCTCTTTGGCGCCGTGGCCTTCCAATATCTGCAATTGTCGACCTCCCCCCTCCTCCCCAGCCGATATTTTACAATATTCGACCCCAATGGGCGCCGAGATACAAGTTTGGGGACGAGAAGCCAGCGATGGGCTCGAGAAACCTTCCATTCGCTGCGATCGTTCTCGAATGAATCGTTCGAAACCGAGAATTGCTGATCAATTTTTGAATTTTATTGTTCTTGGTTTGCGAATGTTGCAAGTTGGAATAACGATAGTTTGATGCGTTGGTTGGTTAGGTGAAATTGATTGGACCGTACATACTAGGAGGGATGGAGTGGCCATCGCTACGTATGGGGGCACTCTATGTGATGCAGGAGATGGAGGATGGTATTGGCGAGAGGGATTTGTACGAGGGGGAAAGGGAGATAAAGAGAGGTAATCCGTGGGTATACGAGGAGACACAGTTGGCAGTGGTGCGTTCTGCGTGGGATAAAGCGTGTTAAATCCCGGAAAAAGTAGTGCTCGACGAAACTGCTTTCCTCCGCATCATCACCGATAGCGAAAATTGGATCCGAAGAATGATGGTGGTTGTCTTTTGTAGCGAGTGAATGTTGGAATGGGTGCGAAATGCGCGCCGAATGAATGTGAACGAATGAGACCGAGCGACAGGTGACGAGCACGAATGATTGGCTAATGTACAAAGCGACAGGTGTGAGAATGTGTGTGTTTGAGGATACGGGCGCCAAAAAGGAACGAATCAGATGGATTGTTCGAGTCGAGAAATAAACATCTTTGAAAGTAGCTCCGACACTTTATAGTATTCGTGGTTATTAAATTTCCAGAGGACTTAAATTTAAACAAAATTGTACTATACCCGTTCCTCGCATCCACCACCCAAAATATACAATGTCTCTACGGTAAATCAATTACGGCTTAAATTCTCGACTTTCGCACAAACGGCACCGCTTCTCAGCCATTTATACCTCGCGCATCATCGCCGATAACTCCATCCTAAATCGGAGATCCAATACGCGGATTCCATTGGTCAAAGCCTGCGAAGGCCCAACGAGCAATTCCTGGCATCGAGCAAACGAGGGACGGGGGAGAAGATGCGAGAAAGCGAAGAAAACGAATGTCCTGCACCCCTCCTTCTGCAACTTCCAGGATTCCCATCATCGAACAAGAAGACCCCGTCGAAAGGCCACGCACACGAGCGAAAAAATAAAGGAATAACCACGGGGCTGAAAACCACCAACGGGATCCGGGGTTCCCGGCCAAACGAGTATGATGTACTGCGCTAATAACCGAACCCACGGGGCCGGCTGTGGCAGATCCTAACGATGTTTTAAGCCGTAATTAATTTACTGACCCCTTACCTATGGAGTACAGCCGGCGTTGCCCCTTAAATTCCCCCGGTTTCGCCGATCCCGTAGCGTCGACGGGTCCGACGCGGCGCGCCGACGTCGACCGTATCGGGTTGCACCGCGTACAGACCGAATGAAGCACGAAACGGCGCGCGATCATCTCCGCGGCTGACCAGGGGAATATCTAAATAGCGATCAGTTTGGGTATCCTGCGAGCCAGCGTGTGGGCGTGATGCTCGGGGCCGCGCGGTGCCCTTTTTCTACCCCCTTTTTTTTCCTCGTTTTACCACCGATCGTTGCTCGCGCCTTTTCTCACGGGACGGCTTTGTATCGCGTGCAAACCGACGCATCCCTGGCATTTATGTATCACGGTTTTACCCGTGACTGATGCTACTCTCTTTATTTCTTTTTTAATTTTCGGAACGTCGCAATCCACCGAGGATAATTTAACTCAACGTCACATAGCCAGTATCGTAGGCAAACTTTTAGCTTTAAAATTCGTGAATATTTCTACAAAGTTGAAATTTTGTCTCGAGACTGTTTTGTTGGAATGCAACGATTGCCACTTTAAAGCGGTGGGGAAAAGGGTCTGTTTTTCCATAAAGCAGAAAGAGTGGCGGGGTCCTAGCAAGGACAGAAAGCAGCGAGGACCTTCGGTCTGAAAAAATTCAGCAGCCAGTACGGGTCGTTCAGTTTTCGAACATTCTTATAATCGTTCAGAAAAATACATTTCTAACACGTTTAACCAGTCAGCTGTGATTAACGAGTATACCGATCGATCATTTATCGTGGTACTTCATTTTTGAACCTCGCCAGATTTACAAATTTGCTGAATTAATTGGATCTAAATATTGCATTTAGTCCGATATTAAAAATGTATCTGGGATTTCTTCGTTAAAGTCCTGTTAATATAATATAACGTTAATATATAATGCCCGTTAATACGAACACCCGAAAACTTGAGTTCGACGGTTAGGGTCTCGGTTAGTTGAGAGACAACGTCGATGGTGATCGCGACTACCTCTCTGAGCCTCCAAGTGATAAATAAAATATCGTTTAACATAAAACTATATTCTTATACTTATTTCTATACCATACTATATTCTTATTTCTTGCTTCCACCCATAATTATTGTTACGTTTATGATGAAATAAACCAACATGAATGACCAAGGTAATTGCAAGAGATTACACAAATACGAGTCTATCAACGCTGCAATTTCAAAGAAGATGGCAACACGACTCCTATCCGAATTTTTGATGCGACCATTCTTGAAACTTTTCGAAAAAGAAACTATTTTCCCGTGCCTTGTATCCACGAATTTCTCCGAGTCTTATTTTTAGTTTTCGGCCGTCTCTCGTCCCGGCGAGCGTCGTCCACGGGGGAGACAGAGGGACCGAAGAATGTAGCGTTTTTATTTACGAGCAGAAGGAAGATCCAGGTCCCGACCGCGGCCAGTCTCCTCCCGTTAATTAAATAATATTTCTCGTGAAGCCCACGGGAGCGGGCTGCGTAAAGCTCACGATAAGAGCCCGCAGGGGGAAGAGTCGCGTCGACGAAAAAAACATGGCCTCGCTAAGAGCACTTATTGCAGTATTGAGATCGTAATTCAGAGGAGGCATCGTCGTAAACGTTCCCCGGACCGGACCTCTAGGCTGGTTTCGACCTTTTCTTCTTCTCCTCGTCCCCATCGTCCTTCGACCGTTTCCCTTCGAGTCTCCTGCTCGCGATCCCCTTTCCTGGCTATCGTAGACGCGTCTTTCATCGAACGCCGACCTTCATACGTAGGAGCACGAGGCCTGCTCTTCCTAGGAGTCATAGTTAACGACTGGCAGGACGGTCATCTTGACGAACGACGCGAGAATTAGAGTCTCGGACGGATAAATTTAGGTCTCGTTCAAGGCGGACAGGTTTATTGCTTTCTTTTCGGTCACGGGGTCAGGGGTTAGTTTACTTTGCATGATGCTTCTCGGTTCTCGCGGTGATTGATGCGTTTGGGCCCTGGCATTGGTGGGATAGAGGCCTGCCATCTTCTTTGAAATTGCAGCGTTGGTAGACTCGTATTTGTGTAATCTCTTGCAATTACCTTGGTCGTTCATGTTGGTTTATTTAATCATAAACGTAACAAATAATAAATCTAGAGTTGAGGGACACCGCGTTTCTCAAAAGGGAAAGTTTCATTTCTGCTGCTTTCGTAGTTGGACCTACTGACAGTTTTTGTGTTCAAGAGGGCAGCGCGAAAAACATGTGGTAGACCCAAACTGTGTCTTTCTTCTCCTATGCGCTTTGGAAAAAGACCTCGGTCTTAGTTTGAATCTTGAGGCGAAAAGACGTCCTTTCGTGTCCTAGCAACGAGGATATAATATAAAGATTTAAAGACTGCGAATTTCTTCTCTGTACGAGTCCCATGATCTGATAATTCAAGTACTCCGATGGAAGGAGATCCAAGAGCTAACGAACATTTAGAATTTTGTTCTTTTGAGTCGAATCTAACGTAGATGTTTAGCAGCTCTTTGACGTCTACTTGAGATAGTCCAACGAGAATTCTGTTAAATTCGCTGGAAGTCTCCGAATCAACTTTCGGAAATTCCAAAGGATTCGTGTGTCGGGCCACTCCGTAGCCGTTATCCCTTTAGCTTCGCCGCAGAACTCGATCTGCTCGTTAGGTTATCGCGAAACGTCCTTCCAGAGATAGTGCGAGAACCATGCCGATTGCTTCGGGCAATCGGGAGTAGTTGGGTATACCGGATATCGAAGACGGCCAAGCTTTTATCGCCCGTTAATTTCGGTTAGTTTTAGTGCCGCTTTGCTCGGTCCTCGAGCAAACTTAAAGGTTTTTGCCAGCTGCAGTAAAACTCGAGAGCGTGGATTTTATTCGATTCGCGAATTTCTTAAACCGACCATCCTCGCGTGGACGGTGGCTCGAGGAGACCATTTTCCAAAGGGACAAATCGACCCAATTTTCTCGCTCGGAAACAGAAACTTCTCGACGCGAAATTGAGAAACAGAGGGAATCGTCATCGTCGCTTCACGGGATGCAAGGCACGGAAGACTTATTTAACCCCTGCCGAGGAATCTCCTCGGCGCTCGCTTATCCGACTTCCTCGATTCCTCGCTCGTTCCTCGGCATCGTTCAATTTAAGCGACGGCGGGTATTAATCTCGCTTATGGCTGTTCCTTTCGTGCTTTTCCAGGAGTTTCGCTGCTCGCTTTTCGTTTCATTCTCCTTCGCTGCGCATTACTTACCGCTCTCTGCCTTTTTCCATTCTCCCCGCCATTACCCTGCACTTTTCTCCAAACGTGCGTCTCACTCCTGCCCCCCGCCTTTCCCCCTTTTGCATCTGTCCGCTCGCTCGTCGCGTTCCTTTTTCCGCCATTTCGCTCGACAAACATCGCGGTCGTTGTCCCGTCGAGTCTAGGACACCCGGCGCCCGGCGTCCCGACGGCGTCTGGCGTCTCGGCGCCCGTTTTCCCACTCACCTTCTCCACCCATCGTTCTCTGCGAGCGTCCGGTCGCTGCACCGTCGCTGCCCAATGAATGGACTAGACGAATTGGCAGCCAGCTGGCCTACTCCGTCACGGGGAGACCCTCGACGCTCGATTCCTCTCGATGGCAATTTGGCTGGACACGGAAACGTGACTGGGACCGTTTTTCAACCGGTGGAATTCGTCGGAGATCGTTGGAATTCGTTGGTTTTCGGGGCGGCGAGTCCAAACAGACATCGATCTGCGCGAGCGACTTGGTACGATGGTTCGATTACCTTAAATTTACGGTTTTCGGGATTAGATAGCTCCGATGCGATAGATAGCTCGGCGCTATCTGTTCGAAGCTTTAGAACGTTTAGGAGACCAGTTGTCAGGATTTGGTTGGGTTGAGTGGAAGAAACGACTCTCGAGTCATCGCAAACACGATGTAGACGCTAGTTTCCAGCTTTAGTTGAAGCATTCACGGACCTGACGCACCTTCGGTCGATAAGCGTCGCAGCCCCTCCTATCGCGACTCGTATCGAACGTTCCCCGTATTTCCTTGGTCTCGAGAAAACCTTCCAGAAGAAACGAAAAAAGTAGTTGGCTACTTTCTGCTCCTTACTGGCAATTCCCATTCGAGTATTTCGTCCATCTCCCTACGATAAGACCCGGAGGCGTCTCCGAGACCGGCCCTGGAACGGCGTCTTCGTTGCGAGAAAATCGCGCGGATAGACGAGCGCTCGGACGACGAAGAGCGCCAGGGGTACGTTTTACGACACGCAAAGCGCGCACCCGTCTCACCCCGACGCTCCGGGGCTAGAATGAATCTCTTGCTGGGTAATTAGGCAGATTACTTTCCGGAGTCGTTCGAGTCCCGGTTTCTTACCCGAGACTCCGGCTACAGTATATATTTCGAGCAGCGTCCCGCTAAGGCTGGGGTCGGAGAACAATTAAAGGAAGAAATTCTTCGGTTGCGGGGGTGGCCAGGACGGGCGGAGGGCGTCGGAAGGGTGACGGTCCGCCGCAGGCGAGCAGCGCGCGGCCGATTCGAGCGGAGCCGAAATTCACCGCAGGGCTAATCGACCAAAAGGCGCGTTTCTAGCGGAAGTAATGTCGCGCTTAAAGACCTCCGTCGATCCCCCTCCCCCTCCCCACTCCAATGGGTCTCGACTTACCAGAAACGGGTGCCATGATTACCGAAAATATCGCGAATGGCACGGGAGGGTAGCTCGAAGAGCACGGTGGGACGAAATCCCCAGGACGCAACCCAAATGTGCCCTAATGGGATCTACAAGATAAACTCGGTTACAAGAAAAATAATTCGATGGAAAGAGAATAATTCGAGTCGCTGTCACCATGCTTCGACCTTCTCGAGAGGTGAATTTTAAATGGATTTGTTTTGCTCTCGCGGTGGCGACGATCTGACGCCACATCCTAGATATAGTTTAGTTTTTTAAGCGGTATGGCTGGACGAATGAATCGAGGTGCGTGTCGCGCGACCGCGATGAGTGACTCTGTTTATTAGGTTATAGGTTCGAATGTCGAGCGTGGATGTTTATGTGATTGGATCAAATGTTGCTAAGGGTGATTGCAATTGTTCAAACGGAGTAAAAGAGACGTATGAAACGAAGAGAGAACGGTTTTCGTCGGTATGTTTCAGAGAACGTATGGTTAGTTCGTGAATTGGATCGCGTTGAAGACCTGTACAGAGCAGATCGTGGGTTACGCGATCGCGACGAATATCTTTATTAAAATAGTACACGCAGCTCGTTTGGATCAATCACCCATCCACCACTATATCCACACTCTAGTCGAGTACCGTAAGTCTGTGTATTTTATGTTTCTAAAATGCATAAATCTCCATCCACCATCTATCATCGTAATGAAATTTTTCCCACCGTCGCCGCTGATCTACGAATTCTCTCGACCGGGAAACGAGAAAATTTTCTCTATTTCAAGCCAAGGGACGGGAGACGGGTTGGCCGTGACTCGCGAGACTTATTCGACGCTCGCGGCTTCGGCTCCTCCTCGAAGCTCTTTGTGCGGCGATGAAATTCGCGCGTGAAAGTTTCCGGAGGGTCTCGAGACAGTCAGGAAGTATGGAAATCGAGTTCAGGCGGTATGTCTTCCTTTTTCTGACAGTGTAGCGGGGCTCTCGGATGAGGAGCGAGACGACGCTTTTTATTTATAAGGAATGTTGGAATGGATGGATTACTTAATGTCGCATTTGGGACGAGAACGATGTGCACCGCTTTCAAATGACGAAACCGAGCAGCTACTTTAAGAAGAAATAACCTTTGATCGTACGTTAAGAAATTACGAATAAGACAGTGGAAACGACGTATCTCTTTCGAGGATACCAAATCTAATGAAATCACACGTTTGCAAAGCAATTCCAATCGAAGCAAACAGAACCGAAGCGAATCAAACTCTTTCGCTTCGTACACACCTGTGCAGCTCACTTGGCTACAATTTTCTCCAAACGGAAGTCGTTACGCCTTGAAACTTAGGTATAAATCTAAGCGTGCGGGGACCCTCCCCAATCCCACGAGATGATTAAACATCTTTCCACGATTCACCGAACGTCGAGAGTTTCCCTCGCGTTTACTTTAGCGTCCTAATGCGTTTTAATTCCGCGCGACTCCCATGTTACGAGATCGCCCCAGACGGGTCCAACGAGCGCCAGTGTGGTCCGAAACGAGCGCGGGAAGGCGTACGAGCATCGACGCCGTCGATAAAACCGTCCCAAGATACAGGCTGTCCACTGGTCGCGCTAAAAATGGACTTTCTTCCTCCGTCGGGGTGGGACGAGGAGAAAATATTCATAATGCTGGATTAAGGCGTGGGAGTGGCCCGAGAGCAGGGTGGACGGCCAAACTAATCAAGATTCCGCCCCATTTAATTCCCACCGCCCTCGGTGTCTCGCTCTTAACTGCGCTGCGGCGAGAGTCGGCTCATGTGCTCTCCGCACTTCTTATTACGTCCTCTCCCCACCGTTATCGACTTCCCCCGTTGCTGGTTCGCGACCTAACCCAGACCTAACCGAACTGTATCGCAATTATTTCACAAAATAATCGTTGCTATTAGAGATTTCTCTTCTTAAAAGACAAAGTTTTCGTTACAAAAACCATCTCTGCGCGTCTGGGTTTCTTTCCTATACGCAAGTCAAGAGGGTGCAGCTGCGTCTCATCTTGACTTGTTTAGACCAAGTATGGGACCGATAGGGTCTATGGTCTATGATGGTTCTACGGTTGGAAGAATTTTGTTACTGACCTCACTTTCATTCATTCGAGCCGCTTCTTCCGGAACAGAACAGCCGTGCTTTTCCGTGTGTTTCTAATAAAGTTTTTAAAATCGAGTTAAATAAAAGTCTAACTCGTTCATTCCACCGCCTATATTCCAATAGTTGCCATTGTCGTTAAAAGTAACAAACCCAACATTTCACTCTTCGTTGAAAATTTTATTCGCTCGTCCCGGAACCCTTTTTTAAATGGACAGTTTAGAGTACTTATACCCTGACTCAGCATTCGCAAATGAAACAAGTTTTCGTATAATCTCCGGAGGCCTCCCAGTCGGCGGAAGTTCCCGTGGTCCCTAAAGCCCACGGCATAATCCGGCCCTGCGTGGACTCGGCTCGTTTTTTTCTTTTTTCTCCAGATGAAACGCATCTCGACTTCTTTCTTTCTCCCCCGGCAATCATCGTCCTCGTACCCCGTTTATCGAGCAGCGTGTGCGAGCGAACGAAGAGGAGAGAGTTCGCAACCGAGGAGGTTATTAGACGGCGGACTATTATCGTGGGATCGTGTTTAACCAGCGGCCTCCGGAAACGCGGCGTCCCGTAATGAACGGGTTACCATGAAATTTTAAATGCCCACGGTTGGCTCGCCTCGCGCGAGTAGGGAAGCTTGTTTTCCTCCTGGTTGACATACTTTCAATTTTTATTGCGTCGTTTATTGCGACGATCTTTTCTTGGCGACGGCGGGAAGGATGGTAGAGAGAGGATGAACGAAACAGACGACTGACCGTTCGAAAGCGAATTTCGATAGAATGGATGAACACGTAGCGTTTAAACGTTCGATTAAATGCTTTGATTTGTATCGTACACGGAGTCGGGCAATCCTTCGTTTAAACAATAATCACTGGCGCAGTGATTAATGGTTACGAGGAAATTTTGTCGGTCCCCTGATGCTCGTTACACGTGAATTAAAGTGTGTTTTTCACGTATGCTTGATCAAAACGTTTAATAATAATCGTCGGATTTTATGCATTAGTAACGATAATATAAAAAACGTACATAAATATATGTAAAAACATAAAATCCTCAGTTTGATAACGATAATAGTAGCCGAACGAAAATACGATCGAATTCAGTTTAACACTTTTTGACACGCTCGGAAAGCACCGGTGTACTACCAGCGTGCTTTAAACAACAACCGTTCCCCATCATTATAAATTGCGATAACAATGACAAAGCGTGCGCATTAACGTTCGCGTGCGTCAGAGCGAAGCGCACGCCCACGCCCCTCGACGAGGACCTGACAGATCCTGGAATTTCAAAAGCTCTCACTGGACGACACAGGCATTTGGAGTGCTTATCGCGCATCGATTCATTCGGCGATCGATGCTTGCCGCTGCGTTAAAACGATGAGTCTGCGGGGACGCGGCGCGTGCTGCGATCCGAGTTAAGGCCAAACCAGACGCATTACTCAAAGGGTCGCGAAAGGCTAGCGAGCTATTAAGGGCGACGTCGCAACAAAATCACGCGCGTAGGTTATCAAAAATTGCTTCGCTTCGTAACGAAGTCCAGCTCTGTGATCGAGGAATACGAAACGAGCAGAAGAAAGTCGAGTCCGCTGACGTTCCACTTATTTTCGAGTAATTCGAGGCATTCCCGGCAAACACGAACGCGCGGCGCAAACGACGGAAAACGAGGCCGCCGTTGATCTCGAGTAATTTGTCAGGAGAGGTAACAAAGAGGCGCATTAAGAGGGAACCGGGCGGGAAACACGGCGGAGAAAACACGAAGTATTTTCTTTCTTTGTCTCTGTCTGTTGTTTCTTTTTTTGCACGTGAAAGCCGCAAATAACCGTAAACCGTCGGATTTGTACGGTTGGATACGATTTTCAAGTGTAACAACGTCGACGCTGGATTAGACGGAGCATCCTGTTATCATCCGTGACGCGAACGAATGAAATAATTTAACAAATCACTTTCATTCCCTTCATTCGTGCTCTCTATCCATCTACTCCTCGTTTGGTTGCGCCGCGATGTTTGATCCGAAAGAGAATTTCTCATCTGTCTTTTTCTCGTTTTTCAAGGGTATCGGAAAATAATCGACTCCGTTCGAATCGCTCGTAATTCGACGGGATTATCCCGGTTTAAAGCGCCTCGACTGCGAAACGCGTTCTGGTTGTCGTAAATTATACATCCGCCGTCGTAGGAAGGAATTTTCTGGTATTATTCGTTTCGTTTTTATTTCTGATTGCGCGGGGACTAGTTGCATCGCGCGCACCGTTCGTAAACTACTATAATCCACGCGGGTTTACACAATATGGAGCAACGGAACAAGTTTCTTCGGCGCTCATTATCGAGTAAGGAACTAATTTAATCGCGCCGTTTGTTAGCGCCCGCGTGAAACCAAGATTCGCGGCACTGTGTCAGGTGATGGTGTACAGGGCGGCTGAAAAGTAGCGTCGCGATGTTTGCATTCGCGTCAAAAATTATTTGCTACTTTACGTCGCTACTTATACAGTAAAATCTCCATAAATGCACAAGCTCGAGACTGAAATTGTGCATTTATCGTAGAGTTCGTATATATTCCGATGTCTACCGACGAGCATCGAACGGCGAAAAGGACAGAAAATAAAGAGGACGGAGCAAAGACACCAGCCGGCGAGTTTTATACCCAACTCCATTCCAGGACCATGCAGAACTCTAGGACCCATCAAGGGTATACCTGTCAGTGGTGGGAATGGTTTCTGTGTATTTATCGTAGAAAAATTTGTGCATTTGAGGAGACTTTACCGTATTCCGAATTTCCGCTAGGTGGAAAGCGGGTTAGGTAGTAATTTCTAGATGTGTTTGGAATCATTTTTATCGAGATAACCTCATCGATACACTGGCGATACCCTTTTCCATTTATACGTAGTCAGGTATTTTTATAGTACCTTGTACTTATATATTTTTCCTGATAAATCATTTCCTTTCTCTCGTTGCTGCGAAAATGTAATGATCCGATCCACTTATATATGTATAATACATTTGCTATTGCATAGTCTACAGATGTTCAATTGAACCATTAGGATATAAGTTTGAATTGTTAATCCTTAAGTCCTCGTTTATTGGGGATAACTCATGTAGAACTAAAGGCTTCGATAAACAACTTTAAACAAAAAAAATACCCTTTTCCATGGTAAAAACACGCTCTATCGCGTCGCCCTGACGAACCTCTCTACCACTGACGTTTTCAGACTGCCATACGTACGAAATCGATCCGCGATCGAAAGGAAGAGCTAACCAAGACAAAAGGACCGCGTTTCAAGGTGGATCCGTGGTATCGCGGGTGAGAAACGTCAGAGGGCGATCGAAGCCAGCGGCGCAATATGCAGTAAAGCACGAATGCAACAATGCGATCTCCCCCATCGCGTAGGGGTGACTCTGGGTCCGTATACATGGGGTGCCTCGTTAATCAAGAGAGCCACGGTATCGCCCGCGGCTCTGCGGGGTGGAAAATGGGAGGTGAACCGAGGGGTGACCAGTGTTTAACGGTTGACAAACGACCGGCGAGGTACGCGGTCGCGTAAACAACGTGTCGAGCGCGAGCCGAACTTTCGCAAAAAACCGTAAATCTGCCTATTAAACGCGATTAACGGTTCCGAGGAGGCACGAGGACGAGGATCATCCCGATGATTGCGGTCAAGCTGCCCCGGGGACGAGGCACAGAGAAAAACTTTTCGCGGTTTCGACGATATCGAGCGAATTTTTAGCCAGGACAGAAAGGGGGATGAAAGAACTCTGGAATTTTATAAATATGAACTCTCTCTGCGGTAGGAGGAGCGAGGGTCAAAGGGGTGGTCAGGACTTTTGGAGAATTTAAGCTAGCATGGTTCGGGACAGGGAGAAATTTTATTTTCAGAGATTATAAAATTGCTAAAGCGAGGGAGGGATTTATTCGAACCTTGATCGAAAGCGAAGGCTTCTCTAGGATTTGGTACAGAGACGCTGAAATTAATTCGCGAACCCTACGTAAAGCTACGTAAAGCGGGGCTACTTATATCGAGGGTTGTTTCTCGAAACAACGAAGAAAGGTTTTAGTATTATTTTTAGTATTATCAAATTAGAAGTTTATCTTTCAGGGCGACGAAACTACCGCGGGTGGAATCGCGGAGATTTTAAGCTTCGGTGACTCGTGTAAAGTTTGCCCAACCGTTGGAAAATTTGCGTACGATTGAATCAGAGTTTCCGGGGACAATGGAGCTATCGGGGTGGCTGAGATCCCAAACTTCAAGCTTAATTACTCCTCGAGGGTCTGGTAAATTTCTAGAAAATTCCAGTATAATTAAACGAAGCTGTTTCCAGGGACAGGCTGCTGAGCTGGCTAGAGTCTTTGAAACTTTAAAATAGTGGCGAACTTTTAAGGCTATCGTGATAGCAGGGATCTCGAAGACTTTGGACTTTTACAGCTTCTGGGGGTCCCGATACATTTTTCCGAAAGTTTAGTATGATTGAATGGAGACAATAAGGCTATCAGGTTGAATAGGATCTCGCAAACTTTAAACCAACTAACTAATAAGGATTTAGCTGTTCGAGAACCCACCCTGTATCTACGTTTAAAGGTTCGCTTCGTTACAATATGGTTCTTCGAGGTGTTCAGAAGGCAATCTATCTTGGTAAGACGAGATTTATGTATGTATTCTCCGCGTCTGTTCTCAGTTGTCAGCTCGACTATCCACGGTGAGCCAAACTGGAACTTTCCACTCACGCGTCGGTTTTGTAGCCACTAACTTGGACACCTATTTCACTATGTTTACGCTCGGTCATCAATCTTGAGCACCTAATCCACTTGTGCGACTACTTTCAGTCACTTCGCGTCCGTCCCACCTGCTCGTCTACTTCCAGCCATGAGAACTGAACCTGTATTGTATTCGTTACTCCCATCTGCGCATAGGAAGTGCACCATGGAAAACGTGGCCTCCATTTTCAGGTGAGAACTACTGTTTCGGTGCGTCAAACAAAAATTATGTTTAGGGGAAAGGGAAAGGGAAACGATATACACGGCGTTTCCGTATCGAGCAGTTCCACCGAAGGTAAACAATCGCGCATTAGCAGAGTGCAAACATGGCTGTGCCTTGGGAACAGGGTGAAGTATAGGACATGTTTACACGAACTTCTCTCATTGTTCTTGTATCCACTGTTGAAGTGGGACCTCGATGTTACAGTATATATAGTATATATTCTCACTATCGTAGGGAACAGGCGTTTCGCGCGTTGCGTGTTTACTTATAGACGAGCGTTGACGTTTGGCACCGGCAATAATAAACAGCACTCGTGAAAACCGTCACTCCAACGGGCAAATGCCAATGGTACAAACGCCAGTTACGAGACAAAACTTGCATTTGTACCAAGAGGAAGGTCCCTTAAGGGATGGAGCGCAAAAATTGGAGTTACTTTAATATAATAGCGCATAAATCCAGTATTAATCGTGTACAGTTGAATAATGAAATTTTAGTAATATTAGCCAGTTACGAGACAAAACTTGCATTTGCACCAAGAGGAAAGTCCCTTAAGGGATGGAGCGCAAACATCCAAGTTGCTCTTATACGATAGCGTACAATTAGCGCATAATTTCTGCATGTTTAACTAACCAATAATTTTGTCTACTCTTTAATAAACGAATAGATTCAAACAATTCTATACCTACACTATATACATGTTTTGAAACTAAATCCACTCTCTGAGTCAATATAGATGAATTTATTCTAGTTTCAACAGAAGAATGAGTCTGTGCTCTCCGTAGAGTAGACATTTAGGTCCACAACTAGGTGAAGGTGTAATACGATGACAAATATTTAATAAACCACGGATCTAATCAGGCCGAGTAGAGAGGATAAACATCGTGGAATCGCTGTTACGTGACCGACCGCCAGCGAGCCGGCAATTCCTAAGAAATTGGTTTCGCCGATGATCAGTCGTGTAACGACGCGAAAAACCCCAACCGAAATCGGGTTTTGTCGCATTCCGTGCGCGCGCTGTCGCGAACGGGCCGCGAGTCGTTGAATTTTTCTCGTTGCCGCGTTTCCTCCGCATTTCTCCCGTGCCCGTCGTCGACGCGCTAATGAACAAATGAAAAAGCGCACTTCTGCTTAACTCCTCGCGGCCGTATTGTCTCGTTTAATGATCCGTCGGCCGCGCTATCGTTCCGTGAATCTGCGTTTTGTTCTCCCAGCTCGCCACACCACCCTTGGTTGAATCTTCTACGAAACACGCGTTGCTCCTTTTATCCTTCCGCTTACGTAAACGCGATGGCCTCTTCTTGCCTGACCGTAATCGGTGCCGTTAATAAGGTTCCTGGTTCGTTAATATCGTTCGTATACGACGCAATTTCTTAGAACGATTTGGAGGAGTATAAAAGAAAAGGCGTCTTTTTGTTTCACTCCATTCTTTGGATACGGAAGCGCGATATTACAGATTTTTGTAACGGGAAATTAAACCTTTTTACCTCGGATTTTCGCTTTCTCTCGAATGGCTATCTACCACAATTACGGTAGTCTTAGATGGAATTAAATAGAGCGAAACGGATGAACCGTGGTTGATTCTGGAAATGGATACCAAGTATTCGGCGAGATTCTATCGGAACGAACTGGTTGAAAGTAACCCAGAACGGTACGCGCAACTCTGAATATAGCTGGTAAGGAGCGATTAAGCGTTCGGAGATGAACGCGAGCTGAGCTAATTAGCGGCTTTCGAGGACGGTCAGCGCGTACCGTAAAAGGCAGGACACGACGCGGCCTCTGAACGGGATACGGAAAGGTGGGCCCAAGGAATCAGAAAAAGTGGCCGGATTCTTCGACATAAAAATCATTCGAGGCAAAAGCATCGCCGTCCCAGCGACGGCGGTACGTCTCTGCCTCGAATTCTCGCGAGATTATGCGCGATCTTTATCATTTCCAGGTGCGCCGGAATCGAGCTCGAGTTACGAGAACGAACGGAATTAAATCGAATCCCGACTCGAACGAAATACCGTTCAAACAATGCACAATGGCATTCCTGAATACAGATATAAAGTATGAAGTGGGTCGGAAACAAGTGTCGCGGAAATCTCAGTCGTCTAAATCATAACGTGCTTCTGATTCCGCGACACTTATCAAACACCCACTGTAGCGCCTAAAGTACAACGTTTTCGGTGCCCACACCCTCATACTTTCGCATCCAGAATCCCCCGAGAGATCGATCTACCCAAAAAGAACCGCGTAATTCTCTTTCCAGAAAGAAAGCATCGTGTACATTGCACTTTGACGATTTTGTTCGATTGCTCATTTGCTCATTGTTCGATTTTAAGCACGTTGAATTATATACAGATACATTTGCGTTAAGTAAAAATGAATCTAGCGTTGAGAGGCATTGCCCATTCTATCTGTTAAAGTATCGGACTGGCACCACCAGGTCTGAGGACCCTTGCCTGTTTGTCGTCGAAGGCCAGGGCAATAAACAGAGCGCAGGCAGAATTTTCTTTTCCTTCAGTGGATGTTAGAATTTCTTCTTCGCGTAGGCCTGAGCTTTTAGTTCATTCTCGCGCGGTCTCTAAACGGTCAACACGTCCTTCCAAGTCGTCGAATAAAGTAGATGATTAAAATAAAATATAAAAGAAGGGGTGAATTAGCGAGTTACGGAGCAGCTCGTCGCGAGGAAGACAGACAGAGGAAACGAAGCAGCAAGACAAAAGTTATAACCGCGTCGCATGTGCATAGACCGCGACGAAGAAACCGCGAGTGAACCGATCCGACGACAAGTGAAACTTTGGAGTGCATTCGGGAATCTTTAGTCGATCGAAGAACGACGACGAGGACGAGGCCAGCTAAGGGAACGGGTTGCGGATGGGGACGGGACGAGAGGAACCAAAAGGTCTTCAAGTTTTTGCGGCACGCGTACGAAACCTGCAACGCCGAGCGACATTCTTCTTCTCTTCTAACCCTTTCTGTTCGCGGTTCGATGAACGTGAAGAAATCGGCGTCGGGAGACTGAACTTTTAGGGGCATACTTTTTCGCTACCGGCCGAATAAAAGCGTTTGTCTTCGGCCACGGCTGCTACCACGATTATTCTCGCTACTATCCGGTTCCCTTTTCTTTCTACTCGAGTCGCGTTTCTTTCTGGTGCTTTAAACATAAAGGTATAGTTGTTCGATGTATGATACTGTATGTATGAACGCAAGGTATCAGGTTGTCCCGAAAATTTCTTTCGTGAGTTGCATTCAATTATTTCCTGTGGCAGTGTTTCTATAAATAGACAATCTGTTTTCTTAGACATCGATGCTGTAACAGTAATGAAGCGAAATGAATCGTACACAATTCACTAACGTAACATAAAACATCAAATATTGCGTATATATTAATTATTAATAAAACGAAAGAAACTTTCGGGACAATTTAATATTTGTATACGATACACAGAACGGTAGTCGAATAAAAGGAATTTAATTCTTCAGGTAGGATTTCGGAATTTACGAGGCATTAGAATTCAATGCGAATCGATAATAAATTCCTCAAAATTCCTTCGTGTATCCTTCTCCCTTTTAATCTTCATCGTCTGCGTCATCTCTCCAATGAACGTAACATGGGAACCAGACTCGAAAGGCTATAATCCAGTAAAGTATAAACGCTCGAGCCCTCGATCAAAATGCCAGGCAGATTGGATGACGATAAGTCGCCGGTTTCGACGAACATGGCACTGATACAGACGCAAAAAGGTAGGCAAAAACGTAAGACAGAAAACCTTCATTTTCAGGAACGAGTGGGAACGATTAACGCCAGAAATCTTGATCCTCCTTTTGTCCTTCGAACCAGTGATGCTTAAACATCGTCCTGTTGGCGAAACATACGATCGAATCAGAGCTCTATTTTCTGAGACAACCGAGATCCGAGAGACATCGAGCTTCGATCGCTCTCGAAACGAAGATCTTGGTAGATACCAAGGAACTCTAATGTCTCGTACTCGTACCAAACGATAAATATTCGTAATTAAAAACTGCTTCAGCTCTCTTCGCTTTAAATGCGAGTCCTCGAAAACCTAAAAGTCCTCTTTCGGGGCAACGTAACAAAGATTAAGCACCACTGGTACACCCTACTAATGACTCGGCGAACGTTTCGCATCACAGATAATTCGTCGTATGCCGAGAAGCATGCCGATAGCAGGGATATTAAAACTGGAAACGCCAGATACGAGACGAGAAATCAAGTTTGACGATTCGGGAGGGAAAGAAGGTGCGGCCGCCGAAGGGATATTTCGAGAGCTTATCGTTCCCTTCGTCTTTTTTTTCTCGTTTCCACGACGTGGAATGAATCGTACTTCGGTGGATTTCAGGTGTGACGCGCAACCTGTCTTCGAGCGCCGCGCCGCCCGTGCACGCGAATACTTGACGATGAAGGCAATCGGTCGGGTTCGTACTGTTGATTGCACGTTCCTTCGGACACGTTGACGCGACAGCTGGTACCGGGTATTGTGCTGTGCGTGATAGGTTAACAATGGAAACCGATTGAGCTGTGCGCGCGCGTGTGCAAGGGCTGAGCACAATGATGAGATCGGTATGCGTGGTTTGTTTGGTTAAGGGTACGATGTAATTGGTGTGTACGCACCGTGCAATCTCTATGTACGCGTGTGTTTGCGCTGGATTATCCAGTCGATTTTTGCGCAACTTGGTTTGAGAGAATCTATACGAATCTGTCTCGAACCACGTCTCTATGCTTGTTTATTTGTGCAATAGATTCGGAATCATACGACTGACGTGCATTAGTCTCGGTGTGTTTGTTCGAGTACTTGTAGCCACTTGTTGTCATTTTTGATTCGCGACGAATGTATAGTTTTCTAAGTTTTTTGTGACGAGGAACACAAAATCTGAAGTCGGTTTTGAGGTAAAGAATTTCTATCGCTGTAAATCTTTAAAAATACGGTCAATTTCGTAATCGCAAGTCGGAAAGATGCGATTACATTATTCGTATTTGCGATTACGATTTTACCCATCACTGTCCAAGAATACCCACGAAAGATGGTAATTCCATACGCCCTCGCACTACATCTGATCCGAAGATTAAAAATTCAAGTTTCATTAGTGGAAGCACAATCGCAGTCCAGAATAATGTTATATTCCCATTGTACTCGAGATTATCCCCAAGTACGCCCTCTAAAATATCAACCAGCTCCATCCTCGCGAACCACCTGCCCTTCCCCGTCTTCCGGGCCACGAGTACCTCATACTTAATGACCCTAACGAGATCCCCCGCTATGGGACTCGCTGCAAACGATGTTAATCACCGTCACGCCCGCGCATGAAGCATCGAAACGTCTCGAGGCGAAACAATGGGATCCGTCCACGTTTCTGTAACGTTACACTCGCGATACCGTTCTCTCCGCGCGGCGTTAACGGACCGCTGTTGGCTCGCGCGAAATTATTTGGGGTCGCCGGTAGTTATTCGGGGTCAGCCGAGGCAGTCACTGGATCCGAGGGGGACACAGCGTTAATTGCGACTCGCTGATACACGAACCGATCGGTTTCCGTGAATGCGGGACTACTTTGACCTGGCTCGCACCAGGAAAGTCGAGGGACTTCCACCTCGAACGTAAACGAAGAGAGAGCAGAGCTAACTCCGGCCGAGTTAGAGACTCGAGTCCAGAATCTAGAGACGCGATAGCGTCTCGACGCAAAGTTCATGAAAAATTATAAAGCCACCACGTATATAACGTGACGCTACCGCGTATCTTTCACAGGACAGATGGTTCATTCTAACCAAACTTGAAACTACTTTCATTAATATCTCGTCGCGCCTGCAGTATGTTCTAAATTTAAACGCATCAACGCATCTTAACGCGATGCTATAACTCGAGTGGCGACCGAGAATCACCACTAGGTTCGACGCAGTAAATCAACCAGCAATAACGTTCGGTTAGCTTCAATTTTGTTGAAACTCGAAATGTCAATAAAATGATTATCGTTGAGTCAAATTAGAGATCTCGTGTTCGAAGTCAATCTAAGCTTGGCGATAGAATGATAAGGAGTGATCTCGAGTTGCTGGTAAATACCGGAAAAAAGTACTCGAGTGGAAAAAATTAACCGTGTCGTAGGCATTTTTTTGTTTTCCTTCTGTTTATCTCCGCTTCTCGTCGCACCTATGTAGAAGCGACGGTTGGTAAAAAGCTTCTTCGAAACTAACAACAATTTCGATTTCACTAATTTGCTCGGCAAGCGTGAAGAGAGCGAGGGAATGTGTATGCGTGTGCGTGTGACACGAGAGTCGCTCGTCGAAAGGACGAGTTGTGTTCTTCTTTGTATATCCGAGCCTTTGTAACAATACGAAATACATCTAATAAATGATTAACGTTAAAGACTACAGTAACTACCGACTAAATCAAACCGACCACCATCGTAATATTCAATTGCAAGCGACTATCGATTCCATTAAACCCTATGGTCATCTTCTTGCCCTCCACTTCTACATTGATTACGGCCAGTACACGTATAGGCTTCTCGCACTTCCGACCGTAACTGGAATCGTCTCTTTAGAGTCCGGCACGATTGACCCCGTACGGACCTAATCTCCTTTTTACGAGCGCCGCAGGAATAACCATAAATGACGGGATGATACTTGAGGGGGGGCCCCCTTATCGCCCTATGATTTACACGCATCGCGCATCGAACGTTAATTAAAACGATGTTCCAATATAAATTAGAAACTCTCGATACGCGAAACGTTTTGATTAGATACCGAAATGGAAATAGAAAGTCGGCTCGTATCGCGGCCGTGGATCTGCATTGTGCGCTGCATAGTCGCCGGTGCGCGCACGAGCGCTTTAAAGGCCAGATCGGGCTCGCTGCTAAATTGGCTACACGGTTTTTGATCGCAAGCAGATTCCTCGCGACTCCGACAAGAAACACCTGTTCGCGCTGCAACGGAGAAATAAATTTCTCTCGTTGTTCGGCTTTTTTGCGCGTGCAACCAATCTAAACCACAGAAGCCAATCTCTCTTTCTCCGTTGTCAGCGAGGAAACGTCCGAGTCCAGCTTTGTTCCGTGTCCCTCGACGACGATAGGAGCACGCCGAAGAAACCTGTGGTCGTTGTTCCGGCGGGCTACGCTGTTCGAGATCGCAGAAACACGATGGATTTAAACTGGACCGTCCATATTTAAACGCAGGAGAAAATTGCTGTCTTCGTTCGCGACCAGGAACTCCTCGATCCAACTTTGTGTTTTTCGGAACGATAGAAACACGTCGGGGCTTGACCTAGACCGACTAATCTCGATCGCGGAAGAAAGTTCTCTTCTTCTTAGCTCAACCTAGTTGCACCGTCTTCTTTAGGAAGATCCGAATAAATTGAAGTCGGCTAAGGTTCGTCGGGAATTCATGGCTTTTTCTGCGTGCACTTTGAACAACTAGGTTGGAGGAATTTACGAGTTAACGATCGCCGACTAATTACCGAGACAGGAAAAGAGTCTGTCTATCGTCGACGACAGAGAAACTGTATCACCGTGAAAACCACGGGGGAGGCAGAGTCCTCGTTGAAAAGTCGTTTCGACCGCCTGGACGGAGCGACAGAGTGTGAGAAAAGCTCGTGCACGCTTTGATCCGTCGATCCAAGCGGACTTTGATCGATGGTCTGCTATTCGGATCCGGCCGGCCTCGATCGGCCCTTTCACGCCGTCGATACGTGCTTTTCAACCTCCTGTAATTCATTGTTCGTCTTCGACGGAAACGAACGACACTTTTTCACCAGCTGTCGGAGTTGTGGC
The DNA here is from genome assembly GCF_026225885.1 of Hylaeus anthracinus. Taxonomy (NCBI): domain Eukaryota; kingdom Metazoa; phylum Arthropoda; class Insecta; order Hymenoptera; family Colletidae; genus Hylaeus; species Hylaeus anthracinus. Next base: position 12,266,324 of record NW_026535289.1, read on the forward strand.
CTCGATCGCTTCCTACGGGAACGTCAGACATCGTCGCGTCAACGGGAATAGCGTGAATAGTTCCATTAAAACGCGTGTTTGAATGTTTTGTCGTGTCGGTGCCGGTACGTGTCGTTGCCGGAACGTGTCGTTGCCGGAACGTGTCGTATAGTCTGAATCGACCTTTAGTCGGATCTTGCACGCTCCCGTCTCTAGACCGGGTCTAATCTCGTTCCGCCTCGAGTATACGAAAGGATTCACCCCGAACTCGGTGGCCAGGCGCCTCTGCACGCCTCTGGCGAAATCCCTAAGCGTTTCGACGGAATAACAAAGTTCCAGCGAACTGCATCGCGGCTCCGTGAACCTGCGAACCAACGGGGCCCCGTCTTTGCACGAGGGGGTTCGGTATGTTAATTACAGGCCAACATACGTCTCTCCCCTTCTCGCCCGTCTCATCTTTGGTACTGGTGCTCTCTCGCCTCTCGTTCCTTCTCATCGGTTAGCTCGGTTGCCGGCCGATTCGTCTTGGAACGGCCCATCGCCGGTCTTGTTGCACGCAGGGTTCGCGTGAGACCGACCAAGCCGACCCTACGACCCGAAGCCGAGAGGAAATCTTCCTTTTGCCCTCTTTCGAGCTCCTCTGGCCTGGGCTTCTCTGCTCCACGGCCACGCTCCCCGCGTTTCAACGGCTAATGCCTGGTGTCCAGGGGCTGCTCGCTCGATGCTTTTAGACGGGTCACTCGGTTATTATTTTTATTATTTATAATACCATCGCGTCATCAATTTTCATCATTTTTATTTCGTTACATTGTCAGCTTCGAGTCCTGCAGGCTTTTACAGAATTACACGTGGCGAAAGACCTGAGCGAACTACCCCCGCTGGTGTCCACTCGAGACTCGAGGATTCATAAGAGTGTTGAATTAATTCGATCTAAATATCGTATTTAGTCCGATAACAAAAACGAATCTGGCATTTCTTCTTACAAGTCCTCGCGGCACTTTAGTTCTTAGAAGTGGTGGACGATAAACCTGTGAGAAATGTTTGCCAGGTACGAAACGAGATATGGCATTCTTACGTTAGAATATATTACTTGTCGATATCTAGAAGAAATATGGTCCATTGTATCTCTAATATTAAAATTATTTTTACATTGGCGCACCTTGCCGAAAACTTGAGTTCGACGGTTAGGGTGTCAGTTAGTCGAGAGACAACGTCGATGGTGATCGCGACTACCTCTCTGAGCCTCCAAGTGATAAATAAAATATCGTTTAATATAAAACTATATTCTTATTTCATTTCTTGCTTCCACCTACAATCTAACATAGAGGTCGCCATTTTACCCAAAATATGTAAAAACCACGGAACGATTCACCTACCAGCCTCGAGACGGTTTAAATTGCAGGGGAAGAAGAAGTGATACTCGTGGCCAGAGGATGCGATTACTTTGTATTTATTGCTTTTTCGTATATTCTCCGACGTTCTTTTTTCTTCGCGTCAAAGGATAGCGACTCGTGTAGCTGAAAACGACGAGATGGGGGACGTAGATGGGGCGCCGCTTTTCTAAAATTGCAGACTCGAGGGCCGTTATATCTCATCGACTTTAGACTACGATACGAGATTATATAACGAGCAATGTGTATCGGTATAGTAATGGTCGATTTCCGCTACAGCTCAAGGGATGCGATTATCGAGCCCAAAAAGAAGGATTACATTAGAAGGTAGGCTTGCAGGTTTAACGAACAGGCAATGGATAATTGTCGGGCCTAAATAAACTCGTCCATTTTTTAGTTCTTCGAAAGTCTTAGTCTTCGAAATCAGAGACAGAATTTAGAATTGCATGTACCGATCGTGAAAGTAAAAAGTAATGTCGATATCGGGCAAAAATTAGATGCAGGAGTATAAAGGAGTATAAAGGTCTACTTACACGTATCTGTAACGCGTCAGTTCCGTATCCGTTCACTTCCGTAATGTTTCATCAGTGTCAGTGATTTGAAATATTCTTCCGTTGTTTTTCAATGGGCATGTTCGCACACGTCCGACACAGCTCCGTGACGTTATTGACACGTTACGGATATGTGTAAATAGACCTTAACCGTGAAAAAGAAGATACAGATAATGAAGTTTGTCACGCAAGAGAAAATGGATGGGAGTCGCATCGAGTCGTCGCAACGACACTCGTATCATTAGGTTTGCGGACACGTGCGAGGATGAAAGTAGAAACTTCGAAGAAATCGATGAGACACAGAAACGATATAGGCAAGGCCACTCCGTAGGTGTTTACAAGTTATTCGTGAAATTTCTTACGAGCCTCGAGAATAAATAGAGTAATTCTTATTCTACGACGCCATTTCAATTCCAGAAACGCCGCTCTTACTATCCACCCGCAATTAACGTTTTCTTGTTTACTTACGGATTCGAGGCACATCGGCGGACATCGTTCGACAATGAGAAACACCACCGTCCCGCAAATACCGAGGGATAAACTTGGATAAACTGTCACAATTCCAGCTCGCGTGATACGCATCGATTATGCGATGGTCGATCCCACTGCCGACGTGCTTCCACGCTTTATCGATAGCTCGATCGTGACTAAGCCAGCGAATCTCGCATCTCCGGTCTTCCCGCCACGCTCGAGTTAATTTTCCGTTTCTAGCGTCTTTTTTTATGGTTACGCTCGCCAAGTTTCACTCGCTCGTTCCGTGCGCTCGTTCGTGCCATTTACTTTTGCTTTTCGACGGCCGACAAAAAATCAAAGAAGGCATCGCGTGCGTCGTGATCGAGTTTCTTCTTACAGAAGTATTTACGCGGTATTGATCAGTAATTTCCCCCGTAATCATTTCGGTCAGTATTGCCGCGTAATGATAACTCTGCTCGCACGATAACGACCGAACGGTAACCACCACCCCAGACGTCGTTGATTTCGTTTTCATCGGTAACGCCGAGAAAACGGTTCTCCTTTTTTTTTTCCGAGACTTTAACAAGCATCGAACGCACGAAACTCTCTATTCCTCTATTTGCTCGAAATTGTAACTCGCGTTTATTAAATACGATTTTACAACATATCGTTGTATTATTGAATTACTTTTCTCTACGGTGTTTTCGAGGTTGGGTTAATGATAGCGCGTAGCCTCGATTTTCCACCCGAACCTATACTTAGTCGTTACCACGCTGTTTCTACACCTTAATTTCGCCTTCTCTCGATGACGAATCTCTTCGCGTGTACGATCTCGGTACAATAAAAACGTGCTATTATTGTCATCGGTGTTTTGTTGCCCTTGCATTCTACAGATGGTTTTCACGTTGAGAAAAGCAAAAGGTATATTCGAGGGATAAATAAGTGACCGTAGTTAGATACCCTGTATACGGTTTCGCTTTCGTAGCTTTACCGGCCGCCGTTGAGTTAACGCGTTCGATGCATGCAAACTAACACTTGATGACTCACCTCCAAAAGTGGGGCACGTATCCAGCCGGGCATAAGTCTCGACACTGACCGCAGGGTGCACCTTGAAGGACGACATTACCGTGCGAGTAACTGTTAGACTGGCCGTCTTGACCTGGTGACAGCATTCTGTAACAAGGAACGATCTCGCGTTAAATCGTCTCCTCTCGGGTGTTTCCAATCGCGGAACTTTATTCGAGTAACAGAAATAAGAGCTAGAAATCCACGCAATCGTAATCGACGTTTGCCCGTCTCGAACGTTGCCTGAAACTAACGCAAGATGAAGGAGGGTGTTAAGAAATGCTCATTTTTGGCATCGCCTGGAAATGAAAAATTCGTGCAGGATCTTTTAGAGTGTCTCCCGAGGAACAAAAAATGTCGGTATCACTTTCGCGAGAAACGATGGGAAAGTTGTCAAAAATACGTCGAAAGCATGAATGTGACGATAACGGAACTTGCGTATATTTACGTACGTACTTAGAACTTACGTACGCGGAGAATATGAATATAAAGCGAGCACAATTCCAACGTATGGAAGTTACAGAATTAGAGTTTTAGGTCTCCGCTGTCCTTAAATTAAGAATCGCGAGAGCAGCGAAATTTGCATAAAGACGAGCAAAAAGTAAAGCGACAACTGCTCGTCGAGAATTATCCTCGACAAAACGGGAAAAAGAAACCGTGACGTGGGCAAAGGAGGGTGTTAAGAAATGCTCATTTTTGGCATCGCCTGGAAATGAAAAATTCGTGCAGGATCTTTTAGTGTGTCTCCCGAGGAACAAAACATGTCGGTATCACTTTCGCGAGAAACGATGGGAAAGTTGTCAAAAATACGTCGAAAGCATGAATGTGACGATAACGGAACTTACAGTGGGTCAAAAAAATATTGGCACGCCCAGTTTTCTTCTAATATCTGTAAACTATCGAGTAATCTATTAATATTAACTACGTTTATTAGTGTCTTTTGACACACATAATTAGTACGTTTACTGAGAGTTCTCAGTTATTTGTTATAAGACGGTAAAGTAAATAAAACGAAAAATCTATAGTTAAAAAAAGTATTGGCACACGTACAGTGTTATTAAGGAATGTGCAATAATAAACAATATGAACAATATTGATCTTACTTAATATCTGGTGTGCACGCCTTTGGTCTTAATTTTTTGTTCCGATTGTTGTTAAGCTCCGATGGAATGTTAGACCACTCTTCTAAAACTCTAATTCTGTAACTTCCATACGTTGGAATTGTGCTCGCTTTATATTCATATTTTCTAAGTAAGTAAGTAAGTAAGTAAGCAAGTTCTAAGTACGTACGTAAATATACGCAAGTTCCGTTATCGTCGCATTCATGCTTTGAACGTATTTTTGACAACTTACCCATCGTTTCTCGCGAAAGTGATAACGACATTTTTTGTTCCTCGGGAGACACTCTAAAAGATCCTGCATGAATTTTTCATTTCCAGGCGATGCCAAAAATGAGCATTTCTTAACACCCTCCTTTGCCCACGTCACGGTTTCTTTTTCCCGTTTTGTCGAGGATAATTCTCGACGAGCAGTTGTCGCTTTACTTTTTGCTCGTCTTTATGCAAATTTCGCTGCTCTCGCGATTTTTAATTTAAGGACCGCGGAGACCTACCGAAAGGGGTTTAATACCCTCCCGTTACCATAAATTACAATAATTATCGTGAATTAAGTTTCTCGCGCGGTCAATCACGCCGATGCGTTATTAAATCAGACAAATGATTCGTTTAATATGACCGAGGTGAAATTAACATGTACACAAGGGAGCGCGTCGCTCTCGCATTGTTCCATTTCTATCGACGTTGTATCGCGAGAAAAGTTTTCGAGATCGCAGGTGGGCCCATCGATCTCGGTCGAATTCGAGTACAATCCTCTCCGTCATGCCCCTGTCGCACGCTATGCGGCTCTGCCCGATACATTCTGCTACTCGTAACAAGGTGTGCCGCAAAAATAATTAATTAAAGGCGCCATCTAATGGGGATGAACACGGCCGATTACAACCTGCTCGAATTAATAATGGAAGCCGGTAATTAACGGGTAAGCGATGTCTCGCGAGCCTCGATCGCCGTCGATTAACCGACACCGAGTAATTATCCCGTCTAGAAATTTCATTCCAACGAAAATCTTCATCGAGGGAAAAAGAAGAATTTCGTCGATAACAATTTATCATATCGCGCGTCTTCTCTCCCATATCCTTAACACATTTAAGAACGCCCGATTCTTGTTGCTCGTCTCGATATTATAAATATTTCCCTCGTGAGACTCGATCGAAAATAATGGGAGCGGCTGTGCCGGTAAGACGAAATAAAAAGCGAAATCGGGTCGATAAGTAACTCCACCGTTTAGCGAAATTGTCGGTTACCTTTTTTTTTCCCGTGGTACGGCGGTCACAGCTGATAAACGCTATTGAAAATTGCAGGGGAAACGCGCGCCCTGGATTATGAGATTAACCGAAAACAAAATTTAAATCGTAACGAGGGAAAGAAAAAGAGATGGTCCCGATTATGTACGAAACAGCGGCGAACGTCGAATGTTCGATCGTAGACGCGGTAGACGCAACGAATAATTGGCGTCGAAAGGAACAACCAAAAAGGGAAAGAGAGATTTAACCACTGCGTCATTACACGATCCCGGGGCGCAATAAGACAACTCGAACGGCGCAACGGACTTTTATGAAAGACCGTGACAGGAACTACAAGGTCGTTCATGGTCTTGCGACTGTCACGTGCCACGGTCTGTAAAATCGTGAAGGACATAAAAACGATTAAGCCAAGCACGGTGCGCGATATCCACTCGACCGACTGGTACAGTCGCAGCTTCGCACTGTATACGTGACACGATACACAAGAGGATTAGACGCGCGATTAAATACACCGCGGTTCCTGGACCTTTCCGTACCACGTTCCACGCGACATACTGTTTACATCGTGTTTGTTCACTTTACAGGTCACATTGCCTGATTAGGGTTATAACGTTGTCAACGCACGACCACGCAATTCACAGAAGCTCAGACAAAAATACAAATAAACTAAGTATAGATGTAAGCAAAGATAGGATACAGAGAAACAAGTATTATATTTTGGCAATATAAGAGTCAATTAGAAGCAAAGGCAACCGCTTATTAGTTAAATAAGAATAAATAGTAAGTAAGATATTAAAAGTGAAGTAAAACAAAGCCTGATGAATAATCTAAAGTATTATGATACAAAGTGTTATATGTATAGTTTTTTTTTTCCATATCTATTATAGTAGTTAAAACGAATAATTTTTCGAACGCTTAAAGACATTTATGTATAAAATGTGACGATTAAATTGCAAATATAAGTATTCGAGTGGATATAAGTACTGTTGTAACAGTCAAAAGATAATACGGTATACGCATAGTACCATATATAATTTTTATATCAGTTTATATGATGTTTGTTAAAATTAACATACATATATTAGGTGGACTGGAAAGTAATGTCGTTTTTGCTATCTTAAATACTTGTTTATCGTTTGTCAGATCATTGATTTTTCTGGCATTGAAAATTTGCACACTAGGCGACAAAAGGCTGCCGACAATGAGGACGATTATATAATGAATTAAAGATAGAAATTTATTGGAAAGTTTGAGTTTAATGTAAGTTAATGTGTCTCGGTCTACCTAATAGATACATAGATAAAATAGGATACCAAAAAGGATGGACATATATTTAAGATACGTGTTGTAAAAATTGTAAAGAAAGGCAGTACGAACTGGAAAACTGTACCCATGGACTTAAAATAAACCATCGAATCGAATCACGTTGCCCGTTACAAGAGAGAAAAATACGCAAGAACGTGAGAATGCGTGAAAGAACCGTGACATAAAATGTACATACAGATAAACGCGAACTAAAGAGTGAAGGAACGAGCGAAGAAATGAGCGAAGAAATGAGTGAACGACACGTGATAAATAAGAAAATGTAAATGCGATAGATTAGAGGCATGGAAGGATGAGAGAGGGATGAAAGAATGGTAGGTAGAAGAGAAAGAAAGAACGGTATGGAAGTATGCGAATAGAGTGACGAAGCGACAAAGATAGCGAATCACACGGTGGCGTAACAAGGTTTATTATGTACCTTATCGCTTAAATAAAAACGCAAATCACGCAAATCACATTGCCTGACATCTCATCGGTGGCGCCCGTAAACACAGCCCAGTGCTTCCGAGAATTTCGAGAGTTTCTAATTACCGGGTAGCGCCCTCGATAACCTTCTTGCTTTGTTGACCGACGTACCACCGCGGATCGACACGGATTCGCGTAACACAGATTCCTTCTTGAGCGACGGTAGTTCACGCGATTAACCTCGAAGTGTAAAATCCGGCAATTCCGTAGCCACGAACGGAAAGGTCGCCATCGTGCGCACCCCTGATCGTCGTAACCACGAGATTACCCACGTCGATCTTTTAATGAAGCTATAGCAAAGTGACTCGCGGTTCGTGTTATTGGATTATGGGATTTGTGAAAGGACGAATTCACATTAAATACGTTATATCAAATATCCTTTATTTTAAAGAACACGGAAGGATGTCTGTTCTCTTCTAGATTCGAACTGAGTCTGAGAGCTCTTTCGAAAGGGTGTTTTTCACACTGCCCTCTTGAACATAGATACTGTCAGAGGCCCAACTACGAAAGGCAGAAGAAAAGAAACTTTCGCTATCGAAAAACGCAGTGACCCTCAACTCTAGATTTATTTTTGTTACGTTTATTATTAAATAAACTTCAAGCTTGTCCGAAAACTTCCCCATCGAATCGTTTTTTTTTTTTTTTCTTTACCAATATATCGTACTTGAACACAAACTCTAAATTATATAGCGCTCCCGCGTTTAGAAAACAGAAACTTGAAATGCTATCAGCATGCAAACGCCCACGGAAGAGCGTCACAATTTGTATCCTTGTCAGACTAAAGGGTTCGTTGTATTCCTACCAGGATGCCTATCACTCGCGAAATCCAATTTACGTCGAGCTCGCTTATCTCGTTCGTGCGATTACGATCGCGGTGTGTATATAATATTACATGCCGTCGTCCTGGGAATGTTTTCGCGGCACCGTCGGAACACTCGCAAACGAACACTGGCAATTTCCATCGGTGGAATCGAGAAAGCAAATAAATGGCAATAATTAGTCTAAATTGCCATAATTGCTACCCACGGCCGACCCAAACGAAACACGGAAAATAAGGAAAGTGGGCTACGGTCCTGTACCGGTGTAGAAGAAGTGGCTGCAGGTTGCTGTAATTAGTATCTTTTTGCGTCGTTAGAGTTAAGCGTCGCTAGCGTACAACGACCAACGATAGGGCGAACACAGGTATGTTAATGGACGCGATACCAAGTCGCCACGGTGTCTTCTCTCCCCTCGGTGGTTTATAATTCGTGAAACGACCAATTAACATTCTCCGAAAAGAGTTGGTGGCCCATCGAGGTCCTAAACAGGGCCCAGTTACGGACTTTCGCGTTCGTGTAACGGGCATAACAACATCTCGTAATCTTAATACAAATCTACGTGGAAACAGCGTCTCGCGTTTGGTAACGATACATTAAGAGAACATCGGGCCGAATTCGATCGACTCTCCGAATACGAAAGCGATGAAGAGGCGAGCAAACGAGGATGTAAATCTTCGTTAACGATTGCCGGTTGAAAGTCGCGGGACGATCAAAGTTACTTTGTTATTTCGTAACGTTCATTTCCCGGAGGATAACGAGTTTAATTAGTACCGAGGCGAATTGCTGAGAATAAAGATTCGTATCTACGTTTAATCATCGGGTTATTAATATTTACGCGAAGCGTAAAGAAAATTGCAACTGTAACTGTTGAATCGAATAAAAAGCCTACCGTTCGAAGTAGTATTATAAAAGAGAAGCAGAGTCGGATGTGAGACTCGTGTTTACAAGCGTCAAGTTGTAACTTGGTTCGATGTAACGACATAATCCTCTCGAACAGAGAAATATCTGAAATCTAAATCGTATACGTCTCACGAGTGTACGCGAGCGAATATTTCGCACGATCATCTCATCTAAAGCGCAAGAAGCATAAAAGTAGCAGAACGCGTATGCACGAGGAACAGATGCAAGAAGACGGCCTCGACTACGGGGCTCGGCTGAACTGGAGTTCTTCCGCGATGAAAGACACGTACACACGGAGAGTCACCGCTGGCTGCCGGTGTATATTGCCTTGTGCACGGCAAGATCTTCGATCAAGAGCATGCGCACGTTTCGTGCGCGAACGAACAGGCAACGCGACCGAGCGTTACAACGTGCAACCACCGAGAATACGGGAACGCATACTACACGTACCTGTTGCTTTCTCTCTGCAGCCGGGATGCTGAAGCCTACGTTCCTCAGGACAGCTCGAGATCCACGAACGCAACGAGATCGCGGCGTATAAATCCTCTTTCCAGCGTGTAATCGGCGTTACTCGCCCGGCGATCTCGTTGCTCCTTTTTCTTACAAACAACGACGTTTCACAGGTTCCACCAAACGATATTCGTTCGACCGATTTGCCCTTAACCCGTGATTACTACGCGACTGTTCTAGGCGTCCAATACACATTTGTACCAATCAGGATGCTCCGAAGCCAATTCTCTACAATACCCAAAAAATACATGTACAGGGGTGGTTAGACGTAAATTTCACTCTATGCGTGAAACGTGTCTCCGAATTTAGATTTTCTCTTTGGTTCGAGAGTACGAGATATTCTGATCTTACGATTATTACGATACTTTTCGCATGCCCAACAAAAATTTTGCAAATTTTTATGCTCCAAACCCAATTCTCTGTAATACCCAAAAAAATACGTGTACAGGGGTGGTTAGACGTAAATTTCACTCTATGCGTGAAACATGTCTCGGAATTTAGATTTTCTCTTTGGTTCGAGAGTACGAGATATTCTGATCTTGCGATTATTACGATACTTTTCGCATGCCCAACAAAAGTTTTTGCGTTATCTAGCCGTAAAGAATATTTCGACCCGTTAATCGTCGACATACGCGCAGTACAAGTGTAAGAAATTGATGTGCGTAGTAATTACGGGTTAAAGGCGTCACTCCGCGAATCATTGGACACTGTTCCCGACCCCCCGCATCGTCGAACACGAATTTCTTTTCACGCAGCACTCGGTGCCGCGTAATATCCCGCGCGTGAGCTCTCGACGTCGAACTGACACCACTTCACAGCTGCACCTGCACTTGCACTTGCACCGTGGCACAGAACCGTGGGGCCCCGACAGATCACGGGGTACCGTCGCGCCGTCCTATATCGTGTCGAGAGGACCGACGACGGTGGCATCCTCGCTGCATCACCGTACACTGCACTCTCGAGTCAAGCCGAACACGAACACGCTCGACTCGGCTCTCTTCCCTCTCGTTTCCTCTGGGTCTCTTCTCCGCCCCGCCGATCTTAGGGCTCCTTCATAATAGCGACTTTCCGCCGAGCGAACTGTTTAATCGAGTTAAGCGCCGTCCATGATTTCTCATCGAGAGCCAATAAGGAACAGTGTAGTCCATTCGAACTGTACGATCGTTCGAGTACGCGGTCACATATAGGCGCATCCTTTTGATTCCGCCAAAGTCGTCGATATGCACAAGCCCTAAGGGCTTATTCCTTTTTCGCTTAGTCTGTTTTTTTTGTACCCTGTTTCTTCTATCTCGTCACACACGAGTGTCGTAGCGGTGATGGTACGCATCCAAGTTCTTAACTCTCGTCTACGAGCCTGTCGATTCGCTTACGAAAAATGTACGAAGTGCAACGATCGAAATAGTACAACATCGCGGGAATACTATCGTATCTCACAGCACCGCTTCTCGGACGTATTCGGTAACTGTTCGCGGTTCAACGATCGGAACGCTTCGCGCGTATAGACGGCAGTGGCAGTAACATCGCGGTGGGATCTGTCATCTCGATTCCGAGGCTACATACGCGAATACCGACGGATAAGAACCTCTTCGTTCGGAGTAAGGTTCGTGAATCGATAGATACGATCGAATTTGAGATTCCGCTCGGTCTAGGCCAGTGGTCGGTGGCTGTGCCGCGTCGTTTCTCGAAATGCTTCGCGAAGAAGACACTTCGCGGTCGATTCTCGAATGGTACACGATTCGTCTCGGTACGGTGCTCGAAGGTATCCTCCGCACAGTTGCAAACTGGGAAGGGTGTACTCTGGTACGAACGATGGCACGGCAACACGCAGTCGAGAGACTCGAATCGGACTGGCTGTTGAGATGAGGCCCTTTTCCCCCACCACTGGCCACCATCGACTGGTTGCTTCTCTCCTTGCGTCAACCCCCCACTTCCCACATGCCACCGGACATTCTCCTCCCGTCCCTCTCCCGCGGTTTGCGACTTTGCTCGCATCATTGTATCTTTTCTCTTCTTTTTCACCTCTTTCGGTTCCAACGTGTTTCGCCCTTTCTTTCGCGTGCATCAACTTAACCTCTCCGATGCTCCTAATCAGACATACGTGAGATGCATCTTGAAAAGAATCGCAATCGAATATTCACGAATACAAGGTGTCCCAAAAATGTTGTAACACCTTGAAAAGGGCGGTTCGGGAGGTGATTTGAAACAACTTTTTCCTTAGCGAAAATGTTGTCCGAGGTTTCGTTAAGGAGATATTAAGCGAAAACGCCGACCAATCAGAGCGCGCGTATTCCGTTGGAGCGTAGGCTACGCGCTAAGCGGACGCGCTGATACGCTACCGCGGGCGCTCCACCAGCATACTTGGGCTCTGATTGGTCAGTGTTTTCCGTTAATATCTCTTCAACGAAGCCTCGGACAATATTTTCGCTAAGGAAAAAGTTGTTTCAAATCACCTCTCAAATCATCTCTTTCAAGGTGTTACAACATTTTTGGGACACCCTGTATACGGCCCGCGAATATGAATTTCTTAATTAGCCATACCTCGTTAGGCGTACCTCGACGTATGTACACGATGGGAGGTTCTTTCTTCGCGTTCTTTCGCAAGCGCTTCTGATAGGTGTTCGTCTGACATTGCAAGCGCAAAGTCACCCCCGGGGGCACAACTTCGTAGACATCTGTGTCTTATTGTGCATCCGTTCGTCCCGTGAATGGTTATCTCCGGTCTCCCGAGCGGTTTACTATTATATTGACTACGTGCGTGCCACGATTATTATAATGTATCCCTCGCAATTTTCGAGTCGCGCTAACGAGACCCCATTACCACCGTTTAGGATAATGCACCCATCAATTTGTTCACCACTGTCGGTAAGGTAATATAGGTATCTCGATCGAACGGAGTTCGATTAAAAATAATTGCAAATAAAATATTGATCTTGTTTCAAACGTATAATTATTTGAATAAATGGAGACGGTCAGTTTTTGTGTCAGTTTCCAATTTATCTAGTTCCGCTACAATTAGTGCCATCTATCGAAAAATAGTGCAAATAGTTAGACAGTAATGTAGTGTAGTGGCAATGGCGGATCGTAAAAGAGATGCTACAAAAACATTATTTATAATTGGAATCTTGTGGTATAGGTTATGTTTACGAATGAATTTAGTTCAATAATTATAATTATCTCTAAATTTTATGAGCAAATCAATAACATGTATCTCATGCTGGCAGGAAAAGATCGCGATCGATTTAATCATGAGACGTATTTCCTGGCCGTTTTCATGTGAATGCTAAACAAATGTCATGACATTTACCAACGTATTAAAAGTAATGACTCTATGACACGCAAATATCGTAAAATCGAATATCGAATATTGCTCGATGCAAAAAGTATCCGATAAACGTTCGAATTCAAATTAAATTATTCGATAGCGAAATTCATTATCATTCATAATAATGACTTTACAATACACTACACACAGATCTTATGTAGTTTCCTGGGACACTTCTTTTCATTTCACTCTTCAATTAATGTAGGATAACAAAAGATAATAAAATATTAGGTGGAGTGGAGGTGGATTTTTATCCATCTTGCCATTGAAAATTTGTACGCTGGATGTCAAAGGGCTGAGGGTGATTACATAAATGTTCGAAAATAGAAACTTATTAAGAACGTATTTGTTTGAATTTAATGTAAAAGAAATGACATTACTTTTTGGTTCCCCTAATATATATGTTTCCTTATTTATAAGCCCTTATTTTGTTTATTGTTCGAAAATGAAATTTGTCTAACAATGCCCTCTCTTAACAGCAGCTAGACAGGTGAAGCGATAATATCGTTCGACTGGTGCCAGCCTTGTTTAATAGCCGACGACGAGGTTCGGGTACGTTCGGTGTCGATCGGGCGACCACGTGACGGTTATCGAGAAATATGGCGTGAAGTTGGCACGAAGATGGTTGTCGCGAGTTACGAAAGAGTCGACGATTTCTCGCGGGGAAGTCGCTTCCCAATCGTCCGGAAAAAGTGCCGCGCTGCTGTTTTCCCTCTTGAATCCAGCCCGCGTAAGATAGTGCAATGCTATACAACATCAAGTGGATCATACCGAAGCTTCGAAGTTCGACCAGGCTCTGGAACATTGCGAGCAGTATAACCTTCGCTGCAGTAGGGATTTTCTCAAAAATCATTATAGGTAAGTAACCACACGAGCCGGTTTTTCGGTAAAAATCGGTACTGTTTGCTAGCCTGATGATGACGCGCGATTCTACCATCCATCGCTTCGATTTACATTCAGAAACCGTTTCACGAGGTTTGGAAATCTGATAATTTTACTACGGGAAGGCATTGGCACGTATCATAACTGCACGTTTTATGGTTGATATCTATCATTTGTACGCGAACAGAAACGGACAATGAAGCGTTCAATTGAGTACGATTATCGCAAAATAGATTATCGTTTCATGAATAGACGTGCGAAAGATTGTAGCTTAGGGACGGAAAAAACATTACTGATTTATGTAATCGTATAGAGCACTGTGAACAAAATTCATTTAATCACTGCGATTAATCATTCAGATTATTTTTTACGACTAATTTCATCGAACCTGACTCACGTATAATTCAATCGTAACCATAAACTTCAATTTGCGTATCGAATATTCATTACGATGCATTGACATTTTTTAATAACGTTAAACGTACTCTCTGACACTCTTCTCTTTATAAAGAAATTAAAATTTAGTCACATGGTTTCATCGATTATCATAATTCCTATTAATTATTAATCGTCTTTAAGAATTGTCATCGTTGGTACCAATAACATTCGTTACGTATTACAGGAAAAAAGGCATGATTAGTAGCAATTAATATCGCACGTAATTGTTGTCATCCGAATTCACCTTAGTACGTATTTGCGCTCATTATCTTTCGTATAAACAAGTACGTTTAGATCTAAATTTTACATTTCTATTTCATTGAAAAAATAGGCACACGATTACTACCATGCAATCGACTTCGATATTTATACCTTCTAATTGATCAATCTTCTCCACTATCCTTCACGTAATTCTTTCAATTTCGCGCGCATACTTTAAATACGCCTCAAATCGAAAACCGATTAACGTTAAAAATATCTAGACGCGCGAATCGATACATAAGTACGAATAATACGAGTCTATACGAATTCTTCCCTCCTCGTTTCGCGACGATCTCAAATCCTGTACGATCATTTCTATTGTTCCAACTACGCGAACTGCCATTAAAAACGATGAAGCGCAGGTGTGACGCAAAGTTGGAAAATTTGGTAGATGTGCGAATAAGAAAACGCTACTTTACCATTGAACGTTTAACCGTGTGATCCTGATAATGAAAGTTACCACGCAAACGTAACGACTAATCGATATTCAGAATTCATAATTGTATAATATTAACATCCTATTGCTTGATATTACGCGTCTCTCTGGTCGTGGACTCGTTAGCAGTCGTTCCGCCTACTGCATAGCTAATTCCCTCGAGTTTTCTAGTAACAGTTTGTAACCCATGAAAACGGACGTCGATGTGTTTCGCTTCAATACGATTTAACTTATTTCTGCGATGTGTGGTGTTTCTAATTTCAGGTAGAATACTGTATGCGTTACCGCCCAACGAAGGGCGCAGGAAATCAGTCGTTGGCCCTTGCTGGCCTTTCAGTGAGTACCACTGATTTACGAGGACGGCTCGGTGTTGACTTAGTGACGATACAATAAACTTCGGAAATTAAGCGCATTACTCAATTGGTTGAGCGCATAGACACGACGTGCGCGCACATCCCGCCTCTCTCCCCTTTTTCACTCCTCTCTTCTTGGTCGTTCCATCAATTTCTCCGCGTGTAATAGCACCGAACGAGCGCCAAAGGCGTTCGTTTCTCTGGATTCAATGTCACGCCACACGAATTTCGTTCAGCGACTGGCCCTTTCTTCATCCTCTTCGCTTCGTTTCTTTTTTTTTTTTTTTTTTTACATACGTTCACGGCGCACAAGGTGATTCTCATACGATGATCCGTAAAATTTGACAGCACGGAGGATCTGTTCGTACGTAGAATGGGAAGGTTAAGGGAAGGTGAATTTCTTTTTTTTTTTTTTTTTTTTTGTTTTGTACATTCAAACTCGCTGGGTGAAAGAAATTTGTTTAGGTTGGGATAGAGACGATCTAAAAATCTCGCAAGACCTCGTAGAGAATATAATTTCCATTCTTTCGTCGCTCAACGTAGTAGGTGACTCACCGTGCATACCGTAATTGATAACCGACAACTGATCAATAAGAGCTGTACAATGTTTAGACTGGAATCGTCGTCTAAGATAAGAAGCACATATGCTGAGGATTCGGTTGGCTAGACTGGGATCATCATAGATTTATCGTACAAGACGATTGAAGGTTATAAGGTCACAAACTAAAATATTCCGTCGTTAGTTTTCGCGATACGTTCAAACTTCTAATCTACAACTTGTTAACGAACACGTTTTCAAGATTGCTTTGTTACGTGTGGGTGATCTTGAATGACCTTGAACACAAGAGTTCTATTGCGAAAAGCTATCGTCGCTTATCTTACGAAGTCTTACCCAAGATCATAGATTAAGTTCTAACTCCAAACTTCTTCAACAAGACGCGCTTTCGAAATTGCTTCGTTACGTACTCGTAACCTACGATGATCATGAAAGAATGCAGTGGGTGTAGAATGTATTCGTACATCGATCGATTTCCCCAAAAAAACTTTTGTGCGAAATTGTAGTTTCTTAACTTCCTTTTTTGTAATCAATGATATTTTACATATTCTCGGAAGTCTCTAAGATAGATATAGTCCAAGCAACATGTACTAGTTAATATAATTTGTGAAGTTAACAAAAAAATGCGAGAAATGGGTAAAAGTAGAGAAGCAATAAGTATTTGTACGATTGTGCGTAGAAAAATTGAACCTAAATAGGAATTTATTTTATTCTGCAAATATTATAACACGAACGTTACTTTCAATCTTTTTTTAGACTCTTGCGTATTGTTTGCATTTTGTAATTTCTTCCACGTACAAATTTCCTATAAATGCATCAAGATCCGCGGTCTCTATTTATGACGAACCATTTACAGTAGAGTTTGTAACGTACACACATTAGTTTATCGCTCCGTGCGAATTAGAAAACATCAAATTTCCAGGGAAGTACTTTGAAACAGTTGTCCGTACACTTATTGCTTCAACGTTTCTATCGATTAATTGTTTTTTTCTTGTTAATTTCGCAACTTACATAAATAGCTATTTTTTGTTGTAATCTATCTATTCTAGAGATTTCCTAGAACATGTAGAATGTTATTGTGTATAAAAAATAAGTTAATAAATTACAAATTTTACACGGTTTTTTTTTTGGAAATTGATCGGTGTACGAATACTTTCTACACCCACTGTAGGTCGTTGAACCAATCGCTAAAAGCAGTTACCGCATTCTAGAATAAAGAGCGCGAGTAGAACGAAGAGAAATGACCTTGAAGAAATGACGAACCCTTCCACGTTAAACAGTTCTTCCACGTATTCTTCAACTTTGGGGTAACACCGTGGATCATCGCCTAAGGATCACCCTGTGTATCACCATCGCACGATCGACTTTCATAACGATAAAAGTAAAACCATAGTGTTGCATGTAATCAAATACGCCGAGCGTAGACGACGGATTCGACTCGAAGTTCGTTAGCGCATTTCCTGAATTGAGCCACGATTCGCCGAGCAATTCGCGATGGAAGTTGAAAAGAATATTTCAGAATATTTTATGCGCGATCGTGGCGAAACGTGTATTTCTTTGTTCTCTCTCCTTTTTTTTTTTTTTTTTTATCGCGTGAACGTAAACGCATTCCTGACGTCGAACTCGGCTAGACCATTCCTGGTGGTGCGAATTAATTTACCGAAGCATTTCTTTCCGTTCCTGCTGTTTAAGAATGGCTGAACAGAACGACGGTACACAACAAGCACATCATAACACAGGCGTTAGACAACCGGCCGAAAAATGTCCCCCTCATCACCGTGTCGAATCATCACAGTTGTTTCGACGATCCGGGCATATGGGGTAAGTCGTCTCGACGATAATTCCGAGCGGTTCGACAAACCGCCATTATCTCATCGACCGTTCTGTGCTTAACGCTCGACGCTGTTCCATCGATTCCATCGGGTGTTTCTTGTTGCCATAAATATCTGATTGTGCAAAAGGATCGTTGAATGTCACAGTGTTTTTTCAGATTCCGAGAAGCGACACGCGTCCGAGAAGTTCGATTCCTATGCGTCTTGCTCCTTGGGAATAATACGCGAGGTGTACTTGCTATCTCCGACCAAAATGGAAGCAGAACCTCCCTTCGAACCAGAGTTGGACGTTATTCGAATAGTTTAGAATAAGTCTTTGTGTAGATGAAATATCTTTTAGTCGAGGTGCTTGAGAATCGTTATTCGTTGCGACGAATGAAGTTTATGGATAAATATTTATTGTCTGTGCGAATGGAAACACGATACTTCACGTACACGCGTCTGTAGAATTGTTCTGTGTATTGGTATCCGTAGTTCTGTGTAGAATGTTACTATAGCCCTGCGTATGGTAGTATTTGTCAAATACGTATAATATACACGATACACGCCACAGAAGACATGCATGCGTATGTGCAAGGAAGTATTTTCTCATTTACATGATCGATAAATATTTATTTGTCCGCCTTTGTTGTTCGAGGGAAAAGTTTATTTCAATAATGAGTAACAAACAATGAACTTTCTATTCACGAGCCACGAATAAACGATAAGGCATTATTCTTTATCTAATCGAAGATTTGTCCTACTCTGCTTCGAACAAAGCATCGAAGAAACTTTTCTCTAAAGTGACTGTTCAAGGTTATTTGCTTGAGACTATCACTGTATTGTTTACCTGGCTATACTGTATCGATCGTCTCCTCGTGCAAAGTCGCGAGCATGTGCTCGCTGTCTATCAAACCGGGAAACAAGCTGGCGTAAGAGTTGAACTCGCTTCTGGCGTGATTCAAAGTCGCCCAAGCCCAAGTTTGATCAGCCAATCTATTTTCATCCTTAATCTTCTAACACCCTTGACTAACTCTTCAAACGTATTCAGCGAGTCACTCGTGTTTTTATCGTGTGCAATTTTGTAACGCCAAACTTAAAAAAAAGTAAAGAGCGTAAAACTTTCTAATTAAACTTGCACTTTGGTCGAACGTTAAGCAGCTTTTTATCGTACTTTGTAATCGTATTCGCGGCAATTCAAAGTGAAAAAATACGGTGCACGTTCAAGGTCTCTATGCATCGTTGAATACTACGGTGACGAGCCTTTTCTTTAGGCACTCTCACGTTCCCCCTTCCTGAGACATATATAATCTTTTCTTTCTCAGAATGACGTCGATACGCGAACGAATGAAAGAATTTAAGACAGAAAATCTCTGAACTCATTTAGCGACACTGGACCTGAGGCATCTCCTGAATCGACGTAAGATGAGATGGTCGCTCGCTGCTCACGACATTTGTTTCACGAATATCTGGCATTCCTACTTCTTTATGCTGGGCAAGTGCATTCCCGTAATCAGGGGTGGCGGAGTCTATCAGGAAGCGATGGATTTTTGCATCGAGAAGCTGGCCTCTGGGGATTGGGTTCATGTTTTTCCCGAGGGGAAGGTGAACATGCTCAAAGAGAACATGAGGTTCGCCTTTCTGTTCCGTCAGGATCGTATACCACGCGTTCTAGCTTGCTCTAGCTGTAACCGTTGCTCTCCGTCGCTCTCTATGATCTCGTCAAACACGACACGTCTTGTAATCAATTCGCTATATTGTTTTGCATGAAAATTATTATACCACTAGCTGCGAACTAAAGACTATAAAACTAAAGACTATTATAGAACTAACTTTCTCCTATTTGAATTTCCATTCGATTGCCCGGGATTTATCGGTATCATAAAATTTTTTTTTTTTTTTTTTTAATTACGACGCCTTGTATTTTTACAGGTTAAAATGGGGCGTGGGAAGGTTAATATTGGAGTCACCCGTTCCACCTTTAGTGATTCCAATTTATCATCTTGGCATGGACCAAGTTCTCCCCAACGAACCACCCTACATACTGAGACTACGGAAAAAGGTCACCATGAATTACGGTGAACCCATAGACTTTAGCGAATTAGTGCAAGAATTACGTACATCGAAAGCAACGGAGATGGAAGCGAGGAAAGCGATCACGGATCGTATCCAGGAAGAGCTCCTAAGGTACACTTTCTCATTTTATCTCGAAACTTGAAATAATAAGATTGATTAATCTGTGAAAATTATAACTTGTAATTTAGATTAATCACAATGAGAAGATAATTCGCAGTAGGTCCGCATAAATCCTAGAAAAGAATTACGATTCTCGTTTCGACCCTGGAGTTTCGACCCTCCTCAGTATCTTCGTTGATTAAATACAAACAACTCTCGATTTAGGAACGAGTTCCATTCCAAGATGTTCATTATATGTATCTCTCGTTGCTAAGCTTCTTGTTAGCTTCTTCTTTTCTTCTTTTCCGTTCTTTTCCTCATTCGTGTGAAGTGGCAATATCGTATAAAAGTATTGTAGGTGAAATATATAGTATTATATGTATATATAGTATTATATAGTAAATATATAGTATTAATGACTGAGATTATGTATAGTATACTAAATAAGAAGTAAGTAGTAATGTATAGTTTATGTGTTGTGTACCACCTGCGTGCGTCAGTCTCTTATGTATGTTTAGACACTATCTCTTTGATTATATTCTCATCCTTCTCTTGTACTTTTCTCAATAAATTGAAATTCTTCAAGAGAGCCTTCGTCAGGTTCGAAACGTTCAATCGTAATTCTGTTTTACGATTTATTCGCGTATCTCCTGTCGCTGATCCTATTGTTTAGATTAACGTGGACTAAAAGTGGTTAAAGATGCTCGTGCTTTTTTCAGATTAAAATCTGTCACCGAGGAACTTCACGAAAAGTTATGATGGTCGATAGGGGGGCCGCCGCATTATCATCCCCAATCAGCTTTAATTAGTCAACAAAATAAAAATGCAATTTTTAATATGACACTAGGTGGAATTTCGTGCTAGGTTTTTTAATCAGAGGTGATTACCTAAGGACAACACGTTTAGCGATATATGTGCAATTGTGCAACACAATACACACGCTGGACATGAGTGATTTAGACTCTCTAAAAGGAAAATGGCTACGTTCGTCACGCTTGGTTTCGGATTTTAATTTAAATACGAGTCATCCCGACTTAACTAATAATGCCATATATGTTTTCATGGGCTGCAGTGAGCTCGTACGCAACAATGTACATACATACACACGTTGTACATAGAACGAACTATCGGAAACGTGTTATATACAAACTCACAGGAGATTCTTCATAGAAGAACCGTTAAGACAATCACAAATTATAGAAGGTCCTGAATATAGTATCCCAACTGTGCCAGCTGGACCATTTAGTCTGGGCCACAACCTTACAAGTGCCTTAATTTACACAAAAAGGATAGTTAAGGAATTTATATGGTATTGTAATCAGTTTTTGTATGACTAGTAATATTATGCTACATCCTGGAACTGCTAGTTGGACTCATTGGTAAGGCTTAGCTGGCATGTCCTATCTTAGACGGGACGCTATTAATCGTTTATAGTAAGGAGATAGACATAATTCTTATTTAGTAGATATAGTTTCAAGTTATTATACGCAATTTCCATTCATCATCTAGTGTTTGTCTCCACAACCTAACACAGGATTATTTGTGCGTCTCGTTTAAAACAGGAATTGTCAGATAAGCGTCCCGATGAACTCGACTAGTAGATTCATGATAAAAGTCAGAACTATTCCTCGTTGTACCAAAAAAATTACTTATTACGCAAAATATAGCTTTTTTAATATATCGGTAACCTTTATAGATTATGTGGTTTGGCCTCTTCCGAACTATAAGAGGCCTTGCCTCCTTACACCGAATTTAGGATTCAAATGGTGTAGAGCTTCACAATTTGTGACCGCATACTAGCGTAATATAATTTTGTTCGTTGGATGAATTTACTCTGCATATATATTGAAAAAGAGGTCGCGTAACTTTTGTATCGCTACGCACAAATGGAATACAATTATACTGAAAAGAAATGTGACGTTGAATGAAGGAGAAAGTAAAACAAGATTCAATTAACACCCAACGTATCTGTTAAATTCTCAAGGAAAATACAATACTAACGTTTATGATCTAAGATCACACATTAAGACAGCTATGTTCGCATACACTGACATATATTTTTGATATACCGAGAATTTACAATATAGTTGTAAACATACTTCGAATGATAAAAATAACGCAGAGATATGCACATTTTGTTATTTATTAAATTCTTGTAGCGAGTAGTAAAATATCTCGTACGTGAAAACTATCTTCTTCTGTTTCAAATTTATATTGAATAAGATTATTATTGAAAATGTAATGTGATATCTTTTTTACATGACTATTTCGTTTGAATAAATTATTTCTCATGTTAGCGAATCGTTTTAAATAACGCATAGTATGTATATGTATATATATATATATATCATTACAGCTGTTTACATAACGGATAAAATAATATTCCCTATTAACGGAAGGATAATATAATTCATTGACGTGTATCGTAAAAAGTTCGGAATTATACGAGTCACATCTTTCTTTCTTCGATAAATATAGAATTGTTTTTATTTTGATAATTCACAGTTGTCGTTAAAACAAAGATACAGATTAATCTATGAGGAATAGCATTTACACGGACATATTTAAAATCAATTGTTACATATGAAAATCGTGACTATATTACATGTTGTCGTTACGACGTCCACCGACAAAATCTTACGTACACTGTTTTGTGACATATAGAAATAGATTACCGCCTCGTTTACCATACCATGTCTTTAATATTTGTGAACGAAAAGGATCGCGTACATGTTCTCTTGGCACATTTTCTCTCCGTATAGAAACGAACGGTTCCCAATTCTACGACTGATACAAGGAAAGCAACATACGATACTCACATTTACGAGACGAAAGAGGGCTGACAGAGATTGTTATAATAGGACTATACATTAATACGTCACACATATCATAAACTTTGAATAGACAGAACGGTATATAACATTAACGAGAAAAAAATGTACATAATACATACATAGATGCTATCACTTCTTAACTTATCACTTATCGTTTCAGACTCTCTAGTACTCCGTTGCAAAAATCGATAAAGCGAATTTTGTTAAAAATTACGATCTCGAGATTTTGATCGAAGCAAATCATTTCTATAATAATTGAAGATTGTACCATCATCGACTCATCACTCTTATCTGCATACCATTGATTAAATAAGACGCAGTATCGTTTCATGAATAAAATTGATGCGAACGAGATAAATTTCTCTAGACTCCCAGATACAATGGAGTCGACATAAAGATTATTTCCTTGTCTCTTTAAATACACAAACTTGGTTCGTCTGATTGTTTCCGATTACATGAATACGACATACACACACATATATATATAAAAGATCATCTTTTTAAAAATCTGTCCACGGTTCAATTCAGCTGATTTTGTTACAATCACGAATTCGACTCTGGACGGTGTTCGAAGAATGAAAAATAACAGCAGATAATACTTAAATATTGCCCCACTTCTAACAACGATTCGTGCGGCTAATGTACATATAAATAGCATGACTCTGTATACGATTGTTTGTAAATACACGATTAATGACTATATTTGCCTTTGCAACGTGTACGCGTTAAAATCCTACGGAATTTAAATCTACGCACAGTTCTCTCAAGTATCGCAATAGAAATCAAACTATAAACACCGTTATATCCATTTGATTAAAAAAAAAAATGTTGCATCCTCGTGGTATGGACCGCGTTACACTTTCTAATATTCTATAGAGTAAAATCGTTTAACAGTTTTCCTTTCAATTAAACTATTCTATTTGTTCAAGGGTGTCCGTTAGCAATTTTCCGTAGACTAGTTTTGTTGAAGTTACAAATACTTCCGAGTAAAGCGGCACGTTCGTTGGTCACCTTCGGGGCGTTGTCAGCTGCACCATTGGGTGGTGGCATCGGAGGTGGTGGGATAGTACTTTTAACAGGGGCTCCATCACCTCGCGGCACATCTACGGAACCTTGAGTTAAACAGACTTGTAACTTTCAACGGTAGTTGCACGACATCGCTTGGACACACACTATCATACGATACGATTGACGTTTAACCCTCTATAACTCAAACTATATTTAACGTCTGACGAGAATTATTACACGATACCTCTGCTGATAATGGGTGATAAATCACATGATTTGCCGAGTCCAGAAGAAATATTTATATATTATAATATGTTTCTTGCAAGACGCAAATTCACAAGACACATTACGAGATACGAGAAGATTGGTTATTAGTCATGCCATTGTTTGAAATCCTCGATCGATACGTATTGATAACAGGATTAAATGAAACTTCAAATATATGAATGAGCATGCAACTTCAGAGACAAACAGAATCTTAGTGAAAAGATCCATTTCGCTAAAGATGTATCCAAGCAATGGTCAAATGAGAAGATGTATGCGTATAATTAATGCTGAATGATCGTATGACCTACGTGAGAGAAATAAGCGTAGTATGCGCCATCAACTTTTGTGCCCAGCTAATGTAAAAATCGGGAAGGTTATTGTTAGTCGTTAACGAAGATGACTCGAGACAGATTTGAATACTTACGGAAAGACGGTGGAGTCAAGGTTCCAACGCTGGTAGCCGTGGAAGTGCTTGTAGGACTATCTGAACGTTCTGGACTCTTGCCATTCGCTTGCTTTATTCCATTTGTACCTAATTGATTTGCAGAACGTTGCTCTTGTGCTAGTTTTTGTTCTTTCTTCTACAAGAAGAGAATGATCAATTAGTAGCATTGCTTCTTTGTACTTTGATATTACGTTTAAGATACTTACTAATTTCTGTTTTCGTTTTTTCATCTCTTCTTCCGAGCTCATCATCTCCTGAACTTTAACGAGTCTCTTCTGATGCCTAACTACCTTTTGTTCGTCTTTCAGTCTTTGTTCTGCTTTGTTCACCGCTTCGAGTAAAGCTTCCTTTAAATGACTACTTAATTTGAAGTGTGGTTTCTCCACTGATCCAATAGCCAGAGTTGCACGTCTTGCCGATTCGAAAAATGGATGCTCCGATAAATGGAATATCGTTGGTAGATCTTGTTTCAAAGCTTCAGGCGACAAAATCACCTCGAATAAACTTTTTAGGGTTGCATCACAATACGGAAAATCGGAACAGGTAGCCTCGAGAAGCGGCCTTCCAAATGCCATTTCATATAACACGTGTCCAAACGAGTAAACGTCTACTTGCGTCTGTTTTTAAATAATCATTTGGTTACTAGACGGCTTAGTAAATGTTACGTATTATGCATGATTTAGATCTTACCGTAGCGTGAAGTTTACGTCTTTGAACAACGTAAGGCCGATAGAATGCAGGCAAGCCTAACAGGCCATTTTCTATATCTAACAATTTTGCACATCTCTGAGTTAAAAGAATGTTGCCAGTATGTAAATGTCCATAGGGCAGACCTTTTTCGTGAAGAAATCCTAAAGCTTCCAAAATCTGCAATGACACTTATTTTAATGTACAGCATTAACTTGGTACATCTAATCTTTTAATACAAAGTAACAATCTTCTAACCTGGTATCCATACATTGCAATTTCAAGCACTGATAAAGATTTGGTTTGTTTCGGGTTTCCATACTTCTTTATAAATGGTTGTTTAGGTTTTGTCACACACAAAGTATCCCTCAGCGTGCCGGTCGGATGAAAATTTCTTATCGTTAACGCTCCATTTTCCGTCACATGTTGGAAAACAATTGGTTCTATATGATTGTGTTTTAACGTTCCTAAACTTTTGAAAACACCCTGCATATCTTTGTCCTGTAGATGTTTGTCCGGACCAAATTCTACCCATGCAAGTAGTAATTCTTGCTTGGGATTTTGACGATTTTTAACTGTATAATAATGTTTTCTTAACCGCCATCCCATATCAGGAATGGCCTTACAAACTTCATAATTCGCATCGCTACGTAAAGCTAGTGACACCTGTTGCAGAGCTATTTCTGAAAAATACATACATAAAAATAATTTTCAAATACATTACTACATTTATTATAGTGCTTTATTACAAACATACCATGTAGTGGTGCTGTGTAATTATCTGGATCTAAGAATTTTTTCATAGGAAGCGACGAAGCCAGTATGGGATTCATTAGTATTGTATTTAAAAAATTCTGAAAACAATAAGAATATCTTTGTAACAAGATAGAACTGTAGAGTTCAAATTTGTTCATTTCGAGCCACAATTTACCTGCAGTGCTACTTGACGTTGAGCTATGAAGTCTGGCTCCATATTACCAATAATTTTCTTTGGAGGAAGAGCCAAATCAATGGCTGATATTGATAAAGCTGCATTAAGTTGTACGAAGTCATTGTAACGTTTACTGACTCTCCAAGATTTTTCTGGAAGTGGACCTCTTTGCGTTCTGATCACGTATTCCTAGATCGACAATTACTATAATGTATCGTTTATCTGATGCGGCAAAACACTCTTAAAAACATTTGTTAACCAAGGGATATAAATACTATCGAAAATACAAAAATTTTATTTTAAATTTGTACGTATAAAAATTTCGTAAATAATCGCTGAAGACTTGATACGCGTAAATTACTCTTCGAGACACATTTGAGATTATATTTATCTACGGGCGCAACGATCTGTTCGTTTTGACGTAAAACGTTAGAAGAAGCCGAATCTTTGTTTACGGATAAATAAAGGTGTGCTGTCGTGAAGACAGATGCAAGATCGAAAATGGCTATCAAACAAACAACAATGTCCGGTTGCATTATCCAATGACACGAGATTGGAACGATACCATGGTATAAATGACACTTCTATTATCGAGCAAATTGTCAAAGAATATATCCAATAAGCGTGCGCCGTACCGTGTGTCCGTCAATTGTTCTTGCATTTTCAATGATGCTCGTCAGCTTTTCCGTATCATCCAGTAGCACTTTATTTATGTATCGCGTCTCAAATAAAGCCATTGATCATTAATCCGACGTAATGCAGGGCCCATGAGGGGCGTACTGGGTGGGCCTATCACACAGTTTTCGCGAGTCGCCATACATAACGCGCTTTTGCTTCATTTCAACATCGATGAACGTATATTTCGCACTCGACGTGAACGTTTTCTCAATGTCACCCCGATTAAAACGCGATCCCGCCGCTAACGATCGTCGCGATTCAGTTTTATAAACTTGTCAGAATTTGACACCTTCGCTACCTCGTCAATCACCCTCCTGCAGTGATACCACGTGAACAGGTGGTCCACTACGAAGAAAATGAAGTTTCTACAGTAGTACAGCGTAATTTTACAGAGGCAAAAGTCTTATCTCCTCTTATCGGAACGGTTGATGTTCCTGTCCCCGTAGTTTCACATTAGTTAGGGACGGCTCTACGCAAATGAAATCAAAGGCTCCCAATGGCACCCTGCTTCTGTACCCCGTTAGGCTGATTTATTCCAATCTTACAAGTGAAATTGCCATCGTACGAAAGTTTACTAAGTAGGTAGTGAATTACTCGATCATTCGATTAACCTAGGTTTGTGCTGTGAAAATAACAACTCCTACAAAAATGTTCTAAGTGGGGCCCTGCAGTTTCTAAGCCCGGTACTATCTCAGATATTTCTTAGAGACAGCGCTGTCCCGTTTTATTGGTTAAAGGAAGAAAGAGAGACACTGGAGAGAAGCAGAGACAATTGTAAAGGGCAATATTTGAAACGTAATATTTAAAAAAAAGAATTATTTTATAAATAGTTTGTTGCAACGCAAATAATACCCAAACTACACCGTCGGTATATAGAACCTGTAGCGCCATCTAACTTAACTTAGATTACGTAGGCTTAAGATTAGTTCAACTGTTCGTTGTAAGATGCCCACACCAGTCGCTTTTCTACAATCACAGTACAGGATTATTACGGCCTGAGAGATACACAAATACTTCCGGAAAAATTGTTCCCAATTTGCCAAGGTTTTTTCGATGTCTCTGGAGACACTGTTGCAGTATTCTCGCGAAATTAATTTTCGCCATACGAACTGTGTAGTTTCATCGCACTTCCAACAGATGTCAGGAGTTGGCTCGTTCGCATCTTTGATTCTAGCAGAAAAAATTACCCTGTAGTGCGAATGTCGAATGACCTATAAACTGCCAACGTGAAATCCAAGTCTCCACTGTCAAGGCTTGTGTGTAAACAAAAGCGATAGATCGAACGTGACATACGACGGGTCGTGTCCTTCGTGTCGATAGATAATCGACGAAAAGTATTACGTGCTCTGACACACAGTCTTCGATACGTTCTCTCCCTTGGAGGTTGCGAATCATTGTTGTTCCAATC
Source organism: Hylaeus anthracinus (assembly GCF_026225885.1). Taxonomy (NCBI): domain Eukaryota; kingdom Metazoa; phylum Arthropoda; class Insecta; order Hymenoptera; family Colletidae; genus Hylaeus; species Hylaeus anthracinus. Next base: position 12,294,630 of record NW_026535289.1, read on the forward strand.
GGGAGGGTGAGTTCGGCCATGTTGCCGAGTTCGGCGACCCGAAGGAATTTAACGTGGTAATTTACGCGTTGGTGACTAGTGTTCTGGGATTAGGTGGTCTTCAACGAACGATGCAACACTAAACGATTATGCGCTTTGCCAAAAAGAGGTGAGTCTCTTTGTCTCTTTCTTGTAAACTTACATCGTCATTTCGCGCTTGTCGCGTTCTGTCACGGGACGGGGAGGAGAGGAGAGGCCATCTGGTCTGCGACTTCTGAAAGTTTCAAATTTGTGGCAAAAAGTTAATCAGACATGTCTTGTCGATGAAGACTAACACAGTGATATTTTATTACATATTTTGTTACTTTTCTTATTACGTTCATAACGAACGTTCTTTATACGAAGGGTAGGTTACTCAAAAATCTGTCGTTTTGAAACACTGGATATTTATGGAAGTTTGTGTAAGCGTTCAAATATCGACTCTTTCTCTCCTTCTCCGAGAGGCCTTGCTTCTGTTGTATCTATCCTTGTCATTCGAATAATAAACATAGATTAAAGCCGTAGTCGATTATGTCACGTTATTTAAATGGAAGCTACGATTACATCGTTCGATACTAGAGTTTCAATTACAACGTGTCCATGTTAGTACACGTGTGTTCAGAGGTCGACGTTGTGTTTCGATTAAATTTCTCGTTCCGTTGGAATGTACTTAACCCCGGTCACGAACCAATCGAACATCAAGCGGCAGAAATCAAACAGTTCGCGCGAGAAACTTGTTTTCTTTATATACAGGTTCTCGTAACGTTCTTTATTCGACCTTACGCTGCTCGATGCTCTTCCGCTGGAACGAAGGCTTGCTCGGTCTCCGATTAAGATAAAAAAATGTCGATTTCTGATAATAGCGAAAATAACGAACGAAATGAACGTTACGCCGAAGTACTGTACGAAAAAGGCAGTAATCGATATTCCTGATTTTTCATTTTGAAAATTTTCGTCCTAAGCGATTAGTTAACTGTGAGTGCAGAAAATCAGCGTTAAGACTTTACCCATATTTTCTTATGTTCGCAATATTAGTATTATATTGGATTGTCCAGAAAGTTGGTGGCAATTTTTAAGATAAATTCAAAGGCACATTTGAATTTTGTTATATGTTTATTGAATAATATATAAATACCATTTTGTTCCACGACCGCCTACAAAAAATCGACACGGATTTTCCGGACAAAGTAATACAATATTCGTTTTACGTATTAGAATCGTTTTCAGATTAATATTCATATCATGTATTATAATTCTCGTCTCAGCGATAAATAACAAAGTATTGATTGTCGCGACGACAAGCCGACGAATAGGCTACCAGTCGGTAAAGTGTCAAGCGTGAGAGATTCTATTATTCCTCGGTAACAGACGTCTCGAAATTCGTTCAATGAAAAACGCTTAGCGACAATGTTGGAGTCGCGAGCGTCGTAAAACTCCGACAAGGAGAATTCATTGTTCTGGGGAAACGTTCTCGCGGTAGCCGTGTATTTAAATGTTCCGTACGTATATTTTTTGCATTATCGAGCGCCTAGCCGAGGCAGGTGGTAAAACACGTGGCATGCGTAGAGAACGCGCACCGGTCTCCGTGTTTCTCTTTCCTTGTCTTTTTTTCGTCTTTCGGTCACCCGGTGTACACTGTTCTCTTTTCAGCTTCCGTTCTTTCCCTCGCTCGCGTTCTACCTTCTGTCTTCGTATTACACGACACGCCAATGCAAAGGAAGCGCAATGTACCCAAGGTTCTCACCCTAGGTTACAGGATACGAGCGATGCACAAAGAATAGACACATCGCGTCGCCTTATTTCCTGATACGTGCCGCCTCCTTCGAATACGTGAATTAATTAGAAATACCTTTGAAAAAGAATAATCATAAGACTAATCATAAGAATAATCATAGAAATGGACTATCGGTAGATGAAGAATTCTATGGTATCTATAAAAATTGCAAATGTCACGTGATCGATAGTTTGAGATTTGACGATGAGTGTCGCGGCGATAGAATCGGTGCAATAGTCTCGATCCAGCGACGGCAACAGTTTTCGAGGTTAGCCGCTATCTGCGTTGTCCAAGTTTTTTCATCGATATATCGTCTTTCTCGTTCGCGGATCCGGTAACCCAGAAAGGTATAAGGTAACGCGCGAGGCAAACTCTTCACGAAAGGGTCGGCTTTCTCTTTTCGAAAGAAAATATTCGAGAGAAACAATCGGGAGTACTGTGTGTTCCATGCCGGCGCCACGTTACGCGCAAGAAAAGCGTAACAGAATACACATCTTGAACGCATGAGGGTATGCGGACATCGTTCATTTTTATTTTTAAGGAGGACACATCCTTTTGCGGTTTCACGAGCAGAATTCAATTTGATTAGAAACAATTTGTTTCCCGTGTTCGATATTTATTATTTATTCCTCTTCGAGAATAAATTCAATACATAATTCATACTTAATATAAAGATTGCTTTCTCGCATTAATATTATGCGAGTATCTGCTTCAGGAGCGCATCGTAAATAGCGAGATAATACCACCCTGATTTGGAATTCGCGTGGTATCTGGTTTGCTTAGTTGTCACCGAGGTGGCGCTTGAGCCGCGGCAAATAAAACCGTATCAGCGACTCTGTGTTTAACAGGCAGCGCGTATCTGACCTGGAAAGCTCGTGATTAACCGCAGACACGTTCAAAAAAAAAACTGGATCCTCCCTTTCGACGTATCATCAGCAAGCTTACCGTTTCCCTATGTTTGCCCCGCAGTAAAAGAGCTGTTGTGCAAGACCCGTGAAACCTACCGATAAATTCTTTCCTTAACAAGTTCTTCTCGGAAAGTCAGCCACAAATGGAACTTCATGCTTGTTCAAACGCTTACGTTATTAACACTTGGTCGAGAACCTGGCATACCTTCGTCAGCGACATCTTCTGTATCCAGAGCTGGGTAAAATACGTATTTTAAATAATAAACAGTAAATGAATATTTTATTTCGGATCGTGCATGTATTTTTAAAAATAAAATATTTTATTTGCTGAAATTTTATGTCCCGTTTAAAATGCTATTTTATTTGAATTCCGAAGAATCTATTATTTCAAATAGTATTTAAAATATTTTCTCTACAAATATTATCCACCTCTGCCTGTATCGAACTCTTTGCTTCGTTGCATGGTTCCTTAACGGAAACAAATATTACGATAATTTCTAATGTGATTTATAGCGTATTCGTTTAATTGCAAATCGAAAACTAACGAACGAAATAAATGGAATGACCTCCGTTCATTAACATTTTTTCCCCCTTTGCTGTGGTCTAGGTTCGACCCCCTGAAATTAAGAGTCCAGATGGTTCGAGTCCACCCCTGATCCATTACGGGTTTTCAAGCGTTCGAGAATTTACATGACCCTCGCTAATCCCCCCACCTCTCACCCTAGACTCATTTCGCCCATATTGCGTTCCGTACTTACGACGCGTTTGCATGCGGTCTGGTCACTTCGACACCGTCAAACTTTCGACTTCTATTTTATTCTCGCAGATCTGCGCAATTTCAATGGTCTCTCCACCCCCAATGTTCTTGTACGTTTCTTCGACGCTCTGTACATTTCCACCGGGGAGGGTTCCTAACCGTACTCGTTTCAGAGCGGAACACTCGTTCAGAGTTGTTCCATCTATTGTTTATCTATCGACTTGATAATCAAATTTACATAAAATAATTTTTGAAAAAAAAATATAACCGACTTGGAAAAATATTAAAATTGCACTAAAAAGTATGAAATATCTTTCTTTTCCTTACTTCTATTTCATTTGTATTAAATGATATTCGATAATATATTATATTTCTATTTTCTTTATATTAAATTATGTTAAATAACCTTTTCGTAGTCGGCGCAAAATTAAACATTTTCAATTCCTGCTCGAGTTAGTTTTCGGTGAAGGCGGCAATGTTGAATGCTGTTGATGTGTACATGTATGCTGTCTACGTGAAAGATTGAAACGATTAAAAATACACGATTAAATAATAAATAAATATATAGTATTAAATTAAAGATACTACGATTAAAGATACACGTGAAGTAGGAATCTCTACTATAAACAAATATACTTGTTAAACATCGTTCAAGTGTTTCGCGCACGCTATTATGATTCAGGGATGCCAGCCTTAGCGTTAGTCTATAAAAGAAACGATATAATCGCGATTCGTCAGGCGTTGGGCGAGGACCCCCGAATTATTCGTCCCGTTGCGAACTCATCTTTCTTCATCCCGGCTTCCACGGCGTGTAACGCTTCTACTTATCAATATTAAGTTGCCTATTGGGAGATAGAATGACGTCAACCCACACGAGACCCGATGTCCCGCATGGCAACTGCCAAGGCGTGTTGAGCTTCAGGACGCAAGGACAAACAGACGCTGCGCATAGCGCACGCGGTGCGTTCAGGAACACATCACACACGCTTCCCTTCCCCGTGCACACAGCCCTCCGTGCTGCGTTTCTTGCTTCACCCTGACTCTCTCTTTCTCCCTTTACCCCCTTTCTTTCTTCGGCCTCCATCCCCCCTACTCCCTTTCGTTTCTTTACACCTTTTGTGAACTCTTCCTCTTTTTTCGAACGCGTTTTCTTTCAATCCCGTTTCCGCTCGTTCGTCCGTAGTTTTCTTGCTTCTCTTTCCCTTGTTCGCCAATTTTTTTCAACTTTTGCTCACCGTTCCCGATGGCGATCTCTTCATTTTTCCTTCATTTTTCCTTCCATATATCGATGCACGAATTCCTCTGTCTAGTCGCGTGACTTTATATCAGTGTCCTGTATCGTTTAGGATTCTCGCGGTCGATATTTTATTTTCCTCCGCCGTTTTCTCCGTAACCTTTTCTATCTTCGCTTAGTCGCGGCACATTTTTCTAGACTTTGTCTTCTATCGATATTTTCATCCTCTTTCCTTTTTCATTTTTCCCGCGCGCGCATTCTGTCTCTCTTTCCCTCGACGGTGGCCAGAGTCGAGGGACGCCGTCGACCAGCACGCATCATCGCCGGCTGAAAGAGACGAGAATCGTTCGTCTCGTCTCGTTTCGTTTCTATGAACGTGGCAGCTGTCTTCTATTTGTCTTTCTCTCACACTGCCGCGCGAATCGTCGCGGGCAGACGGTGTCGCTGCGAATCGGCGTTTCTTCGAATGAGTGCGTGGTCGCGACAGGATGCTCTTTAATCCCACTGTGGGACTGATAAAAATGTCTGCCGATTCGCAGATGTGCTTAGGTTGCGTTATCGTGCTTGGCCCATTTGACGCGCTACGCCCGTTAAATGCTATTATTGATTACGGACAGAAATCGTGATAATCGTAATCACTGATCGAGTAATCACAGAGTAGCATTACATAGACTGCTTTCCGCCACAGTTTTTTCTCCGCAACAGCTTTCGATAACGTCGATATTTATGGAGTTACGCGAGTGGACTCCAGTTATCGCCGGCCACCCCCCCATAACCCATTCGTGAATGTATATCTTCCGTGCTCGCAGCTTCGAAACAACCAGCAACGACCTGTTAACGTGGGCACGTGGTTTCTTAATACGATAATTAACAGCGACAGCGAAACGAGACTTGATCATTCGATCATTAGCACGCTTGAAACAGCACACGCTAATACGTGGACTAAAGATCGATTCAGAGTATACGACACGTACCGGCACCGACACCACGAAACATTCACACACGCGTTTTAACACGTTGACTGCCAGATAAATATTCTCGATGATTTCTGCTAGGATTAAATATTATTTAAACTATCGGAGACTACATAATCAAACGTTTATCGTGGTATTTATTATTGTAACTTCATCAAAATTCATTTCCTTTCATGCTTGACTTTCAAAATTAATTGTTTTACTTCTTCAGTGAAAAGCACTGTCACCCCTATATGGGTGACGTGGCGATCAACGCGTTAATTGAACTATTCACACTTAACAGACACCGACCTGAACGTTCCGTCGACGGGAATAGTGTGAGTAGTTCCATTAAAACGCGTGTTTGAATGTTTTGTCGTGCCGGTACGTGTCGTTGCCGAAACGTGACGTTCCGTGTCGTATAGTCTGAATCGACCTTAACACGTAGAATAAACCTTTATATAATTATTTAGAATTTATTTCTACCGTGTTCGTCGATCAGAGTTCGAGAACTTCCGAAAAAAATACGATACAGGAAGAGCGTAATGGACTCCGATTTTTTACCATTTACCGATCCCCAGACACGAATCCAAAACGGACATCGAGTACCGCAATTCGATCGGTAACTCGCTGTCTTCGAAGCGCAACGCGTTAATACCAGCGAAATTACGGGGTTCCTTGTACGAATACCAACAACGCCACGGTCCATGGGTTCTCAATCGCTTTGTGCCAATCGAGACGGTAAGCAAAGACGAACAAAGTGTTTATTTAGATATAAACGTTGAATAGCGAATAAACTATGCATCGTTTGTTTATTCAAATTAAAGAAAGTATCGTTATTTTGGACCGACTCGTGCTATAAAATTACGCTTCGCGTTGAACGAATAACGTACCGAGTAACTGTTTTATCGACCAAACGTTGAGAATAAATCGCGATACCGTATTTTTTTTTTTTTTTTATATGGATTTATTTTACGTCGCATCTACCGCATGGTAATTAGCGACGAATTCGATTGGGTTTCTGGTGGTGCTATATACTACTGTAGCGTTCGGTGTCCTTCAGGTAATTGATGGACCATCAATGATGGTATTTTGCATATTTTCCTGGGATGTTAGAGCTGTTTCTGGATCCAGATTTATACTTCCTCCTTTGTTGATCAAATTTGCTGCATTCGTATAGTAGGCGGTCAGTTGTAATTTCCTTATTGCAGGAGTCGCAGTGGGGAGGGTCCGTTTTCTTGAATATGTATTCGCGTGTGATTTTTGAATGTCCAGTTCTCAATCTAGTCATTACCGTGTTTTTATTCGTCGTCTGTTATTCGAATAAACTTTTACCGATCCGAGAACGCACTGTCCCGAAACGAATGAGAACCCGGAAGGCGGACCACCGCTCACATCAAAGGGAAAAACCTGTCTGCATCGTGAAACGACCTGCATCCATTCTCGGACGTATCGCTGCGCCTTCTACGGACGTATACGGCGTCTCTTTCATTCCGGGTCTACCGTAGGAGGAATTTCATGCCGAATAGACGGCTAATTTGTCTTATTCCTGCTTCTAGCGCGCGACGCTACGCAACGACAGCTCGATCGTATATTTTTTAATGACGTTCCACGGCGGACCAATATCCAAGGAACGTGTATTTATTCTAGCACAAGGTTAACATGATTTCTGGAATTTTGAAATACGAGTACGGAATGAGTTCCACTGAAACAATAAAACGAACGCTAGCGCCGCGTCACGCGAGCGCTGATTTTCTGTATAGGGGAGGAATCGTCTTTTCTTGCATCTCGCCGCTCATTGTGATCGGGAGTCAAAGGATATTGCGCCATCTGGCGCGAGTCGAGTAACATACGAGCAAAGAGCCGTGTAATCTGTTCGACAATATCGTCGATTCGCAGGAAGAGAAAACAAGAAAAAAAAAAAAACAAAAAAAAAAGAAAACAATAAATTCAGCATAATTTTTCGCGCTTCCCTAAGCGCTACGCGTATGAATGGGTGATTCCCTTTTCTTTTTCTTTTTCTTCTTTTTTTTTAGCTTAATTTTTTTTCTTCATTCGGGTCCATGTCTCGGGATCAGCCCAAAGAATTTCGTGACCTGTTCCACGAGCGTTGCATTCATTTCCATGTTCTATGTATTTAGTGTTTACGTCTACGTCGTATCCGGTCGTTTGAATAGCTGACAAAAGCGACCGAGCTAGCGAATGAACTAGACGTTCGTATCACTTGCCTTTAGCTACTTTTTTTCTATCCACTCGCACGTCTATGTCTGTAGGGCTCGGTCGTGCCATGAGAACGCACCGTTTAGCGAACCAATTACGTTCAGCGAAATGAATAAGTAGTTCCTGGCTTCGATTAATTGACAGAAAAAGGATATCGACACCATCGATGGAACGAAGGGTGGAGAGCTATCGGGATCGTCTTTATTAGATTTAAATCCAGCGTGGAAGAGGATCGATGTCGACTTCACGTGGTCCTCTTTTGTTGGCTTTTCGCGTTTCAAGAGCCGATCGGTTCTCGGAACAGAACGGCGAAACCGCGAGGCCTTGCGGAGACTTTTACCACATGGACCCTTTCCTCTCGCCTCTTCGTCTACCTCGTATCTTCTCTTCTCTTCCGTGTCCCCAGCCTCCTTCGTTGTTCCTCTTCGTCCTTCTCCGCTCTTCGTTTATTTTTCTCGCTGTGCCTCGGTCCGAGACGCAACGACCGCGCTTAAAGGTTAATTCACATCGGATCGATGCCGCGCGCGATATGGTTCGAAGAATTCGCATAATCGTCGTGGATTCCGCGATTTCTTTGACGCAAGAGCTACCTCGAACATGACCAGTTCGCGTTCGTCCTCCTATACTCGTTAGGGATAATTATAGATCGTGGCGTTCCGTGTTCCGTGCACCACCGATGACCCATGCTGAACTACTTTTTACGACATATACAGTGGGTATATGTACACCGATCAATTTCCAAAAAAACCTGTGCAAAATTGTTACTTATTAAAATGTTACTTATTAACTTATTTTTTACACACAATGACATTCTACATATTCTCGGTAATCTCTAGAATAGATAGAGTACAAAAAGAAAATAGCTATTTATGTAAGTTACGAAATTAACAAATAAAAAACACAATTAATCGATAGAAATATTGAAGCAATAAATATTCGCACAACTGTTTAAATGTACTTTACTGGAAATACGATGTCTTCTAGTTCGTACGGAGCAATAAACTAACGCGTTTACGTTACAAACTCCACTGTAAATGGTTCGTCCTAAATAGACCGCGGATATTTATGCATTTATAGGAAAGTTGAACGTGCAAGAAATTACAGAATGCAAACAATATGCAAGATTATAAAAAAGATTGAAAGTAACGTTCGTGTTGTAATATTTGCAGAATAAAATAAATTCCTATTTAGGTTCAATTTTTCTAGGTACGTTCGCGAACATTTTATTTTGCATAAAGTTTTTTGGGAAATTGATCGGTGTACGAATACATTCTACACCCATTGTATGTAGGAAGTGACTGTATCGACGCACTATAAATAATTACGACCGTGTTTAGGTTAGCAATCTTCATACTTCATACGAAGCGTGTATATTAGAAATAAAATTTTATTCGAAATAACGAATGAAATGTTCCTCGTCTCTGTTTGTCTGTGCTCGCCGTACATTTTGATTACCTATCGGTTTTCTATGCTACATCGTTCCTGTGCAGCTTTGTCCAATGCCACGTGTTACGCTTTTCCACTTCCTCCGTGATACGATGGCGTCTCCAGTTTTACGATCGTCGGAGGATAGACAGGCTGTTTCTTCCCCGACACCTGCATTTGTATCGTGAGAATAGTTCGTTTCATGCGAGGTAACCTTGTTTTCGAATTACCGAATTCTTTGTTGTCAAACAGAAACTGTTTGCCTACACCCAGAGGAGGCGCCTCGAGACGATCGTTTTCGAAGGCAGGCTCGACCCGCCTCGCCGTCGATTTCGATATGACCGTTGTATCGACAAATCCAGATATTGTTTGAAGTAGCTGTTCTACACGTGTGTCGCACATTGTGGCATTGCGTAAACGATGCCTTTTGTATTTCGTTACCAATGGAACAGTGGAACAAACTTGGTTGAAAAATCAACATCGACTGTGAAATGGGATAGTGGTTCTCAAGCCTTCGCAAGCCGATGACAGCTTCACCGATCGTAAGCCTATTGATACTGGTGCGAGATACAGAATGCAAAAACGTATACAATATTAACGATGAAGTATTAGGGGGACCAGAAAGTAATGTCGTTTCTTTTACATTAAATTCAAACAAATAAATTCACGATATGTTTTTATTTTTAATCAATTGTGTAATTGTCCTCGTTATCAATAACCTTCTGTCACATCTAGCGTGCAAATTTTCAATACCTGATCGATCAAAATCGATTGGTGCACGGTGAGCTGGTAAATAATGAACAAGTATTTGCATTCGCAGAAACGACATTACTTTCTGGTCCCCCTAGTACATGTTACACTGTTTAGAACATAAGATATATTTTCATTTGAATCTCAATTCTTGCCTGAACCTGTAAAAATATGAATTCGCATAAAATCCGCAGTCTACTAATAAGAACCGATGGGATCAGCCATCGTAGCCCCGCAGCGAGAATCGTGTCGGATCGTTCGTAGCCGCCCATCGATCCTGACCTCACGTATCTACCAAGAGTAGGTGGGTCGAATTGTAAATATTTTCCCCGAGCCAGGTGATCGTTGCATTTTTTTTTTTATCATCTCAAGGCCACCCTTTAAGGTTGGACAAGCCTTTATTGGCGTGTACCTCAACGTTGAAGAGAGCCCTACAGTCCTGATAGCGCTTCGATAAACATTCTTCGAGGTCGAAATTGAAGATACTCGATGATAGATATAAATTATTATTAGGTTGTTCTAAAAGTTTCTTTCGTGAGTTGCATTCAATTATTTTCTGTGCCAGTGTTTATATAAATAGACAATCTAATTTCTTAGACATTGATGCTGTAACAGTAACGGAGCGAAATGAATTGTACAAAATTTTGTAATTTAACATAAAACATAAAATATTGTGTACGTATTAATTATCAATAAAACGAAAGAAACTTTTCGGACAACCTAATATATGCACGTTAAAATAAATTTACTCGATTCATGTAAACTTGGTTAAAATTCATGTATCTTATTATTATAAAATTTGATATATTAACTACTTCGATCCGTAAGAGAAATCGAGTAGATCTAAACTTGATCGTAAGTAAATCTACGCTTAGGCGAGTCGTGATCCCTGTTCAACGAGTTGGAAAAATTTGTCACCGGACCGCTCAATCTTTTGTTACATAATACCCAGGACACCCATGAAGATTCGATATCTATGAACACGAATGTATGCATTACTTTACAAGATATAAACTAGATATAAACTTGGTTAATATTAAAATGAATGTCGTGATTAGGATTTCCTTAAGAAACTAGGCATTTCCTTCAACTCTGATCCTGCCAGATGAAAAAAACTTCCTGTTACGCAAAGACAGCTGCAGCGCGCACACCAAAAAGTAGAGGATCGTTTCCGAAGAATGTGGAGGTCGCATTAAAAGAAAACAGTCTTTTACATTTAGCTTATGTAACCAATTTAACGGAGGATGGCCATCGCTTACGCAGTACGTGTAATTGGACCATTATCTTTAATAATTATACTTAACATATTTTCTCTACAAATATTACCCACCTCTGGTTACAATCATTATAAAATCAAAAGGAAATCCCACGAAGGATGTATCGTATACTTATAAATTAATGTAAATTTCTTTTATTTTTATTTTTTTTTTAATCAAGTTTTAAAAATTTAACAGTTGTGCGAATTCTTATTGTTTCAATATTTCTATCGATTAATTGTGTTTTTTATTTGTTAATTTCGTAACTTACATAAATAGCTATCTTTTTTGTGTGCTCTATCTATTCTAGAAATTTCCGAGAACACGGTAGAATGTCATTGTTTGTAGAAGATAAGTTAATAAATTACATTTTATATAGTTTTTTTTGGAAATTGATCGGTGTACGAATACTTTCTACACCCACTGTAGATGTCACAGGCTGTTTGGAGAATACGGATAGGGAAAATAGATTAAAAGTCACCTTGCTCTCGAACGATACACGCCGAATACCGCGTGCTGGTCCTGTCAAGGGGCGGGGGGGTCGCGATTGCTTTGGCAAATGAGCGAGGTATGGGCCAGTGTTTTGAAAACAAAGGACAGATGCGATGCCTGTGAGAACGTAGTTTAATACCGGTGAATACTGAATACTTCTCGCTCGGTGCACGCCTCAGGGTGCGTCCATATAGTTGTTCGCGGAATACTTTCCCACCGTGGAGTTTTTAGCTGGAGCCTTACTCCGGCGGTATACGCTGTTTCTCAATATGTGGGAAGCACTGCAGGGATGGATGCAGCCTCCGAAAATAACAAACAATGTTTGCGACTCGCTGTACATCTAACCTTTTCGCCCCTTCAGCGCTACGTAGCAGTCCACGCTACGTGCCTGATACCGTTTAAGGGGATATCCTGAATCAGGTCTAAAAAAAGCGGTTTTCATGAATTCTTTTAGAATGGAAAACAATAATTAATTCTATCGAACGTTTTATCTTATTTGCATAGATATTCGAGTAGTCTGTAGAAATTGTTTCAACAAGAAATATTCAAATTGAGTCGACTGTGACGCACATTTGTAGAGCACCTCACAATTAAACCCTTTTTCTTTTTATCAAGTTAAACTAAACTTGAACTTAACTTTTTGACCCGAACCCCAAACTTTTTCATCGAGTTAAAATGATTTCGTTCGTCCAAAGAACTCGTTCTTATTTTTCAAACTAGCAGTAATTTCACATTTCACCATTTTTGCGGGATTTTCCTAGTTCACGTAGAAGAAAAATGTATGAAAATGAAAATTTCTTTCGATTTTCTTTCTGTCGAATCAAAATTACGACCTGCATCATTCCCGCCAATCGGAGGTTTTAATCGCAAGGTGTCCTACAAATGTGCGTCACAGTCGACTCAATTTGAATATTTCTTGTTGAAACAATTTCTACAGACTACTCGAATATCTACGAGAATAGTATAAAAAGTTCGATGGAACGAATGATTTTTTTCCATCCTAACAAAATTCACCACAAAAACCGCTATTTTTTAGACTTCTCAATTTTAGCGAACCTTCGTGTCTTCTACATTTCTTCCGCTAGCATTAATTCAGAAACAAGGAAGGGCGAACGAAAGGAGCTTTCGTCACAACATCGCCGTTTGACTGCTTTTTTCGTGGAGCTGAATGACTATAGGCGCCTTCGCGTACCCGACCAACACACTCTCGTCCACACGCATACCAAGCACGCAGGGACAAGCCCGAGTTTCATCGCGCCCTCCATAGCCATCTCTTCGTCCCGTGGCTTCCCTGTTCGTCCCTTCCCCGCTCTCCGACCGTACCTTTCCCCTCCCTTCCACACGTTGCCAACAGCCCAACACGAGAGAGCAAGGGATCGTGTCCGCGCAGGCTGGCAAGCCAGCCGGTACCCTCAGTTCAAATCTAAACGCCGACCTGTCCAGACCCGCTCCGCGCGACTCTGCTCGATTTTGGGCGCGCGTCGCGACACCACCAACGCACCACGTTATGGACAGCACCGGTGGTAACTCGAGAATCGATCGAGATAAACGCTGATAGCATCGGCGACCCTCGTCTCGATATCGGAACCGTTCCCGAATATTTCCTCTCGACTCGTTTCGGGCGACAACGCGCTTCCCTTTTCCTCGTTGGAGCGAATGCACTGTCGCGACGCGTGCGCCCAAACTTCCCTCCTCCCTTCGCTGTACTCGTGAATCGATCGATATCGTCTCCACTAATTATCCCATCGATATCGGTCCAGATAAGGACTCGATCATCTTACTCGAGACGCACGCCGTGAAAATTTCACGACCTTCGGTGTACGCGTACAAGCTGGACGCCCATAGGCGTTCGCAGCACGCGGCGATCGACCGAGTAGCTATAGGCTCCGATAGCTGTGAAAGGGTTAGCTGACGACCGTGTGTGATACGTGGTGGGAACAACGATCACGAGAGTGCAACTGTTACGAAGAAAGGAGAGGGAGGGACGCAAACGAAGCTCTTATGTTTTTGCGCTCAGCGTGGGGAACACATCCGGAGCTTTACATTGTTAATCGGTGATGCGCCGTGAACGATAGAAGAACAGATTTTCTATCGAACGTGGAGACGTGAATATGTTCGCGTAGGGATTAAAGTTCCGGGAACGGTGCTCGTGTTTGTATACGTTTATCGAGGCTCCGCTGAAAGTATCGACAATGTTTCGCGGTGTCACCACTTAAAGTACCCCAAGTACCGAGAAGCGTGCGTGTCTCGAGGCTCTCCAGTTTTGGATTTTCGAGACCGGATCCGTCCAAGCATACGGGAGCCCCTGACCGCGAGTTTTCCTGGAAGGCTCTACCCGTGAGAATGGATGTAGTGTCGAGTGGAATGCTCGTGCCAGCGAAGCTCGTGGATATTACCTACCACTCATCTTTCTACTCTCCACCACCCACCGAGGCGTAAGTAAACACGCTCTTCTTTATCGGCCGTTCTCTTTTTTCCACTGACATTTCAACCACGCTGAAATTCCAAGCAACGATTCAATTTTTCATACTGCTTCGCGCAGAGAGGTTTCAAAATCTAAGGAGGCTCTAGCGCAAATCGAAGTAACACCAAGAAAATTATAAAAATTTGTACACCGGTTAGATTTTATCACAAAAACAACCACACATATTTTAGGAATGGTACCTAAAAGTTAAGAAATAAATGTTTCAATTTTTCACTTTTTAACGTGGGCTCTTACGGGATCTCGATCTGACAATGCTATAAGATATACTAATCTCGTGAAAACGAAGAATTACTTCTTACTCGATACGACGTCGTTCTCTATTTGGACATTAGACCTTTTTCGGCATGGATATGCCTACTAAAAATTGGCATGGAATTTCCAGACAACCCGATAATTTGAGAAGGGTGGCTCTTTCTCTGAAAATGTTTGACGAAAGATTATATCGTTACTCTTCGTTCGGAGTATGGCGATACGTGTTCTAAAACATTTGCCTCGAATAACGGAAGTCCCCGTTTCGGTACCGATATCAAAGGATGCTGCCTTATCGCGGGATAGATTATGATGACTGACTAGCAAACGCATGAGTCTCCATCTCGTCGTATTCGTGCACGAATCTGTTCGTAATTTATTTCAATCAACACGTTCTTAATAACAACGATATCGGCGATTCCTGTTTTAACGAAAAATGCCTAGATAACTTTCGTTCGTTGTTCGAGGTTTTTGTCCAGAGAAAGAAATGCCGTGGCCATCTCTGACGATTACGAATGCGTTACGAGAGCCAGAAAATAATTATTCAAAAAGTCAGCCACAGTAGGTAGCGGTTTCGGGTATGGTCGCGGGGAGGGAGACAAACACGCAGGCAGGCAGAAAAGAAAAGCAGCAAGCACAGAGAGGCACCTTCGAAGGAACCTCCGACTATCCCTCGTGTTGTTGCCTAGCAGATATCCCCGCTTATGTTCGTTTATCGCCCGAAGCCAGGGGGACAGACTGGGCCTATACATACATATATGTATTACACACATACATATACATACACATATATACATATATATACATACACATATATACACATATATATGTATGTATGGATATGTATATATGTATATATATACACACATGTATATATATATATATATATTCTATGGACCTCCTCTCTCGCAGGTCTATAGCCGGGACGACTCGTTCTCGACTAAGGAGATTTAAACCCGGTTTCGGATCGAACCCGTTGAGAATTCTCTTGTCGTTTATTTCGTTTCCCAACCGGACGAGTTCGCTGTGTCCTTTAACTGGCCGGTATGTTAACTATTCTCTGTATTAGCTTAAACCCTTTCTACCCAAATGACGTCCGCTAACTTTAACCTCAATTCAACCCAAAGTGCTAACATCAACGAAGTATCGAATTCTATTAATTGTATCCGTTTAACTATATCGCTACTCGCCATTCGAATTATCGACTCGCGATATCGGCATCTGTTTATATGGACTCTATTTAAATATTATAAAAAACGTGTCCTCTCGTTAAGAGGACAGTGGCATCATCCATCTGGTTTAGGTTTATTTATTGTAACGTGTAAAATTAAAGTTGTCACGGAACCTGATTCCCGACTTTTTATGCACGAACCGAGACCCGGCGGGGAAAAAATAGAAAAAGTAGATCTGGTGAATCGAGATTCCGAACCTGTTGAACGTGCGAGATAATTTTGAGTAAAAAAAGAAAAAGAAATGAAAGAGAAAAAAATCAAGGTCGTAGACGGAGGCAACAAAGCCGCCTGAATTTTTAACAGTTCGCACCTAGGCGAGATCCCGGGAAGGCAAGGTTCGTTAAAAGCGTGAAACGCGGAAACCATTAATCGTTTCTCCATAAAGATCTCTGCGCGTTCCCTCTCGATGGGAAACATTTTATTTCGATGATAGGCGACAAATGGAAACGGTTTTACGAATATCAAACGTCTTCTATTCGGCCATGAATTTTGCCCATTCTCTCAATCTTCGAACGGGTGTGATTGACTCTTATTCCGTTTATTAAAACTACCGTTTTCCTTGATAAACGTTCTTTACGAAACCAAGGTTTACTATCGTCTTTGTAAAAGTTTTCAAAGTATCGTCTTCCTTTTATTTCTGATTCTCTCATTAATTGAGTATCATTTATTTTATTAAATTTTTCTTTTGCGACTGACAAATGTTGCGAGCACAAATCATGGAACGGTATTCCCGTATCAATTGTGCGTCCTGATGTCGCAGCTATTTTTGCTGCCATGTCTGCCTTTTCATTGCCTGTAATTTCCCTTATGGGCTGGGATCCAAATTAACCGAATGATCTTTCCTTCTTTTGAGTTTAAATATCATTTTTCCTTAATTCTTTGGGCTATAGTTGATTTTTTTTTTTTTGCAAAATTGGCTTTGTTTTTTAAGGCTGTTAATACACTGAGAGCGTTCGAAAAGATTCTTCATTGGTCCACTTTTTTGTATTATTTCTATTGCTTCCAGTAATGCCACTGTCTCGGCCGTGAAAATGGAAGAAAAGTCTGGGAGTTGAAAACTATCGCTGAAATCCTCGTCTTCGCACCGAATCGCGAGTGATTCAAAAGTTCACGCCGTCTCTAGTATCGACGTGTTACAGAGCCGAGATCGCTGGCGAATGGCAGACGATCGTACTCTCGACTCGTCTAATGTATCGATCATTCCCTAGGAAAACCATTCTTTGATCCGCGAAACGCTTTTTACGCGCTTTTTGACGCAGGATGCCACTCGGCACAGACAGAATAGGACAGGAAACGCGTGATTGGGTTTCTTAGCGACGCTTCGGATTTATCGGTTGCCAAGGGGAAACCCATTGTCCGTAGGGAGATTTTGCGAAAGATTCGAGAATACCATTAGATATTTTAGAATGAAACTTGCATAACGTGTTGCGTGTCCGGTGACGACTCACGGCGTTTATTCAAGGATCTATGCAACGATAGAGGACGCGTTGGTTATAACGAAAAGAATTTATTTCTTAAACTTGGCGACCAGTTCGATTCTCGGATATCCAAACACTATTTGGGTACATAATGAGATTCTCTCGTACGTTTCACACCTATTACTGTTCTGATAGGGTCACCGATCTTCGCCGTGACGCTCTTTCTCCTCCAGTAAGATACAGTGGATGTAGAAAGTATTCGTACATCGATCAATTTCCAAAAAAAACTATGTGAAATTGTAACTTTCTACACCCACTGTATGTTTCGTATTAACGATCCATGGGGCGACCATCGTTAACCGAAACAATTCGAAACCTCTTCATAGAAAAATACACAGATACGCGATCGTTTTCTCTGCGTGCGGTCCTTTCTAAAAAAGAAATCTCCCAGCGTGCAACTGCGTGGCTCGGTGCAAGCAGAAGCGCACACGATTGATAGTAAAGTTAGAAGGCTCCCGCGGTGTCATACAGCGATTCTAATTTTAGAGTAAACCGGCCGCGTCACCTGCACTTTTCGCAGGATCGTATACTATTGCTGTATATATTAACCATAATTATGTAGCATTATACGTAATTAAATATTAGGTTGTCCAGAAAGTTCGTGCCAATTTCTAAGAAAAATTCAAAGGCATATAATATATATACATATATTTATTGAATTACATAGGTGCCATACTTATTGCATATACTATTGCTATATATATATTGACCATAATTATGTAGCATTATACGTAATTAAATATTAGGTTGTCCAGAAAGTTCGTGCCAATTTCTAAGAAAAATTCAAAGGCATCTAACATATATACATATATTTATTGAATTACATAGGTGCCATACTTATTGCATATACTATTGCTATATATATATTAACCATAATTATGTAGCATTATACGTAATTAAATATTAGGTTGTCCAGAAAGTTCGTGCCAATTTCTAAGAAAAATTCAAAGGCATGTAATACATACATGTATACAAATAATGTATACAAATAATGTATACATGTATTTATTGTATTACATTGGCGCCATTTCGTTCCACAACCGTTCCACCGTTTTTCATGGACGTACACGTGTTATTTGTTTTCAACCATTTCGATATATTCAGACCTGTGTGCCACCTACCAAAAATCGGCATGGACTTTCCGGACAAGCCAATAGTTTAATCTGACTCGATACGTGACACTAAAGATCTGTTGAAATAAAATTAAAAAATTTGACTTGTGAGATCGGTGGTCAGTCCGTTTTTTAAATTCGATGACGTGGAGTATCCTCCCGGTTGACAATTAAATAACCGTTTAAGCAGCTGCGCTTCTTTTAAAAGCCTTTGACGGACAATAATGAGAGGCAACGACCATCAGATGGAGGGAAAGAGAGACCGCGACCCCAAGATACGCCGGGTAACAAATTTTGTAGGGATTCCAGTTGCTCGCGACGAGATTCGCGAGCGTGGCCCCTCGAAGAATATCGTGTCCCCCCTCTGGAGGAGATGAAACGACCTTTCTCTCTTGGCAGTCCCCTCAGTTTTCCTCTCTCTGTTCGTGTATCGTATCATTATTTTGGATGTCGGGTTCGGTACACTCATTGGAGGGTCGACGACGCCGGATCGTGTCTCGGGGTGCGCGAAGGGCGAGCCTGATTTCCAGCATCTGCTCCAGTCAAGAAAGACCGCAGTCTGGAACGACTTTGTAGACGAGAAGCCTTTGCATGCGCCTTCTCTTCTCGTCTGCGACGCCTTCCTATGTTCTATTGAGTCTTCCAAAAGCACGGGAGCATATGTTTTGGAATTGTTCGGGGCTCGGGGGACGGTTAAATGATAGACCGACGCCAGGCTTCTCCTTCGCCAGCGACACGATCAATTCTAATGACCTCTTGTTGTCGAGATATCCAATGCTCCCCTGAATCCTATAATGGCGCAGTCATTTTGCAAATTGTATTTTCCTTTTATTTTCGGCTCGCGTTCGTTCGTGGTATTCCTCGGCGGTCGAGCAATCGTCGCGAGCTTTTGTTCGAGCGGGATCCGAGCACGTGCTGATCGGCCATCGGAAATTCTGATCGATCGCGAGTCGAAGCCACGAACCGATGGGTTCATTTCCTGTTCGCTTCGTACGCGTAGAACCATCGTTCCTTGGGTTATTGCTTGCGAAGTGCGAATTAATGGAAATGGTTTCGAGTTGTTCGAGTTGGAACGAAGGAAATTTTGTTTATTTAATACAATGAATTGCCTATAAAGTAATTTAGAATTTAAGGAATATCCAGTAAAAATAGGGAATCAGTAAATAAATGTTGTAATAATAGCGAATACAGCTCATGTTGATAAAACGTAGCGAAAGTGCGCAATAACGTAGTATGTGTCGTGTAAAATAATATCGATAGATGAAGGGTTTAGTTTCATTTTTACTCCATGATATGTTGCTATTCATCTAAATACTTTAATTCCCGTTGGAACGGCAATAATTATTGTGGCAGAAGTAAAATAAGCGCGTGTATCAACATCTAAACCTAAACCCAAGGAAACCACCCCTCGTCCTCCATCCTTGATCACATCAAATTCCTGATCGCTGTATATCGAGTCGTACAAGTAACCATGTATCAGCGATCCCTCCTCGTAGGACAGCGGCGTGGGACCCCCTGTTTGGGGGTAGATGGCAACCCCGATACTTTCGCGGGGCCCTCTAATCAGCCAGTCTTAGCAAGGTGCGCGCGGATCACCTAGTCGACGAGAGATCGACCGATGGTCTGTTCCGATGCAGCCTCGTTTCCCACGGTGGAATTAAAGATTCACGAGGAGAAAAAAAATACCCATCGCACTTGTCATGGGAACGAGCACCGGGTGGCTCCTCGCTCGATTTACAATTGGTCGACGCGCGCTTACCGCGGGGGGAGGCGAGGCGTGGTGCTACGAGCACCTCGAACGACGAGGGGGATGAAACTCGAGGGACTTCCCCCCTAGTATTTTTTTTTCTTTCTATTTTTTCTTCGCCTCGAAGGGGCACGAGAATTTCCCTTCGCTTTTACCTCTGGCACTGCTTTCACGGAGGCGCATGCTCTCGTGTGACATGTGCGCGCTTTAGGGGTTGCGCTTAGTCGCTCAGACGAACCCTGGAGAGGACATTAGGTAGACAATGCCACCATTAACCGGTTTCATAATTCGATACGAGATTGTCAATTTTCGGACACTCGCGACCCTTACATAATTGAAATTTTAGACTTTCGTTCGGTGACTTTCTGAGGTAAATATCGTTTATTTGCGAAGAAAAATCATACAACGTGATCTGTTAGAATTTTAATGGCAATCGAGTTCAGGTAGGAAAATAACGAGTGAATGTTTTTTATAAGCTACTATTTAAGAAAAAATGGAGTACAGTTTCGCGTAACGAATCATCCGGAAGTGAGGGAACAGTAAAATCCGTGGCAATTGGCGGTTCGGTGAAGCGGGCAGAGCTCGACACGTGCATCATTGCATACACGTGCATCCACATGCATGCGTCATAGGAGCGGGTGCGCATGCTCGGGGAGCGTTCTATCGGGGGAAAGTTTGGCAGTGCGAGGGCATCGAGGCAGGTGGTAGCCAGATGTCTCTCGTAAGGACTTTCTACCCTGATGTCGTTGCCTGGTCGTTCGCTGGTCGTGCGGTACCCCGTGCATATACGTGCGTGCTCGCGACTATGCATCCACGAGTATTTCCTATCCTCTCCTGTCGGGGTGCACCCTATATATGCTCGTCGAGCCTGTCTGAACCTGCTCATGAATCGATTATGGATATCCCGTTCCTTTTCAGGGGAAGGGTACTCGAATCTCGCGGAGAACGCGATTTTAAATTAAATAACTTAGGTAAATACTAATAATTTTACTGTAATAAGGGTTGGTTTAACCCTTTGCGGTCCGAATTTTCTGATTTCGATACATTTTTGTCGAGCCTCACTCGACATAGGACCGCAAAGGGTTAATAACCCGCTACGAATATCGATAACCAAAAGTAGGTCTAAACACGTGTCTCAGCGAACGACTACAAGTACCCCAACATCCCTGAATTTACACCAAGTACCGCTAAAGCGTGGTATGCCACGCTACTTACCCATTACGAACAGGCAACAGCCGACAAAAAGCGTAACGCTTCGAGATCCGTGGATAATCGAGCGTTCGATGACATAACGAGTTGGGTCGTTGAGACAAGAGCAAGGTAATCATATCGCGAAGAATTACTCAATGAACCGTGGCTCGCTGTACCCGACGTCTAGCAGTCGACGTGATTCATGAATGACATTAAGAAAGCCTCCGCGAGCCCGACGAGGTGATAAGACGAAAAAAGGCTGAATGGAGGCGAGGGCATTAGGAGAATATACGCGGAGACGAGTCAAGATCAAGGTCGACGCGTTTTGGAATCTTCGCTCGGACCGGTCGGCGAGATTCCAACGAAACGTGCTCGAAAAAGAAATGCAGCGCAACGAAGCAGCAAAAATTGTTCCCGTCTTAATTTTCCTAGTTCTGTTAAAACAAGGATCGGTTCGAAATGTTCGTTCCGTTTAAATGCATCGTAACTAAAGTATAGACATGAAAGTAAAATAACTAGAGTGGTAAGGTAGGTTTAGACGAAGACGTCGAAAAGAAAATTTTTGGACGGGAGAAATTAAAAATATAGAAATGAAGGAAACGAAAAAGATAAATATATTTGTTAAGTGCTGAAAGGGGAATTAGAAAGTGGCATGAACGTGGGAAGTGGGATGAACGCGCCCGTACCCGTTCCACTAGCAGTGACTGTGATGGTTGACTTGTCGTCGTTTCTACTACTTGACCGACGCGTTTCGAAAGTGTCGTTGAATTATCGCTAGATCGCGGATATTTAAACGATGTAATACGTGTCCCTGACTCTCTTGGGTCATCGTGGCGCGTGCAAGAAGAAAAAATAGTCTCCTTGATCCTTGACGCGTGTTAAAGGCAGAAATCGAGGAACGCAAGAGTGCATCGTGCTCGGTTCTCTCTCGTGGTCCGTGGCGTGTGCGGCGAGGGGGTGGGCCGTGGGGGTAGCAGCTGACGACCAAGGAGGAATGGATCCCTGCACCTGGTCTCTAACTTTGGAAAATCGACGAAGGAATCAATTGTGTAGACGTAGCACGCGACCGAAAGGACTGCGAACGATAACAGTTGCATTGACCCTCGGTCTTGACCCGTTACTCGAACCAAACGTCGACCTTTCAGATAACTCCCATCGAATCTGTTGCACTGACGGATGGCTTCCGTTGTGTTAAGACATCCTATCCACCTAAAACGCATTATTTTAATGAATTGAATGAGAATGGAAAAAAATACTCGAGATACTCTTTAACCCATCCAGTACCACGCGGTACCACCAGTGTTACACATCGGGAAACTTTATATGGGATAGTAATTCGAACGTTGACCTCTGTGTGGTCATCGCGGTTCCCTGTTATCGCTGAACCACCATAAGACGTCTCGTCTCGCTCTACGAACTCTCCATGTTAAAGTCTGGTTTCTTCTGAGCACAGGAAATTAGAATTCCGACGACCACGAGTGTTCTACTCTGTCAATAGTCTCAATCACACGAATTTCTCCTAAAAAGTACACTCGAAATTTTGCTTGGATGTTGATACGTTCGTTGTTAGGTCGTAAAGTAAAAAAAAGTCGGGTCTCTTGGTCGGTAAAACTTTCTCGTGGAAGGAGCGGCAGGACGATACGATCTCCGGCGCTGTAGGTGCCGTCTGGTTTTCCCGGTGAAACCATGACCATGGGTCTGGGACGATGGACATTGCTCACGAAGGGACATCGGGTGGTACGCGCGGCGCGCAATGACCTTATTGTTGCGTGACGGACAACAGACGGACGGAAGGAAGGAAGGAAGGAAGGAAGGAAGGAAAGAAAAAGGACTGCTCTAGCCGTAGGGCCGCTGCTTGTCAAAGGGGGAACGGAGCACGGCAGGCAAGAACCAAGGAAGTGGCCGAAAAGAGGGGAAAGTTCGGAACTTCGGCAGATGTCCATAACTCGCGGCACGCATGCTCGCGATGGGTTCATCGTTTCTCTCCCTTTCTCACGAGACGTTTCGATTTTTCGCCGTGAAACTCGTGAACTCGGAGGGGAACGAACGCGTATCGACGAAAATCATTCGGTGAATACGGTTCGTTAACCCTCTTCCCTTGCAGCCAAAGGGACGATATTTATTATCCAAAACGGAAAGATTTCCGTGGTAACGTGGTAGAGATATCAGGTTGTCCAGAAAGTTCGTGGGCAATTTCTAAGAAAAATTCAAAAACACGTTTGAATTTTAATATACAGGGTGTCCCAAAAGTCGGGGAGGAGCCGGAAAGGGGGGGTAGCTGAGACGATTCCGAACAACAATTTCCTTTGCAAAAATGTCGGATGGGGCTTCGTTAAGGAGATATTAAGCGAAAACCCCGACCAATCAGAGCGCGCGTAGCCTTCGCTACCGCGGCCGCTCGAACGGTCTATGCGCGCTCTGATTGGTCGGGGTTTTCGCTTAATATCTCCTTAACGAAGCCCCATCCGACATTTTTGCAAAGGAAATTGTTGTTCAGAATCGTCTCAGCTACCCCCCATTTCCGGCTCCTCCCCGAGTTTTGGGACACCCTGTATATTTATTGAATTACATAGCTGCCATTTTATTCCACAACCTTTCCACTTTTTGAGGGGTGTATGCCATGTTATTTGTTTTCAACCACTTCGATCTATTCAGACCTGTAGCATCTACCAAAAATCGACACGGACTTTCCGGACAACCCGATACATACGGTCGGTAAGTATTCGTAGATTTGTGCCCTCTATACCTATCTCATAAATTTGTCTCGTAAATAAAATGATCGCGTTGCCTGATACGTGTTTCGTTACGAATACTACGTACACGTATAAACATTACACGTGTATGCATTTGTACTGAATAATTCATTCGGAAACGTCGAACCTATCGTGTCATTTAGACAAATTTCTCGATAGACATAGCGGGTACGAATGCTTATGAGATTAACTGTATATCGGTTTTGCAGAGGCGAATTAGGTTCCGATTGTGACCACGCCTGTGTAGTCACCTTAGCTAAAAGCAGTTACATGAGCGATACCGACAGTAAAAGATTCGATTCGAATATACTCGGACCGTGCAGTACAGTAATTATTGTTGACAGTTACAATCCGCGAAAACAAATATCGTGTCGGTGGCTTTCAGTCTCATTAACGAACCATCAATCAAGGTAATGATTGTCATCGGAGTCGTGCGACACCAAAGTCATGAAACGTTCACGGTCCTAGACAAAGGCGGCAGCTGTTGCACAGCACCTGCTTGTGTCGCCACCTTTCAAGGAAAAGCTAAGTACGTGCTCCTTGTTCATTCATTTCGCTTCGTGACAAGACGGCATGCATTCTGGCCATCGAGGTCTCGAGCGTGCCGATTGGAAATTGCCACCGGACGTCCTCGAACTCTGACAGCAGTTTCGCATGTAGATTTCAGGGGGAAAGGGAGCTTGGCAACCGATACGATGCCGACGCTAATTTCGAAGGAAACGGGGGGAGGAGTTTGTAAGCTTGACTCTTTGATCTCGCCTCGTTGAAATTTCCGTAACGAAATCTATCGTGATTCATTATTCGTTAGAACGTCCAGCGAACCGTTATTTCGATGGTTCGTAAAGGTCTATTTACACGTGACACTAATGTCGTGACTTTTAACGCCTCGACGTGAGTTTCGCGAGTGTAAGAATACGCTCGTTATTAGAAGCTTTCGAACATTGAACATTGTTTCATTTACGTAGGAAAACGTTCAAGATCGAAAGAGATCCAGACGATAAACCAAAACTTATAGTCCGAGAGCCCGCGACATCAAATTTCGGCCAATTTCGTTACAAATATCCTTTCGCTGTTTGACTGTTTTCTACTAAAGAATAAAAATAATCCAGGCTGGCAGAGCACAAACGGTCCATTGCTCCGCTAGAAAGTCGGGAACATGTAAGAAATAACAGTATCTTTGACTGAAATCATTATTATTGAAATTTTTAGTGTGTATTGTTTACATACCAAATTGTATAAAAAAAAGTTGGTCCGGCAGATTACAAGCGGTGCTAAATGGGTCTGGCAGTCGGGAAACCTTGTCGAAAAAACGAAGTAGTTCATTAAAACATCTAATAAAACTATCAAGTAACTGATATCATTAATTCTGAAACTTTTTCTATGAACGATATGTAATGCATAGCGTTAAAAAATTTGGTCTGGCAAACTTTCAGTGGTGTTAAATCGGTCTGGCAGCCGTTTAAAAGAACGAACACACATGCGTTACCGGCGTTGAGATCTCGATGATCTAATAAAGCTATCAAGTAATAATTATTTTTAAACATTCTGTACATTAGTTATTTATAGAATATTGCTGTGATGATTTTTATTTCATACAATTATTATTATTATTATTATTATTATTATTTAACTTCGAAATAACGATTTCAGTCAAACTACTTCGTTTTTCCGACAAGGTTTTCCGACTGCCAGGCCCATTTAGCATCGCTTACGATCTGCCAGACCAACTTTTTTATACAATTTGCTATATCAACAATACACGCTAAAAATTTCAGTAGTAATGATTTTGGCCAAAAATCGAATTATTATAATACGCCATAGTGAAGCGTTGCACCACTGAATTCATGCCAAGCATATTCTGAACTAGGAAGACGTACCATCTTCGGAAAACAGGTTCATTTGCGTAACGAAACGAGTCACCCATTTCTTTTGCCGACTCTCGGACTATTATTCAGAGTCGATTCAAGCATGTGTATTCTAGGTTAAGGTAACGCGTATCAGATTGAGTTTTTTTGGCGGCTAAGTAGAGGGCGTGTATCGCGAGTTGTATTCGTTCTTTTCATGTTCGTTCTATCATTTTTCTGTCCACTGTAATTTCGACACTCTCGGGGCGTCTTGACGGTTAAGTCAGGAAATTTCAATTACCCCGCAGGCGGGCAGGAAGTTGGAAGCACCGAAAGTAAGAGGATAGGAAGAAATAAAATCCGACGAGATCCGATCGCCGTATTACTACCCTTCCTTTTCCTGTGTTGTTGGCTCTCGCTTCCTCTGGTAATTCCGTTCTCGTCCTGCCCTCTCGCCTGTCCATTCTCAATTTCCTTCCAGCTTCTATCACGTTCGTATTCTCTCGCTCCTTCGGTCGCTTCCCATTTACTGGGCCGTATAACCGAGTGGCCATTTTAAATTGTTTAACGAGCGTCGCAGGCGACCCGTTTCGCTTGTCCCTAGTTTCCATCGCGAATGTCACGTGTCGAGCACGGAACAATCGTTACGATTTTATCAGTTACGTCTTCGTCCACGTGCCTTCCTTTAGTTTATCCTTTGTACATCTTTCGTCCAGAGTTTTCCGCCCACTTCCGTTTCCTTTTCCTTGCGTCTAATTTACCCGCTGATGTCCCGAGGAAGTCCAAGTTTGAACGAAACTAAATTTTGTTTAAATTTTTATGACAGCAGTAAAAGCAGAGAATCGACGTAAATTAATTAAAACATCGCTCGTTATCGTACTGCTTACATCTGCACGTTTCGCAATCGAAAATAAATTTTAACGTATCGTAAGACGAGTGATCTTTCATCCCGTATCGCTTTTCGCAATCGTCGCCCCGTTCCCCATACATATTCAACAATTCGGACAGCCGAACATTTTAATAATTTATTCGGCATGGTTCCTTTCAGGGTTAACAATCGTCTCTCACGCCGCGGATAGGCAAACTTCTTACCCAGAAATCAATTTCAAACAGAATACGAACAACGGTTGGTTTAATTCGCGCGTCGTTATACCTCTGTGAAAATAATGTCGAGATGGTTGTTCAGGGAAAACACAGTTCGTCGTTTCATTTCAATAATAAATTAATCTCGGTCGAATATGGATTATTTGAATAATCGATCGATGCGGTAAGGATTAAGAATAAATCTCTGATGCAACGTTTCCGTTCGTCTATTAATCGAGTGGAATTTTGTTCAACTCTGGCGTACACACAGTCGATCCTTTCTATCTTCTACACGCCTCGCTATCTCCAAGCACATGGCGCCTGCGCAACCGTATTTTCGCTGATCGTGAGAATGCCTTGGAAGTCCTGCGTTCAGCCACGTGCCTCGGGATTTAAACTCAAGGATACCCGCGACCGTTAGACTTCCACAAAGGCGAAAGTCTTTACATAACGCGAGAAAAAAAAAAAACGGTTACCTACCCGCGCTCAAAACGCGTATTTACGATTCCCAGGTCGATTCGCCTTTTTCGCACGTGTAGTAGCATGTAAATAAAAATAATAGGTAAAGAGTTATTCGCGATTATCGAACATCGGAAGGCGATGGCGACGGTCTGCGTGTTTCGTTGCCACGAAAGTTGACACTTTAATATAATAAAGTGACGGATAGAATTCATTTCTACTCCTTACATAAATACAATTAATATTTTTTTCTGAGCCAACCAATAATTAAATCGAGTCAAGTATTGGTTCGACAATCGACATTTGTTTCCTCGATGTTTCTATATATACGCTCGTCAATTTTTTACGATTCGCAAAAATAGTTTACGTTTACGTATTCCGTCCGTTTAATGATGCGTCGGTTCACACGTGACACGAAGTCCGTTCTGCACGTGGTTCGTGCCACCTCCATTCTCACTTTCAAATTTGAATGGAGCCTCAAATACCAGACACGGAGACTGAACGATTCCGCGCACGTTCTGCCTTCGCTTCGGACTTTCGATTGGTCATACAAATCGGAAAGTGAAAAGGAAGAGGCGCAAGAATGCGATTCATACTTGCCAGCCGTTTCAGGTCGGAATCCGTTTTAGAAGAATTCCTTTCTTCCACCTTTTTTTTTATTTTTTTATTTTTTTATTTTTATACCTTAGAGTCTTATCATTGCTCGACCAATAATTTAATATCGTACGTTTCAATTATATTTGCTCGTGCGCCCTGCGTCGTTTGTGTGTTCCGACAATTTGCCTGGTATCTAAGCGTAAACATCTAGCGAGGTCTTTTCGCGGGAGCACCACGGTTTGGATATAGATATACCGCCATTAGATACCTCGGCTTGTCATGGAAGACAGTGGCTATATTAAAATACAGGGTGTCCCAAAAATATTGTAACAGCTTGAAATGGGTGATTCGAGAGGCGATCTGAAACAGCTTTTTCCTTAGCGAAAATGTTGTCCGAGGCTTCGTTGAGGAGATATATTAACCTCCCGAACCACCCATTTCAAGGTGTTACAACATTTTTGGGACACCCTATAGAACGATGAAATGTTCTTTTCCCCGAACAACTGCGGTCCAGTTTATTTCCACACAAGTTCCAAAACTTTGTCTGGATAAGAAACCCTCAAATTCGACCCCCTTTTTTCTTCCTTTAAATAGACACCTTGGCACGCGTTACTTTGTATCAATGTTACGCCTTTAACTCTTTTAATTGCTACACGTAGAATGCGACTTCGCAATTGTCTCGTGCGGTGTACAAGTTGGTCGAAGAATGCTAAAAAGTATTTCCTCGCGTTGTTTCACGAATTTCGCCGGTGGCCAACTCTTTCCTTTTTTCCTGCAACGCGGTCTGTGTACGAGAGACATTCCACCCGAACGGCACTCCTCTTTCAGTTCCTAGCATTCCCTCGCGGTCGTGGGCTTCATAACGTATTCCCGACTTGTCCGGCGTCGGGAACGTAAACATACGTGCACCTGCGGAAAGCCAATGCGTTCGCGAAGATTGCATTGCTAGACCTTGCCAATTAGAAGCTCAATTACGGAGCGCATCGGTTCACGTTTCACGCGAATTTCTCTTTAATGGAAAACAGCTGCGAAGACGGGAACGCGTCGATTCCCATGCGACAGTTGCCATGCGCCGAATTAACATTAAAATTGCGAGGTCGACGCACGTGTATCGTGCATACTGATTTTGATATATCGATTGGGAGATTATGTCGAGAAATGGTCGAGGAAGTAGATTTTTATTTTCCTCCTAGTTTCGGAAGGAAAGAAAAGTAAGGACAGGAAAGCGAGACTTTTAGCAGGAAACTAAAGAAAATAGGAAGGGTTGTAGGTTAGACCTTAGATAGAGAAAGATATTTGAAAGGTATTTCTTAAATTTTAATAGTAAGTTAGTAGCAAGCAAGTCCATTTCATAGCTGTTAGGAGAACGTTTCCTGCTCTACCGTTGTTTTGGTACGCGCCACGCGAGGGAAACAAAAGCAACGTACGCTTACTTCAGGGACAAGAGTCAATTGTACCTTGCATTAGGGTGCTTATGCGGGTGCAAAAAACGTTGACAAAAGATTTCTTAGCGTTTAAACGATCTTGCACTTCTGGTCCCACCCTGTTTCCATATAAAAGGGTAAACGTAGGAAAAATGAAAGTAAAGAAACGAAGATAAAGTCAGAATATAAATATAAAGGAGTATCTAAGTAAAGTATGTACTTAGACGGGCGAAGTAAAATATATTTATGTATGTGAATGCAAAAGTAGGGGAACTATATACAATCGATCGAGGAGTAATGCTTGCACCGTCTTTTCTACACTTGCACGAAGTGAGATATCGACTATATCCCATTATTTTAGGATAATTAAGTAGGGGTCGTTAGGAAAAAAGTAACCAAAGCAGTTTCGAGGGAAGTATACCGATTGAAAAGCAGAAGCACGAGCCAATTTATGATCCCTTTCGTGCGCAGAAGCATTTTTCACCCTCGCGTTCGGCCCCTTTCTCTCTTTCACCCCCAAAACAGCTGCGTGTACCGAGAGGAAGGTGGGCCCTATGGTGTGTCTCGCAACCAACTACAATGGGAGGTTATGAAGCGATAGCGCTTATGGGATATCCATGGGTACACGTGTACGCGACATATATACAATATAAACATATGCGAAACCGAAACAGCAGATGGCTGGTGAACCTTATCGTTTTCGATTATTTTCATCGTCGACGTTGCGGGATTTCGTCGCCATTGTTTCTCGGTTGACCTTGAGCCATGGGATGAGCACGATTTTTAGTCGATTAGTATTAACCCGTGAAGACTGTATAAGGAGTCCCAACTGTGTAGTGTAGAAGTGTTATCAAAATTCCGACCTTGAAGTTATGAATATTTCTACCACTCGCTGTATATATATATATACAGGGTGTCCCAAAAGTCTGGGAGGAGCCGGAAATGGGGGGTAGCTGAGACGATTCTGAACAACAATTTCCTTTGCAAAAATGTCGGATGGGGCTTCGTTAAGGAGATATTAAGCGAAAACCCCGACCAATCAGAGCGCGCGTAGACCGTTCGAGCGGCCGCGGTAGCGAAGGCTACGCGCTAGGCGGCAACGTCAATGTCCTTCGATGCACGCCGGAGTCACTTGTTCGCGTACAAACGCGGCCGCGTAGCACATAGCCTTCGCTACCGCGGCAGCTCCAACGGTACCCGCGCGCTCTGATTGGTCAGTGTTTTCCGTTAATATCTCCTCAACGAAGCCTCGTACAACATTTTCGCTAAGGAAAAAGTTGTTTCAAATCACCTCCCGAACCACCCCTTTCAAGGACCTCCAACATTTTTGAGACACCCTGTATATTATCATACATATGTATATACATATACATGTACATATATACATATATGTCATATGTGTATATATTATCTATTAATATATAGATGATAGAGCCCGAAAAAGTTCATATGCATTTTACAATAACAAATGGACTACCGGTTAAGTGCAGGGCAATCTGAAGATTATCTGTAGATACATTGTATACAAATGTATATCGTAGTCTGTGCGCACTTGCGCCGCAAGTGGACAAAATATTCGTAATTTCAAGTTCGGGATTTTGATAACAGTTTTCTAGTAACTTTAGACTATTTAGACTACTTAGTTAACTGTTGGACTATTATTTAGACTATTTGGAGACTACGTAGTACTTAAGCGTTGATTGGCGACGGCTCTCGCACGATATAACGTCGCGTAACGGAAACGCGGTCGTAGGTTGGCTGAAACAGTAAACATAACAAGCGGAGGACGGTTGGCGTTCTACTTATGTGTGCGGCGAATATGCACGCGTTATACATACATGTTTCATCTCGAGTTAACCGGCTATCGCGGCAAGGTTACGTCATCCTGCGAGTTTAGACTCCACGGTAGCTGGAATGTAAATACGTTAAAGCAGCGTGCAGCCGACCGTTTACTAATTGCGCTCGAACATATGAATTTGCTCCTGCAATTAGTCAAGCACAGTTTACCACGAACGTGGAAGTCGCCTAATCGTCGTTTCCGACTGTACTCTGCAGTTATTACACGCGCTTGCACCCTATAATCTCACCGTCTTAAATCCAAGGTTAGAGTAAACTTAATCTCAGAGGGAGAGGGATAATATTTTTATAATGATAAAACGGAATAAATATCGTTCATTTATTCAGAGAAATTTCTATTCTTTCATCGTGGAATGTTCCAAGTGTCGAGACATTTTTTTCTAATCTCAGAGAAAGAAGCAAAGAACGCGGTTAGGGGTGAGAATGAATAACGATCGTTTGCGGAGGAAGTGGACAGGAAATCCTTGAAAACGAAGAAGCGAGCCCACTCGTAACCGCAAAAACTGACACTTGCCAGACTGTGGTCAAGATTGCCTCTTGGACGGTGGTTCGGGCAAGGGTGAAGAACAAAGGGGTGGCGAACGCGATAGTTCTTCGACAAAGAAGAGGAAGAAGCTCGCAGGATGGATGGTCAGCCATCCGTGATTTCCCGTCTACGCTTTTGTACAAAAAAAAAAAAAAAAAAGAAACACCAAATAGCTATATCCGTTCGCAAGTTTAATCTTCTCGCGAATTTCGAGATTCGAACCACCCTAATCGTCAGAACTGGCCAACTGTTTCATTCCCAGTGAACGAATTTATTACTTTTGTTTATTGCGGAATAATCTCGGCCTATTTTAATTATTCAATTAAAAGAATGACTTTTAGCGAAATTTGAAACCTCTCTTTCCCGAAAGTTATACTTCGGTTTTCTTGGAACATTCGTAATTGAAACCGCGACAGTTTCGAGTCAATCGGAAATCGCCGATTTTTCCATGGAGTCAGGCGAAAGACAATGTTCTCTTTGTTTTGTTTTTAGATCGCGGTCTGGGTACGATTCTAGTAGCGGCGGTGACTCTGACAACGAGTACAGTGTCGGCGTCTGTCGTGGGACCACCAATCACTCGCAGAATCCGGTCACGACAAATGCGAGCGCACACGGGCAAGGGAAGCACATAAACAAAGGAAGGTGGACCAAAGAGGAGGTAACGAAGACGAAGATTCGCGACAATTCGTTCATTCATTCACTCGCGAGTAAAATGTTTGCGTTGAAATTGAGACAAGAGAGCTTAGAAGAAAATGCAAAACTAAAAGACATGGTAGGGAGAGATAGGGGTCAATTGGAACGTTTTTGATGAAATATTAGGTTGTCCCAAAAGTTTCTTCCGTGACTCGCATTCAGTTATTTTGTGTAGCAATGTATAAGTAGAATGTATAAATGTATAAATAGAAAACCTGATTTCCTAGATGTTAATGTTGTAGCAGTAACGGAGCAAAATGAGTCGTACACAATTCAATAATGTAGCATTAGACATAAATAAAATATCGTGTATGTATTACTCATTAATGAAATGGAAGAAACTTTTGGGACAACCTAATAGCTTACCGTGACTTTATCTTATGTCTTATCTGTTTGGTAACGGGTAAAATCTAAATGTTGTAGAAATTAAAAATCCTAAAATCAACTAGGATGTTCGTATCGCTATTGGCCCCAGTCTGCTCTGTCGTAATTAGACGGAGCGCAAAATGATCGACCACCGATGATGCGAGGATAGAAGAAATGGCGTCAGCCAGTGTTTCTTCCCTTTCTCTCTACGGATTGGATGTTTCACGGTGCACATGCGATCGCGTCATCGTACCGTGACTTTGATCGGATGTAACGCGAGGGGTGGGATACAATGAGCATAGGTCTCGAAAAAAGGAGACCACCCTTCGTACCTTCTACAACGAGTTACGTCCACAGGCAGATGCCCTTCGACCACCCCTTAGTCATGTGCCAGCACAGAGTAGACGCCGCGCCGTATGGTTTCCCGTGGGAAACATCACGCAGACCTATCGATCCCGAGCATTTGTTACGTGACCTTTTTCCCTTTCTATTCTAACGCAATTGCGAAATGAAATCTGCTCGCCCGTAAATACGTCCGATTCGCGATGGACGCGCCATCTAAGTCCATTTACGACTTACAAACATCTGGACCACTTTCAAAATAAATTCAGATAAAATTAGCTTTCGTTTATTTCGACATCAACAAATTTAACAAGGTTCGCGAGGTGACTCCTTTCATTAATAACACGTTCACTGGCAGACTTAATAATCTTGAAAATTTCTCATGTGATTAAATTTTGTTTACAGACTATTGGAAACTGTGTGATGAAACATTTATTGCGGTGTTTAGTGTTGTAACTTCGTTAAAGTTCAAGTATTTTATTTAAATTCATTTTCTGTGACACTTAACTTTCAGAATATATTTTCGTAATTTTTCAGTGAAAATAACTGTCACCCGTATGTGGCTGACGCGGCGATCAACGCGTTAATCCGTAGTATTAATCGTTCGATTCCTTGGCCAATTCCAGTAAAATATTTTAATCGATAGGAAGACAGTTGGTACCTTTATTATAGAAAAATCATATTATAAAGAAAACAATGAAAGGGTCCAGCGTCGAGGCAATAATTCCTGCACGCATTCCAGCCGAGAGTAATACTTATTTTCTTTGCCGACTGTTCCAGGACGCTTTATTGAAGCAGTTAGTGAGCAATGCGGAGCAACGGGGCACCGGACTGCGATGGGACGCGGTGGCCGGTCACTTCCCCGACCGGAGCGACGTCCAATGCCAGCAAAGATGGGCAAAGGTCGTGAATCCGGAGTTGGTCAAGGGACCCTGGACGAAGGAGGTACCTGAATTTCGTTTCGAATCCACCTCGCGTCGATTATTCCCAGGCTTTGTTTCGCTAACCCTGGGGAGCCGAAAGTCTCCCCCGACAGAAACGCAACGCGTTGGAAAAATTGGCAAGGGAACCTGGGAGAATATTTAGTTTGGCGTAGAAATGAATTCTATTGCGTCTTTGTAACCTTTATCTACGATATAAAATTAATAGGAAGTAGAGTACCGCTCTGACACAAACTTCGTTGCAAATATTTTCGTCGCAGCCTGTATATCTCGAGAGGACAGAATCAGGTTTGGTTGTCGAGGATCGTTTTTAAGTCGCTTCCTCGGCGACAGAAAGTTCAAGAAGAACCGTTACACCCTCCTTACCGTACAGTTTCTTCGGGCAAAGAGAGAAGCTAGCAACATCGGCGCAGGCCATCCAAGTATCGGTTCATTCCGATAGTCAATTTTCTTAAATATCCCCGTTATTTATGGATTTTCTAAATTGAATCATATTTTTTTTTCATCTACCTCGATAACAGTACGAAGTTGTTGATAAAAGAATGTTTCTTAGCGTTACACGTGCTTCCTCAAACAGCGGTAACTTTGTCTGAAAAATTTCTTTCGTAAATACCTAAAAACCCTAAATAACCGATACCGAGGTGTTTCCACTCGAACTCTCCGTCCTGTACGACACGTAGAATTTTCGTTCTCCGTCAGAAAAATGTTATCAGTTCCTATCAGTTGTATCTACGAAAAACCGTGTACGAGACACGGTGAAAGAAAGAGAGATCCTGGAACGTTATGGCGCGCAGGGCCCGAAACAGGGTCCCGCGTCCAGTTCCACTGAAAGAGAGACTCGGATGGCTTCGAGTTCGTAACGGCCCCCCAGTCTCACATACGCCTACACGTAGCCAGGACGCAAAACGAACGAGCTGAACTAAGAAACGAACGCTCGCCACGGTTCGCCTCGGTGGGGTATGCAATAAAGAAAAAGAGGCTGGGTAGCCGCGGAGATGCTGCGTCGTCGTCGACGTCGTCGTGGCAATGCACTTGGCAACAGCCAAGGGCAAAGTAAGCCGCTCCCTGTGTACCGGCGCTGGTACGCGGTCCTTCATGGAGATGCAGCGTGTTCGTGTGCACCTGATTGTTGGTATGCGCACGAACCCATCGGGGTGTCCTCGTTGTTGGATCTCGGTCTCTTTTTCTCTTCGTGTAACGATCTCTCTCTCTCTCTCTCTCTCTCTCTCTCTCTCTCATTTCTTTTCTTCCTTCTCGACCTACCGCCTCGTTCCTCGCTCTCCGTGACTCCGTGGACCTGGAGAAATTACTCGTGAGAATCGCCTGGAGGACGGGAGAACTCGCACAGGCTTTCTTCGGTGCTCTTCTCGCGTTTGTTGTGCACGTTTTTCTCAGCTCGAGCGTTTCGCTCGAATTGCTGTGGAATGTCCAGTTTCGGACACGGTGGTAGTCGTCGCTATAGGCAATTTCATCTGTTTAAAGACGAGCAATGTTTGCTATAGGGGAAGATTGATGAAGCGGGTCGTAGGAATGTAAGCGAGGTTAAATGTAACGGCGGTATTCTTTAATAGGGTTGGAAAACAACAGTATAATAACGGTTCGCTGTAACGGTTCGATGTAAGAACGAGAATCGCTTCCTTGTTATAACGACACGATGGAAAATGATTCCAAACACGACCGTGTATAATTGAAAATTGTCCGATTGTGGTCGTGTTTGGACATGTTTTCATTTGGAAACCCACGCGCAAATTCATTGTTAACGGACTCATAAAAAATTATCCTTAATTTATAGAAACAAGGGAGGCCACACGAAATCATTTGCGATGAACAAACGGAAATTCTCGACTGTTCTTAGAGAATACTTTGAAAGCCTGAAACCCGTAAATGGCAGAGTTCCCGTTCCCCCCTGCTGATGATTGGCGATATTTACAGGAGGACGAAAAAGTGGTAGAATTAGTGGAACGATACGGCCCAAAGAAGTGGACGTTAATTGCACGGCATCTGAAGGGTCGCATCGGTAAGCAGTGTCGGGAACGATGGCACAACCACTTGAACCCAGGGATCAAGAAAACCGCGTGGACAGAGGTGGAGGACAGGATTATTGTCGAGGCTCACCGCAGGGTGGGCAATCAGTGGGCTAAAATCGCCAAATTGCTGCCAGGAAGGACGGACAATGCGATTAAGAATCACTGGAACAGCACCATGAGGAGGAAGTACGAGGCGGAAGAGGGGAGGTCCATCACCGGAACTAGAGGTTTTTATCGTTTCCCTGTTCTTAAAGTAGTCACGCCAAGTTGAAGATGAATATTCTAAATATTTCTGTAAACTGCATAAAAGAGAATTGTTGAAATTATTAATTTTCTAACAGGGAGAGGCAGAAGAAAAACTACCGAATCATCGGCCTCGTCGAAAGACGTTGCTTGTACCGAGGAGGACATCTCTAGTCACGGTCGTTTGAAACCACCATCGACGAGCAATGAAAGTGCAACGACTATGATGACCGTGCAGGGTCATACTCTGGACATCGACCAGCTGGACTGGACCAGGGCCTGGGAAAATCAACAGAACAATCAAACTTACCAGAGTCTTAATCTCAACGAACGCACGCACAACACCAATTCTCGGTTGCAATCCCCTTCGAAA
Organism: Hylaeus anthracinus; assembly: GCF_026225885.1. Lineage (NCBI taxonomy): Eukaryota > Metazoa > Arthropoda > Insecta > Hymenoptera > Colletidae > Hylaeus > Hylaeus anthracinus. Next base: position 12,331,439 of record NW_026535289.1, read on the forward strand.
CAAGGAACTTCGTCGTCCAGAGTCAAGACTGAATCGATCTCGCCATTTACCAAGTACGTTGCCATCGCCACGTTTTGACTAAAATAAGATCGCATCGCTGGTCGGTACAAGCGAAGAATCATTATTTGATACATGGCCCTTTTTGCAGGTATTTTGACTTGCAAATACAAAGTGAATCCATGGGTTCAAGGAGTTCGGAGATAAGACTAGTGCCTATGCCAGATCTAGAAAAGATGTCGAGCAATATGACGGAGAAGGAGAGAAGCAGTCCACCTCCTATCCTCCGTCGACGTAGAAATACTCTTCAGCAAAGAACGGATACTCCTGACAGTGGAAACCAGTCGGATTATTTGATAATAACCCAGCAGCAGCCAGAACAACAGGAACAGCAGCAGCAGCAGCAACAGCAGCAGCAACAACAACAGCAGCAGCAGCAGCAGCACACTGGCGATAACACCCCATCCACACCCATCAAACAACTGCCATTTAGTCCGTCGCAATTTTTGAACAGTCTGAGCCCTGAAACATCTTCGTGGCCGCGGGCGAGTACCCCCAAGGGAAGCAGTCCTGGTCCCCTCACCACGCCACAACCCACTAGTTTTCGAAGAAGTCAGAATGGTAAACTTCCGTTGAAATAATAATTTAAGTACTCCCCCCATATTCGACACCCTTAAAGATACAGATAATCCGATAATGAAAGACACTTATAAACTGAATATTAAAAGCGTGCATACTTACATTTCTAGACGGCAACACGCCGAGGACGCCAACGCCGTTCAAGAATGCTCTGGCGGAGCTGGAGCGGCGTAGCGGCGCGACTACTCAGTTACCTGCTACCCCAAGTCGTCTCGATGCCTTAACCGAGATCATTAAACAGGAAACCGACCGCGAGAGCTTAGCAGGGACCAGTGCCATTCTTCAAGACTCCGGTTACAGTACGATACGACGACGGGGTAAGGAGAACAGTGCTCCTGGTGGAAAGAGAGCGCGCAAAGCACTCTGTCAAGCCTGGGCTAACTCTTCTCAGGATAATTCAGAAATGAGTTTCGTTGTAGAAACACCAGTAAGTTGGATAAATTATATTTACGAATATCTTCGCGCAGAAATGATTCGATCCATCAATCGACTCTCTTTTCTCCTTCCAGAGTAAAAGTTTAGACACGTCGGTATTGTTCTCACCAGCATCCATGGCATTGGAGGATAGTTTCCTCACAGCAGGGACTAGTCCCGTAAAGGTAGACAACCACGTCCATTCTAATCAAAATCAGATTCAAAATCAACCAGCCCTATTCTGGTATTATTCCCGTACCAATCGCCTTTAGACACGCTAGCCGGCCTAACTTTCTTTGTTTAACAATCTTTGTTTCTTTCGTATCTCCTGGTATAGTGATTCAATTATGCCTGCCTCTTGATAATGTTATGCCTCCTCGCTTCTATCTCTTTCCATCCTTCCCCATTCATTTTTTTTTATTTTTTTTTTATTTTTTTTTTTAAACTAATTTATGGCTAAACGTTAAATACCAAGGCGCGGGAAAAATTATAACCTCGTTATCTGTTCTTGCCGCCATGGTATCGTCCAATCCAAAGATTATTAGCGTTTTTTTTTTTTTCTTAAATTGTAGGTATAAAGTAACATGACTAACATTAACGACGTAAATATCGTTTGATTTATTTATATATATTAACTTATTCCAACGACGCATATGCTTTCCCTGTTAAATTATTTATACGTAACGTTAACGGTGCGTAGCTATTTAGTGTAACTTACGTTCATGGAAGTAAAGAAATGTGTCGCGTTAATCTATTATTTCTTGTCGTAAAGATTAAAATGGCCGCGTTTAGTGGCATTCGTGTACTTAAGTTATTAATTGCGTGTATACATTTTTATTACTTTGACCGAGCTTCGTCGTTCGTCACTGTTCTACATTGGAAACATCCGTACTGTTTATTTTCAATGAAACGTGCATACAGTCGGTGATGTACGATCGATATTGTTTCGTTTTTGTTTGCTTCAATCACTTATCTCTACCGTCGATCTATTTCATTGTGAATTAAATTACGGTTACGAGTACCGCACTCTTTTCATTATTTTTTTTTTGTCTTTTTGTTGACGTTTTCTTTTTTTAAATCGTGTAAATTATTCGTTTGCTTTGAGGACGAAGTGAACTGTGGAAGAATCGAACCCGGTGAAATTGCTATGTTGATTAGCTATTTAATGCTATTCGAAATACATAAGGTGTTACAACAATCGTGTAATTGTGGTACATGTACACTTTTTTCTACTTGTATATATAAGAACTTTTTATAGAAAAATCAATATAAAAGTATGGTTCCCGTCAGAAATAAGAAACCATAGTACATTCCATGAAACGATCAACCCTTTAAGGACGGGTATTCTATTCTAGCCTAATCGCGCAGGACGCAAGATAGAGGAAAAATAAATTATTTATGCAAATCAAGTTTTGAATGGAATCGAAAGTCCTTGTAACAAAAATTATGTACATAATATATTCAGACTTTATTTATTATCGAAATGTAATATATGTAGAACCGTCTTTAGAGCAGCAAGATATACTTAGACTTAAAGGGTTAGGATCCACGTATTACAACTATCGTAACAAAGTTGTAATATGGCTTACCAAATTCTTATAGTTAAATTATGTATTTGATTCGTACTATTTGTAAATTTGATACGCTTGGTTGTAAATTTGACCATCGTTTAGTGTAAACACAGTCGAATTAAGTACTTGGTACGACGATACTTTCGTTCGTGTATAAAAACTAAGTACCGTGTAAATTAAATAATGATATCATGGAACGTACTACAGCATCTTCTCGTTCTGGTACAACCTGTATAAACAAGTGAAACCATCTAATCGTACTCTTCAGTGTGTTTTAAATGAAAAAAATATCTTACAGTTTCACTTTCGTCCGTCAAATTTTTCGTTCGATACCAACACGGAAAATATTTGTAAAAAGGAAAAATGTTTTGCTTTTGATAAATCACAAATACGTGAAATGTGTTCGTATGTATAGGTTCCATATATATATATATATAGAGATCTATATATACATACGCACACATTGAAAAAGGAAAAAAATATAGCGTCTTTAAATATTTATTATTATATTAATATATGTACATATATATATTTACATATATATTTTTTTATTCCTTACGTAAATAACGTTGAGTTGCCGCATGTTTACAACTAACTCGAATGTAAAACGTCCCTTGTATACAGGCCTGGCCTAGCGTACCAAAGCACCACACCAATCCCCATCCTCGTTCCCTCGTCTCCTGTGTCCTGAAACGACCAAGTCCAAAGACAATTTGTGCGGCGGCTCCCAGCGGTCGGTAAAATCGGTATCTCTCGAGATCGTGCGACGAACAAAAAGAGAAAAAAAGATTGCGAAAAGACCTAGTCACGATCCACGGTTCAAATGTGGGCAAGTTCGTCTAGCGATTCGTTCCTCGCATTAAAAAAAAAAAAACAAACGAACATCATATGTCGTGTAAAGGCCGAGCCAACGCAGTTTCGTGATGAGCCTCTTTGAAGTAAGCTCCTCCTCTCTTGTCTCTCTCTTTCTCGAAACGTCCTATCTGTCTCCATCTCTTTCTGACAATCCACCTTACAGTTCTCGAACAGTCATGCGAGCGACCCTCGAGACTCGACGTCGAGAGCTTCAATCGTCTCGATGATTCTCGATTAGAAGTTTTTTTCTATAAAAAAACAATACAAGATTTTCTTTTATATCGCCGGCTGTAGCTAGTGTGTCTATCCTTTCCAGACCTCCCACGACTTTGCGTCCGTTCAACGGAAGCCTAATGCCAAGAGGGCGATCACATTCGACGCGTTCGACAGTCCCTGCTGTATACTCAGCCCCCTGCCGCTCAGGCCAGTAAAACGCGCCAAGGTGAGTTTTGTTTTTTCCTATCAACGCTTCAAGGTTCAATGAAAGCATGCACAAATAAAGATAAAATTGGTCAGCCCATCGAGGTCGAATTGTAGATCCGAGACAGAATCTAGCTATACTCGTATCCAAATAAAAGAGCAAAATTCCTTTTCGTTGCAGCTACAGTTGGAGGCGCAATGGGTAACAGTGGCCTGCGGACGCACGCGTGATCAGCTCGATATGACGCGAGCTGCCCGTCGATTTCTCAGCAGTCATGGATACCTATCGCTACGTCCTCGTTCTCTGAATTTTTAGAGTCTTTCCGGAAATGTCGGAGAGAGAACGGGGAAGGCTCGGTCGCACATCGTGGTACAAAAGTAAAACACGCGACGTTTGAACTAGTCGTAGTTAAAACTATGCGGCGCTTCCGTTTAAGGAATATGGCCTTTCTTTCTATCGAATATTACGCGAATCTGTCGAGTGAATTTAAGGAAAGAACGAACAGGTGAAAATACGAACGTATTAGGAAATTTTACGCGGGCTGAAACGACGCGGTGTGCATCGGGGCATGCTCCCAACGTGCGCTGTCGCTGCGGTCAAACCGAAATTTATCGACCAACATTTTTCTAGATGACAAATTTCGTGTAACGAATAATTAATCAACTTGTGATCTGTTATACTTTGTATAAAATTCACGATGTAAATTATGTTGATTAAATGATACATCTCAAGTTAAACGAATCTTAAGCTGATAATAAATCGTTATATAGAGTTTTTATCATCTAAAATAGTGTCTTAATTATACCGAGATGGTATACGTTAAAAAATTCAGTACCAAACAAAGAAAAAAAGAATAATTAATGTACATAAGGCGAATTAGGTATATGTTCGAACCTAACCTTGACGCCGTAATTCAAATACAATTCTGCCTATCTCTGCAAGTTTAAATATATTCTAATATGGTCACATTTTGCATGAACGATTAAATTAAGTTGACCAGACTACAGATGCCCCGAAGCACATCGTGTATCCAAGCCAGTCGAATTCTAAAAAAAAAAAACCACGGTGCAACCGAAATTGCATCCAAAAGGGGAGGAAATGTCACGTTGCTTTACCTAGACTTTAGTTCGCAGTTTGTTCTCGGCTAAGGTACGCGACAAAGGACATTTCTGCCTTTTTTTTTTCTCTTTTTGTGGGTGATAAGAAGTTGCTACAAAATGACGTGCGCATTCCCTCGTGTAGCACACGAGGAAAAACACAGCGAGTTTTTCGTGGAAAGTTATCGTATTTTTTTTATATCGCTGTAAACATTGCATGTGACATTGCAACGTTTACATTCGAAGAAACGTGCATGTGGATCATGAATTCGACATTTTTGTTATAATTTGTTACAATCAACATTTTTTGTTATTTTGTTTTATAAGCACACCGGGTAGCGACTTCTTGTCACGTTCGTGCGAGAAAACGTAAGATAAAAAAGACGAAATGATAGCCGGTTTATTTGATACATATATATTATGGTATATATTATATATAATATAAAACAAAAGCATTATTGCGGCCGTTATGTACAAAGAGCCTTTGTAACTGGTATTTAATTTACAACTGAATAATAAAGACGTGATGAATAATCACACTAAAAAAGAAACATTGTAATTGCGTCTTAGATCTGTGTTCTACCGCAACGTTGCGAAACTCTTAGGTCAACGATACGCAATAAAATGTTCCAAAACGTTACACGAATAGATAATGACGATAGTTTCATTTTCAGGTTACACCTGAAACGTTACGTTGCTGTCTCGTGTAATCTTGGAATGCCATGGAATGGATAAGAGGTAAATGCCGTCATTACCAGCTTGGTTCCTCGTAGATTTAAAGCCCAAGGAGAAATCATATAAAATTTCACGATGGTAGTCGAGGTATGTCGGAATGCGTTTGACCGATTCAAACTTTCTTGAGCTACAAACATTGCTGTTCTATTTCTAATTGTATATTCTGTTAAAATTTATCGCCCGATGACGCGCATTTTATCGTGTTTTAGGGTTCGAATTACGGCTACAAGATCATAATAACGTTTCACGAATAAATCAATGAGCATTTAACGTGATACGCTAAGGTTCCCCTCATACATGCGTTTCTAGCATATTCGACGTCATGCAAAATTCTCGATGAAATTTTTACAATATTTGTCAGAAAGCTATCAATTAGACTGCATACTTTATGATCTGACCTTATCTTTCGATCATACTACCTTAACGTGAAACAACAGGGTGTAAGCTACTCTCTTAATTCTCTAATAAGAACGTGCTCCACGTTCCCTTGAATTCTAATCCAATTCTACATTTTCAGTTCGTTAACCTATAACGCATATCCTTTTCTTTAGAATAATCAACGATCCAAGACGAAACTTCATTAGCAAATATTTATCATACAAAACTGGCTGCATCTTACATAACTAACGGATTATAAATTTTGGTTTACGGCGTGTAACGCTGGTATGAGCGTTAAAAATGCGTGTGATTAATCTGCAGCGCTTTTCTTCGAAAAAGAGATACCAACGCGATACAGGATGTTTGTATCATCGTTTTTTAAGGATTTTGTTCAACTCTCCCTCTCGTTCGAAGAAGACGCGTACTTATAAATGCGTGCACTAAAGAGGTCTAAACATATGCACAACATTACAAAGTGCACAATCACGAATGCTTTTTTTGTTGTTGTTATTTCGTAATAACAAGGTGATAATGCCCGATAAAATTCGATAGATGAATGTCGCATAGTCTGATTACGCACACCTCTGTCTCGCAGGCAAAAATCGGTGTATTCGTAAATTCTGAAAATCTTGTCGGTACGTCAGTTATGTATCGGCTTTCACGTCACCCAAACTATCTGAGATTCCCCCGCGCATTTTTATATATATATATGCAAAAATGTCACACATCAAGCAGACCCGAGAATGATCCTTGACTAGATGGCGATCTTTTCGAAAATTGCGCTCATGACAATAAGATTCCATTAACGAATAGAATGCGTCTTATTAATAATAATCTCATTGTTTTCTATTTCTACGGTGTAGTAGCTGCGTAATATAAAATCTCAGGGATCTATATGCGTGGTGGTAGTTATCATAGAGGAACTCTTAGCTGTCGATTATAACAATAGCTAAAAGGGATCGATTTTTGACTAGTTCACTAAACCGGTACACGTTTGTTGTTCATTTAGCATTTACGAAAAGATTGCATCGAAAAGAAAAATCACGCATCGTAAAGTGTAAATCTATGTTTGTACAAATGTATATGTGTATATATATTATTTGTGTATATAAAAAGGAAAAAAAAAGAAAGAAAACAGCGCGAGAAGAATTTTGGGAAACGCGTGACACTGTCACGAAACGTCTTGAACCTATTGATATCACTTCGAAATACTGTTATCAAGCGAAATTCTTGGCGGACAAGAAATTTCTGAACATTCTTAAGGATTCGAGTCTCGCATTGCGATAATTTTACATGATTAGTCGTTTTCTTTACGTTTGACGTCCGTAATGTAAATATTCAATGATCTCTTCAACATTTCACATTTTTCGTCTCCTAACAAAATAGCTTCTATAAAAACTTGAAAACAATCAACAGAAACGTGTAAATTCGCTAAAAACAAGTAAAGAGGTAAATGTCTTGCCCTACTGTCTCTTTTAGAAACATCCTCCACCTCCCAAAGGGTGACGATTTCTCGGAAACGATTACGCATCCTCTTCACTTTAACACTCAGAGCTCTGGCGTTGCGATTTCTCTTCGTCCCCCGTGTCCGTGCTGCCACCAGCTGTCTCGTCCAACGTGTCTGGATCTGCTAACAATTTTCACGTAATGTTTGAACATGCTACGATACAAGTTGTAGCGGACAATTTCCTACTTACCCGGAGATGGAGAGCCTTTAATTGTGCAAGTATTGTAACTCCCGCAATTTAAACATTTCAATCCTACGACATGGAATGTTACCGTCGACTCCTGAAATATCGAAAATATTCGTGATTATTAAACGTATTAATAATGCACGGAGAAAACAGTGTCCCAGATATAGCTTACCTCGTGACAGTCTTTGCATAGAATATGGACCTTGTAATCCTTGTATTCTTCTGGCATCGGTGTCAACGATACTTCCATGTCTAAATATCTCCATAAGTCAGTCATATCTAGCAGTGACGTTTGGCAAATGGGACATGCATAATGTCCCGAACGTAACAAATCCTCGAAACAGGTGCGGTGCAGCAAATGACCGCATTTCGGAATGTGACAGGGTATACGACTCGTGTGAATATCCTCCAGACAGACGGGGCAATTTGCGTGCGATACATTTTCCACGCACTGAAAATTTCAGATAGAAATGAAAATTATAATCAACACCTTCAAATATTTCGTAATGGAATACATTTGGAATGTATTTGATTAGGTTCGAACACTGTCTCTCAACGCTTTATTTACCGTGTGTCTATTTTGTAACTGAACCGGCAAACACATGTTGCACTTGGCACAGTGGAAGAATCGGTCGCGACCGCCGACCCTGCATATCCCGCAGCCGTCGCAATGATATTGATTCTTGTCCTCGTCGTCGAAGAGGTTGCATTCGAGACAAGTGTATTTGCCGAATCGGCAATGACAGTTCTGGCAAGTGGCTTGCACCGGCTGACGGGTGTCGCACAGAACGCATATCAGTTCCGTGACTTCTTTCCTGTTCACCGTGTGAGTCTCCCGTTCGTCGTGGCAGTAACGACACGTGTACACCTTGTTGCAGCAGGGTGTCTACAAAACAACGAATGATCGCCATTAGAATTTACTTTGGTTTAATTCAATTCGGTGGTTTTTAACCGTCGATCGTAAATCTTTCGAGGTACGGATTTTAAATGGATTTTCATCGCTTCGATCGAATGCGAATACGTCTAAAATTTTTATTCGAACGCTGCGAAAGTGTGTCCTTGACGAAGCTAGCTTGGAAAACGAAGGCTTCGGATAATAATCCAATTAGCCCCCGTATGAATCCGTCCTTGATCCTTGACCCTTTCAACATTGCAGGCGCTTATAAGCGTTCGGCGAATGTACCGATGGCGCGCAGAGGACACGACAAATCGTTGACATCGGAAGGTTAGTGGCATCGGACAGTTTAAATATTAACCCTTTGTTGCATAGCGTCCTGCTACATGTCCAGAACCTGTTGCGTAAACTTGTTTAAAAAAAAAATCTTTCGTATGGATTTTTAGCGCATTTAGCAATTCTTTAAATATGATCGATTCGTGGTATAATAAAAAATTTCCATCCGATAAGTCGTTATCTAGAAAAATAGGCGAAATCGGTGGCCTGGATACCCGTCAAGTACAACGTAAAGCGATGCTACTTTAATCGTAAGCCTATCTAGATTACACACAGCGCCGTGTTCTCTTGGACAATGTTTGAGGAACAAAGATTCCTGCGTGTTATCTTTATGCTTCTATATAAACAATGGAAATCGGTGCAAGCAAACACAAAATATCGAGTCATGAGACAATTCGTGGACTGCCGATCGGCCATTAGATTAGGTACGAGTATCGACGAATCTTATTCGATCGCACCGCAATCATTTCCATTTTTTTTTTTTTTTGTCTCATTCGAATATAACACAATTTTGAATGTATTTCACTCAATTATTTGATCGTGTTTCTATAAATAGACAATCTAATTTCATAGATATTCGTGTTGTAACAGCAACGGAGCAACATGAATCGTGCACAATTCGATAATGTAACATAAAACATAAACTATCGCGCATGTATCAGTTATTAATAAAACGAAAGAAACTTTTGGGACAACCTAATATCTGTACGAGGTGGCTATTTACTTTTGTGAATTGCTTTTGATAACGTCTCTGTTGCTTGAATCCAATTGAAAAATGACAAAGAATTATGGTACGACCGAATAATTGCGCCCTTCTTTTCTCGGACGACGCAGAAGCACTGGCTTGTAGAAGCGCACTACGCTCTACTTGTCGCAGCAATTGGTAAGCAACACTTTGAAAGAGGACGGCTTGTTACATGCACACTATACAAGGAGAGCCCATCGATTTGTTTGCTGCAACACACGCGACGTATAATCACGAGCGCCCGCACATGTACACGCGATTCCAATAGCGTAGCTAAGCGCGCGCAACGCTGCTCTCCGTATTCTTTAAGAAACGATAAACAAACGTTAGGGGTAGAAATTAATTCTGTGCCTCAGCGATAAGCAAAATACAATGGCTACCAAGTTCGTATAAATACATTCCAATGACCATCAGTTTCAGTCTTCGTACTTTAACGTATCAAT